>NC_089267.1:52042727-52392861 GCF_963930625.1 Muntiacus reevesi
TTATTTTCATGTGCATATGCTCTCTGTCCCCAGTTATGTGGTGAACTTAGGGTGATGTTTGTTTGTCTATTATTTTTTAACTTTTTCAATGCTATGTTGTTTTTTTATAATTTAAGCACTTAACACATTTGGTCAACTTGATGTTCAGGCAAATAAAACAGTCTCTCAGAGCTATATTTCGTGAGCAGGATCTTTCTAGATTGAAGGAGTTCAGATGTGTTTGCAAGTACATATTTTAATGTCTGAACCCTTAATTTGTAGAGTGAATCAAGAGATTACTTCTATTTTGTTTTTCAAGGGATTCACTCATTGCTTTTCCCACTGACATCACATTTTCTAAATAAATGCTACAGTATGAAAAATCTGGGTGTGATAAAGTGTCTGCTCACACACAGAACCAGAAATTTTACCACTAGACAGAGTGAGCTGTTGAAAACATTCTTTACACTGGTAATTTTCTGTTAAAAAGTCTTATAATACTTTGGTGTGATTTTCTCATAGTTCATAGTGGATCTCACAATTTTCTCAAAGACACGGAAAATGCAGTAAACGGTTTCTCTTTGACCTGATTCTTCAGTCACATAGCTACATGAACAGATAATCACCATTTAGTTACAGAAGAAAAATTCTAATTTTGTATTTTACCCTGCAAAAAGTGTACACTAACTTTATTTAATGAAGATCTCAGGCACTTTTCTGAATCTGTAAGGTCTAAAAACACTTAGTGAAAGAACAGGCCCTCAGAGCTTTTGTGGGTGAGTTGCACTCTTTACCCTACTCAGGAAGTTGTTGCTCTTCCTTCTCTTCTTTTCTAAAGGTACTAACGGACTTAGAAAGATTTGCATTTCTTTGGCAGCATTATTCTGCTTCATTTTCTTAATGCTATCCTGTGGGTTTTGCCAGCTTCCTCTTTTATCTACCTCTTCAGCCTAAATTAAATTCAAACAAGCATACATCATTCTCCATGAATATTATAAAACCTAGAAAGCGAACTTTTGTGAACATAATAAATAATAGTTATGAAGGTAATATTTAAGTGCCTTTTAGTCAAAGTCGTTGCACTTGGTTATGGAACTAGATAATTAAGCAAAATAAACTGCTTAAGATAACATTAAGATGTTGGCTGCAGGAACACTTGGCAAAGCGAGATAATTGAACTAAGTTTTTGTTTATTCTTTTTCTCTCCTTATTAGTTCAGGTAAAGAGCCTAGGTATGTCCCTCCTCTCACAAAGATACTTTTGTGTGGTTTGTGACTAGTTGTCTCTGCTTGTGAGGTTGCTTAGTAAGCAAGATCTTCAGGTACAGGAAATTGAGAGGGCTGTAGAACAGATATCAGACTTATTTCTACCCAACATCCTTCTCATTCTGTTGCAGGAAGGGGGACCCCTTCCAGGGCCCGAAACTGGGCTCTTGTCTAACACTCGGAAATGAATTGTCCGAGGAGACACATGTTGACAAAGCAAGAGATTTTATTGGGAAAGGGCACCCGGGTGGAGAGCAGGAGGGTAAGGGAACCCAGGAGAACTGCTCTGCCGCGTGGCTCCCAGTCTTGGGTTTTATGGTGATGGGATTCATTTCCGGGTAGTCTTTGGCCAATCATTTTAGTTCGGAGTCTTTCCTGGTGGCGCACGCATCGCTCAGCCAAGGTGGATGCTAGCAAGAGGGATTCTGGGAAGTGGACGGACAGGTAGTGTCTCCTTTCAATCTTTCCTGAACTCTTCCGGCTGGTGGTGGCTTATTAGTTCCGTATTCCTTATCAGGATCTCCTGTCATAAAACAACTCATGCAAATGGTTACTATGGTGCCTGGCCAGGGTGGGCGGTTTCAGTCAGTGTGCTTCCCCTCACAATTCCACCTACCACTTATTTTCAGAATTCTGACAAGAATTGGAAAGCAGGCCTCAAGGCAGATGTTACTTCTCTGAACCATGGATTTTCCTCTCAGGAAACCTAGCTACTTATCTTAAGGCCACTTGGTAGATACCTGGAGCTAGAGCTAGTTTCCAAACAAAAGGCTATTTTTCTTCTCCATGTGGCTCCCTGAGGGCATGGACACACTTGAGTTTGTTTTCCCTTTGTTCTGTATTGGAAAGAGGACCTGTGTCACCAAGGCGACCGACTTTGAACCAAGGCATGAAAAACAAAAAAGAAGTTGGTTGTTCCCACTGGATCCACCTTTTTCAGAGAGCTGGCAGATAATTTTGGCTTTTGGCATTTCCCTCATCTTCTGCGAGGCCAGGATTTAATCAGAGGCCCATTCACATTCTAACCTGACTTTCTCTGCTTCTTCACTCTATCCTTCACTTGCAAACAAAGACTGCAGCCCATGTTGGGCTTTCTTTATAACTCAAAATTATATTTTAAAAAAGGCATAAAAATAAATTTACACCTTTGAAACCTGTTCGAAAACCCAGTGTTTTGGCTCACTTTTTCTAACTGCATGAGAAAGGCCAGGTTTGTCAAGGAAAAGTCTATCTAGGGCTATCCCATAACCACCAGAATCCAGGCAACTGGAACTAAGGAATATAGACATTTCAGGATCAATATAGTATTCTTTGGGCTTCCTTGGTAGCTCAACTGATAAAGAATCCTCCTGCAATGTGGGAGACCTGGGTTTGATCCCTGGGTTGGGAAGATCCCCTGGAGGAGGGCATGGCAACCCACTCCAGTATCCTTGCTTGGAGAACTCCATGGACAGAGGAGCCTGGTTTACTACAGTCAGCACAACACATAATATACTTTGCTATAATTCACTCTCTTTCATCTAATTATTTCCCTTCTTCTTTCAAGATAAGGTAGCCAGTTTTGTGCTTTTATGTGTGGCAACTACAGAGAGAGTGTACAGTTTCAGTAAAAAGAGGCAAGAATTCTGAGCTATGACTAAATTACTTACAAAACTGAAGGACCAGTTTGCTCTTCATGGAACCACAAACAGGATAGTTAGGAAGTCATATGCAAAGATAAAATTAGTAGGCAGAAAGCTTGGTGGCTTCTGAGCAGTACCTCTTTGACCCACCTGGGACCTTCTTTGCCTGTGGCAGCTCATGCAACCATCTCTATTCTGAAGCCAGAGGGAGGCAGCCCTTCCCAGAGTTCCTGACAGCAGTGTCCTCTTGACTGTTGTATTTCAAACCTTATCTCAGATCTAATTTTCTTCCTACTTTGGAGACTTCCTTGGATAAAGAGGCACTTGAAATCGCTTCTCAGAGAGTTCTTCACCACATACATTATAATTTTTCCAACTCTTTTCCCCCCAAACTCCCCATGTGGAGGAACCTTTTTCTATTACGAGGAAGAAAATCAATGCATATCCCTCCAAATATTTTTTTTTTTTTGTCCTATATCTAGTTAATCTTACTAAACTTTCCAGTAAGACAATGCAGATGGTTGAGATGCCTATTTTTGCTGAGACAGTTCTTCTCCCTTAAAGGAAAGCTTACAGTATACGCAGGGCTGTATCTCCCCATACATATATATGGGGAGATGATGATAACATAATAAACTAATGAGACATGGCAGTTGCTTTTGTTGGTTGTGACTTGCTGATTGTGTAACACAAGTGTTAAAGCAGTAAAGGGCAGTAGTTAGAAGCCCAGAGAAGGCTCTTGACTATTAGAAAATTCATTATCTTAATATGTAGGATTGCGGTGAGGACTGACATGTATCAGTTATTCACATAGCACATGACACATAGAGGAGTGGCTACTAAAAATTATTAATATTGACACTGAAAGAATCAGTTTCAGAATAGAACATGGCTTCTGTTGCTGCTTGTACTTCAATAAAAGTGTACATTTCTATCAAATAATGCAAAAAACACATGCATATTAATGGGTCTTCTAAAACTTTCTCTGTGAGAGGGATTGACTCGGCTCATTTAATACTGATAATCTCATCATAGAAGATCCTTATATAATACCTCTAAGAAGTAATGTTTCTATGAACCACTCATGGGGAAGATAACATATATTTTTTTTTTCTGAGAATGGGGGAGAGTGTATACAGACTTCTCTCCATATTTTCAATATTCTCTGATCCCCCTTTATGCTCCCAGTGAGTAAAATCTTTTACATTTTTCTAGCCAAAGGACGATTGAGTAAGGGAAAATTTTACTGGATCCTTTCCTTAAATCTCAAGATTCTAGATTTGGAGGGGAGTCAGACATGGGAATAAAGAAGAAAATAGAGAGAGAATGAGCCATTTAGTTACTGTGTTCCAGAAGGAGCAAAGAAATTAGTTAATTGTATTCAGTTCACATTATCTCAGAGAGGTAGAGAAAAAAATTCTACCTATTCTCATCACAAGGATTTAAGATATTGTCTACCAAGCCTAACTCAATCTAGAATAACTTCTGGGCTTTTAAATTTGATGAAGGGGTGGCAGGGAAAGAAACTGCCTGTGGTGTATCACAAACATTTGTATCTGTCTCTTATGCATTAATCATCAGGTCAGTTCAGTCACTCAGCTGTGTCTGACTCTTTGTGACCCCCATGGACTGCAGCATGCCAGGTGTCCCTATCAATCCCCAACTCCTGGAGCTTGCTTGAACTCATGTCCATCGAGTCAGTGATGCCATCCAACCATCTCATCCTCTGTCATCCCCTTCTCTTCTTGCCTTATATCTTTCCCAGCATCAGGCTCTTTTCCAATGAGTCAGGTCTTCGCATCAGGTGGCCAAAGTACTGGAGTTCCAGCTTCAGCATCAGTCCTTCCAATGAATATTCAGGACTGATCTCCTTTAGGATGGACCTTTTTGCAGTCCAAGGGACTCTTAAGAGTCTTCTACAACATCACAGTTCAAAAGCATCAATTCTCTGGCACTCAGCTTTCTTTAGAGCCCAACTCTCACATCTATACATGACCACTGGAAGAACCATAGCCTTGACTAGATGGACCTTTGTTGGCAAAGTAATGTCTTGGTTTTTTAATGCACTCACTAGGTTGGTCATTTCGGAGAAGGCAATGGCAACCCACTCTAGTCCTCTTGCCTGGAAAATCGCATGAATGGAGGAGCCTGGTAGGCTGCAGTCCATGAGTCACTAAGAATTGGACACGACTGAGCAACTTCACTTTCACTTTTCCCTTTCAAGCAACGGGGAAGGAAATGGCAACCCACTCCAGTGTTCTTGTCTGGAGAATCCCAGGGACAGGGGAACCTGGTGGGCTGCCATCTATGGGGTCGCACAGAGTCAGACACGACTGAAGCGACTTAGCAGCAGCAGCAGCAGCAGGTTGATCATAGCTTTTCTTCCAAGGAAGAAGCGTCTTTTAATTTCATGGTTGCAGTCACCATCTACAGTGATTTAGGAGCCCAAGAGAATAAAGTCTGCCACTGTTCCCATTGTTTCCCCATCTATTTGCCATGAAGTGATGGGACTGGATGCCATGAACTCAGTTTTCTGAATGCTGAGTTTTAAACCAACTTTTTAAATCTCTTCTTTCACTTTCATCAAGAGTCTCTTTAGTTATTCTTCCCTTGCTCCCAGCAATTTTGATTCTATCTTGTGCTTCATCCAGCCTGGCATTTTGCATAGAATTTAAATAAGCAGGGTGACAATATACAGCCTTGACATATGCTTTTCCCAATTTGGAACCAGTCTGTTGTCCCATGTCCAGTTCTAACTGTTGCTTCCTGACCTGCATACAGATTTCTCAGGAGGCAGGTAAGGTGGTCTTGTATTCCCATCTCTTGAAGAATTTTCCAGAGTTTGTTGTGATCTACACAGTCAAAGCCCTTGGCGTATTCAATAAAGCAGAAATAGACATTTTTCTGGAACTCTCTCTTGCTTTTTTGATGATCCAGTGGATGTTGGCAATTTGATCTCTGGTTCCTCTGCCTTTTCTAAATCCAGCTTGAACATTTGGAAGTTCTTGGTTCACATACTGCTGAAGCCTGGCTTGGTGAATTTTTAGCATTATTTTGCTAGTATGTGATGTAAGTGCAATTGTGCAGTAGTCTGAACATTCTTTGGCATTGCCTTTCTTTAGGATTGGAATGAAAATTGACCTTTTCCAGTCCTGTGGCCACTGCTGAGTTTTCCAAATTTGCTGACATATTGAGTGCAGCACTTTCACAGCATCATCTTTTAGGATTTGAAATAGCTGAACTGGAATTCTATCACTTCCACTAGCTTTGTTTGTAGTGATGCTTCCTATGGCCCACTTGATTTCACATTCTAGGATGTCTGGCTCTCAGTGAGTGATCACACCTTTGTGGTTATCTGGATCATGAAGATCTCTTTTGTATAGTTCTTCTATGCATTAATCACACTATCAAAAAACCCAATTGTCCTTGATATTATCAGTGTTTGTAGTTTTTTGCTTATTTAACTTTTTGCCCATTTTCTTAAATTTACTGTATACTTTACATATATCTAAATATACACTTTTATTATAAACCAATATTTTCTCACTGAAAACCATAATCCAGTCACAGAAAGACAAATACTGCATGATTTCATTTATCTGAGGAATCGAAACTGTGAAACTCACAGAAGCAGAGAACAGAATATTGTCTGAAGGCAGGAGGAATTTGAATTTGCTATTCGATGGATATGGGACCTCCCTAGTAGTTCAGTGGTAAAGAACTCGCCTGCAATGCTGGAAATGCAGGAGATGCAGGTTTGGTCCCCAGGTGGGGATGGTCCCCTGGAGAAGGAAATGGCAACCCACTCAAGTATCCTTGCCTGAGAAATCCCATGGACAGAGGAGCCCGGTGGCTGCAGTCCGTGGAGTCCCAAGAGTCAGACACAACTTAGCGACAACACCACCTTCATTTGACAGATACGTTTAGGCTATGCAAGAGAATTAGGTTGTCGTGATCTCTGTACAGCACTGTGCCTGTAAATAATACTGTATTGTATACTTAAAAGTCTGTTCAAAAAGTAATTATTATATGTTTTATATATATATATATGAAACTTATGTGTATGCAACAGCAAAAAGCCCCATAATTCTACTATACCTGTCATTTTCTCTATGTTTTTCAGTAATCAGTTTTGCTAACAATATATTAAATTTGCTAACAATATATTAAAAGACGTGTAATTATAAAGGATGTGGATTTTTGCTTGGTGCTTTTCTATGCTTTCTGTTTCTGCGGTTGTTATAACCGTGATTTATTTTACTGGATGGTATTTTATTATATGTCTCCTACTGAGCCACATAATGGTACAAAGCTATGGTTCTGAACAAGCTGGGCTAAAATTCTGACTCCTCATTTATTACCTGTGGGATCACAGGATGTTTTCATATTCACTCACCTTTGGTTTCCCTAAATTTAAAAGAACAGTATCTCATCTTAGGGTTTGTTGTGAGAATGAGAAGAGTTACTAAATGACAAATACTTGGAACAGTACTTGACAAACAGTAAGCCCTCAACACGTGGAGCTAGCATTATTCTTATTTTACATGGGTGTGAGTTCAATTTTCAATAGTTGCCAATGCAATACTACATTGAAAATATTTAGTAGAGTTATATACTTTATATTAGATATTATCTAAGATATTAGATTTTTTGCATCCAAATTATTATTACATTTTTAATGTAGGGAGTAGAGGAGCTTTGGGAGACATCTGCCATCTTCTAAAATGTGTACAAAACCCCAAAACATCTATCAGAGGTTTTATGTAATGGAATTACTGAAGGTTCTTCATGAGGTTCTATTAATCTTTGAATATATTATAAAATTGTCCCTCTGTACTATACCATTTCACTTACTTCGCATTCAGTAATTTTCCAACATATCTTGTGGATACATAGACAAAGTGTATGGAGTATGAGCAAGTAAACTTTTGAAGATCTATAATTCACGTCACACAATATATGAAATAATGCTCAAGTACTAAATACACTCAAGTTCTTATTCACAGCTATGGAATATCATTTTATATGAATTCCTACTAGTTTTTTCTGGGTTTCCATTAGAATAGAAGCAAAGTTAAATTAAATTTAAAAAATGCAAAATAACATAAAACTTGATTGAATTAAATTAGAGTAAATTGAAATACAGAATAACAGTTTCAGTGAGAGTAGTAAAATATGCGAGCCAGGCATCAGAGGAAACTATGCAAAATATCCGCAGAATCAGATCGTAAGAATTACAAACATAGCACAGTGTAAGTTCATTTAACATAATGGCAAACTGCCTTACATAACTCAGTAAGCCCTGGGGGCATTGCCATATTATAACACAAGACAATAATTTAAATTCTTACTGAATCATCAATGACAGTTTAAATGGCTTTCAATGTGCTCTCTTTATACGTATAGGGAAATACATAATAAATCTCAAAGGTATATGGCAAAAAATGCCTATGATTTTTAAATGCCTTTGTTTTAAGTGTTAGAAAAAATAATAGAAACAAATTATTCAAAATGACTCATTCACAGAATGTTTGTATTTTGTTTCAGAGACAATCTAGTGAAGTTCTGTGCCTATTGCCCTTCATGGTTCCTCATAGGCAGGTGGCCGGTAAGCAGAGTGGAGAAGGAAGAGTGAAGAGGGCCGCTGTTAGAATGAACCAGGAGCTTCAGCAAACTCTCCTGTGTTTCACCCCAGCATTAGGTAATGAAACGTTCATCTTTGAATGTTATATACATTGTATTCTCCACGTTCTATTTTTTACAATATTTTATAAATAATGGTACAGTTGCTATAATACATTTCTTTCTGTCACTTATTTGAACAAAAATATTAACACTGTATTTTTAAAATTTGTTTTTGTTCTTGTTTGTTTACTGTAAAATATCCTAATTTTATTAAGAAAATGATTCTCTTAAGATCTATCATCCCACAGAAACCGTAGCAGCTTAGTCAAGAAGAGACTAGAACTATTGGTTCTATATTTTGCTCCATTAAGCAAAGCAAGACTGTAACATCATAATGAGATACTCAGCTGTATAATTTATTCAGTGAAAAGAATATTATGGTTATATTTATCCATTTCAACCACATTACAATTATAATTATCAGCCCCTTCCAATGTTTACATTACAAAACTGTCTTTCATAAAATATATGTCAGTAGTACTTCTCATTCATGGCTTTCTCAATATAGTAGTAGGTTGTTTAAAATCTTAAGTATAAATATAAAAGGTTCCTCATTTTATAAATTTATTTTGTATTTAATTGAAGCCAGATACTAAAGACAGTAGCTTAGTAACACAATAATGATGTAAAATTATTTATTATTTGTAAATACCATTTAACATGTCTACGATGATACAAAAACAGAATAAAACTAACCTACAGATATTTATCTGATCGTTAAGATAGTGAGTAGAATTTTTATTTTTTTCCCCCTTTAAATGCTATTTCTTAAATTGCCTGAAAATACTGCCTCACAGAAGTGCTCTGGCTAATACCGTAATTTAGAAGAGCACTGAAATGTGCCCTCAGCTAGGAAAGTCACAGGTTCCTGGTTCTCCTGTTACTTGTGCAATAGGGAGTTTATAATGGAAATGACAACAGACCATTAACTATAGCACTGCTTGCAGGCATTGATATAAATATCATTACAGATTAAAGACCTCTGCAAGAATTTAGTCAAGTTGGATTAGCAAATAAACTATTAACGCTGAAGATTAAATTGTGATAGACCAAATAAATTTCCTGCTATATTCTTAATTTCATTTGTTTCCTAGAGTGGCAATGAATCTTTATTATTTGGAAAATGCCTCACAAGTGAACCCTGTTGCTAGAGAGTAGAGCTAAGAGGTGTGGGAAGAAATGTAAGGTTACTGTTGGCGAAGGATGGGAAAGGAGAATAGGGATCAATGTGTTTCAGCTGAGTTTCACAGTCCTTAAATAGGTCAGAGAAGCTGGAATATCTGAGCCATTAATATCTGAGCCATATCTGTGCATATCCACAAGCATAGGCAATATATAATGAAAATTAAAATATTTTGGAATCCATGATCTTGTCAGACCTCGAAGAAAATATTCCAGGCTTTGAAATTTCCTGTAATAGTCACAAGGAGATCAAAATGACAAAGATTTGAATAGATATTTACAAGTAATATCTACCTGATACCTAAAGATGTAGTTATATAAGTGTGTGAAAGTGTGTATTTGTGAATATGTGCCTATGTTCTCTTTAAGGAAAATTTTTTTTTTAATTTCTTTTTGGCTTCCCTTCTACACTGATTTTGTTTTTACAGATTTCATGACCCAGGTAAACAATGATATTTTCATCTTATTACTGACAGATAAAAATGAAAATTGTATCCATGTTTATACTCATCTTTATGTGCTCACTGTGTTAGAGACTTTATTGACCTTTGTTAATATTTACACTTTTGGTTCATGTGCTATACTTCTACTTATTTCAAATTATGCTATAATTCAACTATCTCTCTGAACACATCAAATACTTTTACAGAGAAATATGTTATTTATGTTAATCTATACATGTATTTATCCTTTTGTCATTCATTTTATTCAGATATTCAAGTCAGCATACAATATAGCTTCAAAGAAAATCTCAGGTCAGCTCTGCTTTCTTTCAAACAATACAGACTATGAATCAGGAAGAAAGAATGGCACTAGTGTCCTAGAGCTTCTGCAGGAAAATTAGCTGCTTTTTGGGATCACTCCATTTCAGAATAGAAAGTAAAAGCAATAGAAGATTCTTGCACAGAAGCAACATACTGAGATTTGAACTGACGAGTAAAATAAAATATATGCAATCAGAACACTACTTGGTTTTACATCTTTTTTCTTTTTCTCAAAAAGATATGAAAGTAAGTGGAAATTCAGAGGTTAAATCCTCTCATCAAAAGCCTAGAAAAGTGACAAAGAGCTGCAATAGGAAAGCTCAGAAGGAAAGATACTTATCATGGTAAGAAAGATAGAAAGAGAGGGAGAAAGGAAGAGGTACAAAAATGATTCATGATGATAAGGACTGGCTGGACCAATGAAAACTGGTCAAGAAACAAAGCCATACAAAAATTAATGCAAGCGTAATCTTGGTGTCTAATGTCAGGCTAGAACTGCTGGTGGGAATATGAGATCAGTGACAGTGATGGATGCAAGATTGATAACCCTAGCGTCCAACCAGCAGGAAGAACTATTGTTTCCATATCAAAAAATTTGGGAGTAGTATGTATTTTGATTCTATGTTGGGATAAAGCTTTTGAGGAAATTTAATCCCCTTCCTTGTGATATAAAGAACATATTTCAGCTAACATAAGTATATTAGATAATCAGAAACTCATTTATATGTTAGCAATGATATAAGAAGGCTGAGCATTAATTAATTAATGCTTTTGAACTGTGGTGTTTGAGAAGACTCTTGAAAGTCCCTTTGACTGCAAGGAGATCCAACCAGTCAATCCTAAAGGAAATCAGTCCTGAATATTCATTGGAAGGACTGATGCTGAAGCTGAAGCTCCAATACTTTGGCCACCTGATGAGAAGAGCCAACTCATGTGAAAAGACTCTGATGATGTGAAAGATCGAGAGCAGGAGGAGAAGGGGATTATAGAGGACGAGATTGTTCGATGGCATTACCGACTCAATGGACATGAGTTTGAGCAAGCTCCAGGTGAAGGACAGGGAAACCTGGTGTGCTGAAGTCCATTAGGTTGCAGTGAGTTGAACACAGCTGAGCGAATGAACTGAACTGAATGATATAATCTCAATATGCCTAGTATCATCTTATAAAAATGTTAAGCATTTATATTTTTATTAAGTTAAAAAAACACAAACATTGTACTTGTCATATGCCAGGTATTGTTCTAAGGACTTTACAAAAAATTAACATTAATTCTTGTAACAGTGATATGAGGTTGACACTATTAATATCCTCATTTTACCAATGAATAGCCTGAGACCCAGGCCCTCACTAATAAGCTATAGAGCTGAAATAAAACCCAGGCAATCTGATTCTGTATACCTAATAAGCCATTTGTGATGGCCTCTGGCAAAAGAGTACCTCAGCATACATTTATGAAATGGCTTTTATATTCTTGGAATACTTAAGAGTAGGTTTAGGCATTTTGCAGAGTGGTATAGGGCCAGAACTAGGCGAATTTGGAGTCTATGTAATTGTTTTTTAACTTTAGCATCTCAAGTATTCACTGATATAAGAAATTAAATATACTCTATGCCTGAAAGCATACTCCATTCGTAGTAATAAAGGGTCAGTTATGTGGTAAAAAACAAAATAAAAATAACAGTAATTAAAACAATTGTAGATGAATGTGCTACAATTGTCTCTGTTTTCATGAAGTCTGAAAGTATTATCTGTGTTTTCTTATACACTACTATTTTATTATACTGATTTATAGACTGCCATATCTTTCCTGTCATAGATAGACATGTAGAAATGTATATACGGATGTATGGATAGGACAAGTGCATGAAGTTTGTCTGTATATGTGGGAAGAGGTGTTCTGTGTCTCTAATTGCTTTGCTACAATTAATTTTTTGTAGTTTAATTGTTCATAATGTCATGAATTTATTATAAATGTATACTAGAATACTTTATTTCTATTTTTAGTGTTGTTTTGAAATTTTATGAACTGAAATAGAGTCAAGCTTATTTAGACATCTTGAGAAAATCATTATAATTAAAATTATATATGAACAAAAGAGTTTATAGTCAAGATCTTGGAAGAGGGCACAGTCACATATATAGAGACTGCATATTGGTGTATTATACAGAATAGATTAGGCCATGCATCTGTAACAAATTAGTTCCCAAATACCATTAGTTTGATCCTATAGACATTTATTGCTCATTTAAGTAAAATGGACGTCCAATGACCTTCCTTCACTTTATACCTATACTCTGGAACAGCTGGCTTCTGACATTGCTGTGAGCTGAGAATAAAGTGGTGGAGAGAACACATTTCTTAATAGTCTCTCATTGAGTGAAACACGTTGTTTATGTTCTAAGTTCACTGAGTAGAATTAGTCACGAGACATCAACTTAATTTCAAAGGGATATGGGAAAAGTAGGGAAGCACATGGAAATACTGAAAGACTGAGAAATTATTTTTCTCTCTGCTACAAAATCATATTGAAAGAAATGAGTCTTAATATGTAAGAACTAGTAGAAAGGTCAAAAAGAACTTTTTAAAAGTGAAACATAATTGACTCATATTAGTTTTAGGTGTACAACATAATGACTCAATAATTTTATATTCCACTTAACATCACCACAAAAGAATGGCTATATTTCCCTGTGCTGTGAAGGATATCCATATATACTACCCATTTTATAGTGTTTTGTATCTCTCAACCCCCTGTGTGCATGCTGAGTCACTTCAGTCGTGTCTGACTCTTTGCAACCCCATGGACTGCAGCCCTCCAGGCCCCGTCTATGGGACTCTCCAGGCATGAATACTGGAGTGCGTGGCTGTGCCCTCCTCCAGGGGACCTTCCCAACCCAGAGATCGAACCCATGTCTTCTGCACTGCAGGCAGATTCTTTACTCTGGGCCACCAGGGAAGCCCCTCAATACCCTACCCCTACTGGGACTCTCCCCCTCACCACCCACTGGTAACCACCAGTGTGTTCTCTATACTTGCAAGTCTGTTTCTGTTATACTAAACTCATTCATTTTATATTTTTAGATTACACATGTAAGTGATAACATACAGTATTTGTCTTTTTCTGTTTGATTTATTTCACTGAGAATAATAGCTTCTAGGTTCATTCACATTGTTGCAAATGGCAAAATTTCAGTCTTTTTTTGGTTGAGTAATATTCCATTGCATATGTATATATATATACACCTACCATATCTTCTTTATTCATACATTGTCATTGTTGGATACTTATGTTGCTTTCAGTCTTGGTTATTGTATGCCCATTGGGGTGCATGTATCTTGTCCAAGTAGTGTTTTCATTTTCTTGGTATTCATATCCAGGAGTGAAATTGCTGGATCTTATCATAGTTTTATTTTTAATCATCTGAGTATCCTACTTATAGTTTTCCATAGTAGATAAACCAATTAACAGTCCTACCAACAGTGTACTAAGGTTTCTTTTCTTCACACTCTTGTCAACATTTATTATTTGTAGAATTTTTGATGATAGTCATTCTGATAGGCGTGAGGTGATATCTCATTGTGATTTAAGGATTTGCATTTCTCTGGTGATTAGAGATGTTGAGCATATTTTCATGTGATTATTGACCACTCATATATGTTCTTCAGAAAAAAAAATGTCTGTTCAGGTCTTTTGTCCATTTTTTAATCAGGTTATGTGTTTTTTATTACTGAGTTGTATGAGCTATTCATATATTTTGGATATTAACTCCTTGTCATATCATTTGCAAATACTTTTTCCCCACTTAGTAGATGGTTTTTTTGTTGTCATTGTTGATAGTTTCCTTTGGTGTGCAGAAGATTTTAAGTTTAATTAGGCTCCTTTTGTTTATTTTTGCTTTTGATTCTTTTGTCTTAGGAGACAAATAAAAAAAAAATTAGTGTAGTTTATGTCAAGAGTGTTCTGCCTATGTGTTCTTCTAGGAGTTTTATGGTTTTGGGTCTTATATCTAGGTCATTCACCTATTTGGAATTTATTTTTATTTATGATGTGAGAAAATGTCCTAATTTCATTCTTTTACATGTAACTGTCCAGTGCTGCATAAAAACTATCTTTTCACCATTGCATATTCTTGACTCCTTTGTTGTAGATTAATTGACCATAAATACCTTGGTTTATTTCTGGGCTCTCTATTTTGTCTCTTTTCATGTCCATAGATATAGGTGTCTGTTTTTCTGCCAGGATCATGCTGTTTTGATACTGTAGTTTTGTAGTATAGTCTGGAGTCAGGGAGTGTGATACCTCCAGCTGTGTTCTTTTTTTCCTCAAGATTGTTTTGGTAAAAAATATTTCATTACTTTTAAAGAACTTAAAGTACCTTATAATGATGCTACTTGCTTACATATTTACACAGTGAAAGTTAATGAAGAGAATTGGCTAATTTATGTGTCAACACTATTTTGGCAAATTGGGTAAGTGAAATTTAAGAGGGCTGACAATTAGACAAATAGGTGTACTGAAAGAAATAGATGTAAAGGGGGATAGTGAAAATATTAGAACATGATCAGAGAGTAGTTTAACAATGATTGAAATTATTCAGTCAGCCTCTTACCTACAAAATTAGAATTTTCCATTAATTAAGAAATTATTGCTGATAGAGAAATGTGAAAAACAGAAACTAGGTCTGCTATGCATATTAAAAAGCAGAGACATTACTTTGCAGACAAAGGTCCATCCAGTCAAAGCTATGGTTTCTCCAGTACTCATGTGTGGATGTGAGAGCTGGACCGTAAAGAAAGCTGAGCACCAAAGAATTGATGCTTTTGAACTGTGGTATTGGAGAAGACTCTTGAGAGTCCCTTGGACTTCAAGGAGATCAACCAATCAATTCTAAAGGAAATCAGTCCTGAATATTCATTGGAAGGACTGACGCTGAAGCTGAAGCTCCAATACTTTGGCCACCTGATGTGAAGAACTGACTCATTGGAAAAGACCCTGATGCTGAAAAAGATTGAAGGCAGGATGAGAAGGGAATGACAGGATAAGATTGGATGGCATCACTAACTCAATGGACAAGAGTTTGAGCAAGCTCCAGGAGTTGGTGATAGACAGGGAAGTCTCGGTGTGCTGGGTCCACAGGGTAACAAAGACTCAGACACAACTGAGTGACTGAACTGAACTGAGGATACATTAAATGTTACAAGGCAAGAGGGAAAACATATAGTACTATCATAATCAAGGTCCCACTACTCTCTTTGAAGTAATCCTATTTTTATAAAAAGCAAAAACAATTAAATTAAAATAAATGATGTCTTTTTTTTAACTTTCCAAAGTAGGTCAATCTCAACTGATAAACTACTATACTAAGTCCTAGAAAATGAGAAGCCACCTCTGGGATATTATTAGGAGTATCAATTCTTACCATTTAATAGATGAACACTGAAGTCAGGAAGGATTCAGTATGATGACACAGATAGGCATACATCTCAAGTCTACCAGTTAGACATGTGTTACATGGGCATAATGTTTAAACACATTGACCCTCATTAGAACACTATAGATAGCCCTCAAAAGTTAATAATACAGCTACCATATGATGTAGCTAGAAGGGTACTTATTTAAGAAAAACAAAGTTGCTAATTAGAAAGTGTATACACCCTAATGTTCATTGCAGCATTATTTGCAATAACCAAGATATGGAAGCTGCTAAGGGCCCATCAATAGGTGAATGGATGAAGAAGATGTGGTATATATGTACAATTGAATATTACTCAGCCATAAAAAGGATGAAAGCTTGCCATTTGCAACAACATGGGTTGGTCTAGGGGGTATTATGCTACATGAAAATAAGTCTCTGTGTGCATGGTCAGGTGCCTCTGACTCTTTGTGACCCCATAGACTGTAGCCCACCAGGCTTCTCTGTCCATGGAATTTCCCAGGCGAGAGAGAGACAAATACTTCATATTTTCCTTTACACATAGAATCTAAAAAACAAACAAAAAATTAACAAGTATGACAAAACAGAAAGATCCATAGATACAGAGAATAAGCTACTAGTTGCCAAAGGTCAGGGGAAGGGGGATTAATTAAATAGATGAAGGGGATTAAGGAGTACAAACTTCCAGTTACAAATAAGTCATAGGGATGAAATTTACAGCACAAGTAATATCATCAATAATATTATAGTAGATTTGTGTGGTGTGTAATCTATAAAAATATCAAATTCCTATGTTGTACACCTAAAACTAATATGTCTTCAGTTAATATTTCAGTTTAAAAAAAATAATAGATTTTGGTACTGAGCATATTATGGCTTTATTCTTGTTGTTCTGTCATTTCATTGAGTATTCATAGGAGAAGAGAAAATTACATACATTTAATCAGTTAACTGGAATCCAAGGCTCTCTCTCTAAACAAATAAGTAAATATAAATATATATCTATATATATTTTCACACACACAAATACAGAAACTACAATCAGAAAGTCAATTGAAGATGTATATTGTCACCAGTGAAATGCACATAATGACTGCTATTATATTTAACTTTCTAATATTTTCTGGAAATTCTATTCAAAATATTTTACTTAGTTTCTACAACCCTTAAAATAAGTTATTATTTTATTTTCACTTCCAGATAAGAAAACTGAAATGTGTTTGAAGTCAAGGAGATTTAAATAACTTACCCATCATACATTTTGTTATACATTTGTCAAGCAATCATACAATTTCTCAGTACTTGAGCTATATTTGGACATGCATTTATCCAAATTTAAATTCAATGCTTTTAGTGTTAAACTGTCTTAGGGTTTAACAATGTATAACCATGCAAGAATGAAAACACAGATCTTTTTTGAGTGAATAATTTTGTTTCAGACTAAAGTGATCATACACACATATGAAAGGTTTATTAGTGAGCAAATGAAAATAAGCCTTGTCATAATTACTCTATCAAGTGTAAACACTGTGTTCTAATACATATTATTTTTGAATATGCATAATAAGCTATGTATCTCTCAGTCCAGTACTGAAAATATTCTGATAATAAAACTCAGTGATTCCAAATTTTTCCTGTATCTGTTCAAGATGTCACAGTGTAGGGTTCTCTGGTGGCTCAGTAGTGAGAAGTCCGCCTGCCAAGGCAGGAGACACAGGTTCAATCCCTGGGCCAAGGGGATTCCACAAGTCACAAAGTGGCTATGGCAGTGCTCCACAACTATTGAGCCTGTGCTCTAGAGCCCAGGAGCTCAGCTACGGAAGCTCATGCGCCCTAGGGCCCATGCTCCACAATAAGAGAAGTCTCTCCATAAGAAGCCTGTTCACTGCAATGAAGGGTCACCCCAGCTAGCTGCAACTAGAGAAAATCCCTCATAGCAACAAAGACCCAGTACCACCAAAAAAAAAAAAGGGTGTTACAGTGTTCTGATTATCCAAAACCAAACAAAAATAGAATGACTAATATAATCTTTGTGAGCAAAATGTTTTTCTTTATGTTATTGTAAACTGAAAAATGTCAACTTTATTGGTAGTGGAGAAAACTAAATACTAAGAAAGTGGGGTCAGTAGTCAATACTGCTCTATGCACTTATACATCATTGGACTTTCATGTAATAAATGTTTTCTTTTTCAATCCACTAGTGTAATGCTGTGGAAACAAACAGTAAGTACACAGAAGAAAAATACTTTTGTTATTAGAGTTATTCAGATTGCTAGATTCATTTTGTACAGAGTGAAAATTTTGGTGGAACTTTGTTGACAGAAGTTCACTAAGATCAACTTACTATTTCCTATTTGATCAAATTCTTTCCTAAAATAGTTGGAGAAGAGAAACATTTTTAATAAAAACACTGCAAGTCAGTATCTGCAAAACCTTCAAGTTGCTGAAATTGTGATTTCATCATAAACTCATTAAAGGAGAATGATTCAAGAAATATTTATTCAAAGATAGAATTTGCCCTAAAAAGTAATAAAAAACTGAAGTTTCAACTGCAAATATGCAAAAGTTCTAGTGGAAATTATGATGAATAATTCTAATAAACAGACTCATGGCAGTACATTTAATCTCTCTAACACATCTCTCAAATTCTGAATTCCATTCTTTTCTCCTCATCTGAATTAACTGCTACTTGACTCTACAAACCCACCCTTCAAGTCCTAGTCAAAATTCTACTGCTTTCTCTGAATAAACCTGTTCAAAAATCATTCTTCCTTCCTTCAAGCACCTTTGGTACTGAAAGCGTAACATGCAGGAAGGCCACGGGTCTCCAAACGGAGGAAATAGGCTGCAAGTGTCTCTTAAAGTTCTGTGTTGCTATAACGACATCTGATTCCACCTGAAGTTAAGTTTTCTTAAACCTTGAGCTAGCCAATGCATTTTTCTTATGGAATTTTCTTTTTAAGCTATGTTAATGAAACTAGGTATTTGCTTTGGGGTTTGCCTTTCTTCAAAATTGTTCCACCTAAGACTAACGTTTTTCCTTTTCTCAAACCTTGAGCTGATGATAACTCAACAAACCAGTATTCATATCAATTGTTTTATGGCTGGGGGATGACATACATCATGCCATCCTATCTCAAAAATGCACGTGTAGGAGAGGAGCCTGATGAAACTCCGTCAGCCTTGAGGTGTCTCTCTTATCTGCTCAATAGCTTTCTAACAGGCATGAAACAGCTTGCTAAAACTAGCAGGGGGCGCTCTCCATCCCCCTTCTGATGTATCTGTCAGAAGTTTTCTCTGTCCCTTTTTCACTTTAATAAAACTCTGCTCCATTTCTGTTTTGCATATAGGGTTATCATTACCATCTTTCTAAATTCCATATATATGTGTTAGTATACTGTAATGGTCTTTATCTTTCTGGCTTACTTCACTCTGTACAATGGGCTCCAGTTTCATCCATCTCATTAGAACTGATTTAACCCTATATGCAAAACAGAAAAAGAGACACAGATGTATAGAACAGATTTTTGGACTCTGTGGGAGAAGGCGAGGGTGGGATGTTTTGAGAGAACAACATCGAAACATGTATATTATTTAGGGTGAAACAGATCACCAGCCCAGGTTGGATGTATGAGACAAGTGCTCGGGCCTGGTGCACTGGGAAGACCCAGAAGGATCGGGTAGAGAGGGAGGTGGGAGGGGGGATCGGGATGGGGAATACATGTAAATCCATGGCTGATTCATGTCAATGTATGACAGAAACCACTACAATATTGCAAAGTAATTAGCCTCCAACTAATAAAGATAAATGAAAAAAAAAAAAAAAAACTCTGCTCCGCTCCACAAAAGCTCTGGAGTGATCAAGCCTGGTCCCTGGTCCTGAAGCTAAATCTTCGGAGATCATGAATCTGACACCATTCTCTGTAGGCTGTCAGTATTCACTGTGTTTATTGCTTAGAACGTTTTATATCTTCTGCCCTAGGCAGTTGTTGTCTGTGTGTATCTTGTGGCTCCAGTTAGGGTTCATACTCCTGGAAGACAAAGTCTCCCTGCCCATTGGTGCAATGCTCACTGCCAACCCCACAAATCCACACAGAACCATGTGCATTATTAACCAGAAAGCTGTGCAAATAGTAAGCACATAGTGATTTTTCTTCAAAGAATATAACGTAATTAAATTAAAAAATAAACTTTATATTTGTTAACAGACATGATAAATGTGCATAGGAAACAGGGGATATGAAGCAGGCTTTGGAGAGGTTCCTTTGCTTTTAAATTAAATTGGTATCTTCTAGAAGAATTAGCAATAAAAAAAAATCTCTTTGATTCCTATTCCAATGTTGTGTGCATGGTATGTAGTTTGAGTTCTTAAAACTGAGAAAATATGAACTCAATAATTTAGTATACTCAAGGAACTTCTGTTCGATATAAAATGAATAGTGTCAGATGTAGAACATTTTGGACATATAGCAATGACCCCTTGTGGGAAGGAATAGACACCTTAAGGAATAAATGAACTGAACTTAGCAGAACACCACTAAAATCCTCTCACTTAGAGACATTAAGACAGAAGGCGCTATTGTATCAAATTAAGAGAAACAAATGAAAACAAAATCAAAAGGAACATACAGCTTCATCAGTAACCCTAGCAAGAGACTTAGACACAAGAATTTACAGTTCTTAGATAATCTTAACCTGCATTGCTACTGGTTTACAATCTTCAGAGACAACTATAGTTTCTGCCAAAGATGTTTTTTTAAGGCTAACTACCATGCTCCATAAACAGTGGAAACAATCACCTACCAAAGCAAGAAAACCATGCCAAACACAGTGGGGGGGAAAACCTAAAAGAGAAGAAGACACTTTCTATTCAAATTAAATTGAGTTTCAGCTACCTTACCTTTCTCCTCAAGCTATTGGGGCTACGAAGCAGATAAGTGTGCTATAGAAAATCTAACATTTTTCCTCTTCATTCATCTGGATCTGAAAGATACAACAGATTTAATTTCAAATATGAATACCAGGAAACTAAAATAAAATAAGTAATAAGAAAAAAGAGCTATATGAAAAATACAACATTTTAAAACAAAGAAACTACTCTGAAAGACGATTGTAAGCAGTATTACAATAAGAAACCACTTTTAGAAAATACTTTAATAATTTTTATGCAAGACTAATGATTTTCTAATTAGGAAATAGAAGAGACATCATATGACTATATGACTACTTAAATAAAAACCACAAATGAGATTATATCATCAGATTTGACATTTAGTAAAATGAAACTTAAAAAATAAATAACACTATTATGAAATTATCTTAGAAGTCAGAGGGGGAAAGAAAGCAATACTCATTAACATGACTCAACCCAGAAGTAGGGAACAGTACTGACACATTATACAATAGTGGACTGATAATAACTTTTAAAATCTCCCTGTGATAAAGACTTGAATTTGCACATTGGGAGAGTTCACAGAGGATTAAGCAACATTAATTAAAAAATAACAGATTTTAGGTATACCTTTTTGGAAGTGTTGTACTCTTAAATAAATTCAAAATTAATCTCTAAGTAATTGATTAATTAATAAATTAATCTCTTTGTAAAAACAAAATAGAATCTATGAAAGGGGAAAATATCTAGCCAATTTCAAACTCCTTGAAATAAGAATGCCAAAAGACAAAGAAGGCTGTTATATAAGATTCCTAGACAAGCTGATCTGATTTTGATGTAGAAATGCAAAAACTAAATAAAGGTAAAATTTAAGTTGTTCTTAGGTAAGCATGTCTTGTAAAATGTGCTATTCATATATATTTCTTAGGAAAAAAATCAGCACTCAAAGACACACCACATAACAAAGATAAATTAAATCCTAGAATCCTAGAAAAAGACCCTTGCATACTAAAACAACCAGTAATGTTCCAGGTAACCAGTAAAACACAGAGAGAAACAGATGATATCACTTTAGCACGATGACAAAACTTTATCCAAATATGCAAAATAATTATTGTAGAAATTTACTTATTTAAAATAATTATACTAACATGGGTCATATCTAGTTATAATTCTGTTTATACAAGCAAATTCTTTTTTTTTTTTTTTAATTTTATTTTATTAGTTGGAGGCCAATTACTTCACAACATTTCAGTGGGTTTTGTAATACATTGACACGAATCAGCCATAGAGTTACACGTATTCCCCATCCCGATCCCCCCTCCCACCTCCCTCTCCACCCGACTCCTCTGGGTCCTCCCAGTGCACCAGGCCCGAGCACTCGTCTCATGCATCCCACCTGGGCTAGTGATCTGTTTCACCATAGATAATATACATGCTGTTCTTTTGAAACATCCCACCCTCACCTTCTCCCACGGAGTTCAAAAGTCTGTTCTGTACTTCTGTGTTTCTTTTTCTGTTTTGCATATAGGGTTATCGTTACCATCTTTCTAAATTCCGTATATATGTGTTAGTATGCTGTAATGTTCTTTATCTCTCTGGCTTACTTCACTCTGTATAATGGGCTCCAGTTTTGTCCATCTCATTAGAACTGATTCAAATGAATTCTTTTTAACGGCTGAGTAATATTCCATGGTGTATATGTACCACAGCTTCCTTATCCATTCATCTGCGGATGGGCATCTAGGCTGCTTCCATGTCCTGGCTATTATAAACAGTGCTGCGATGAACATTGGGGTGCACGTGTCTCTTTCAGATCTGGTTTCCTCGGTGTGTATGCCCAGAAGTGGTATTGCTGGGTCATATGGCAGTTCTATTTCCAGTTTTTTAAGAAATCTCCACACTGTTTTCCATAGTGGCTGTACTAGTTTGCATTCCCACCAACAGTGTAAGAGGGTTCCCTTTTCTCCACACCCTCTCCAGCATTTATTGCTTGTAGACTTTTGGATAGCAGCCATCCTGACTGGTGTGTAATGGTATCTCATTGTGGTTTTGATTTGCATTTCTCTAATAATGAGTGATGTTGAGCATCTTTTCGTGTGTTTGTTAGCCATCTGTATGTCTTCTTTGGAGAAATGTCTGTTTAGTTCTTTGGCCCATTTTTTGATTGGGTCATTTATTTTTCTGGAATTGAGCTTCAGGAGTTGCTTGTATATTTTTGAGATTAATCCTTTGTCTGTTTCTTCATTTGCTATTATTTTCTCCCAATCTGAGGGCTGTCTTTTCACCTTACTTATAGTTTCCTTTGTAGTGCAAAAGCTTTTAAGTTTCATTAGGTCCCATTTGTTTAGTTTTGCTTTTATTTCCAATATTCTGGGAGGTGGGTCATAGAGGATCCTGCTGAGATTTATGTCAGAGAGTGTTTCGCCTATGTTCTCCTCTAGGAGTTTTATAGTTTCTGGTCTTACATTTAGATCTTTAATCCATTTTGAGTTTATTTTTGTGTATGGTGTTAGAAAGTGTTCTAGTTTCATTCTTTTACAAGTGGTTGACCAGTTTTCCCAGCACCACTTGTTAAAGAGGTTGTCTTTTTTCCATTGTATATCCTTGCCTCCTTTGTCAAAGATAAGGTGTCCATAGGTTCATGGATTTATTTCTGGGCTTTCTATTCTGTTCCATTGATCTATATTTCTGTCTTTGTGCCAGTACCATACTGTCTTGATGACTGTGGCTTTGTAGTAGAGTCTGAAGTCAGGGAGGGTGATTCCTCCAGTTCCATTCTTCTTTCTCAAGATTACTTTGGCTATTCGTGGTTTTCTGTATTTCCATACAAATTGTGAAATTATTTGTTCTAGTTCTGTGAAAAATACCGTTGGTAGCTTGATAGGGATTGCATTGAATCTATAGATTGCTTTGGGTAGAATAGCCATTTTGACAATATTGATTCTTCCAATCCATGAACACGGTATGTTTCTCCATCTGTTTGTGTCCTCTTTGATTTCTTTCATCAGTGTTTTATAGTTTTCTATGTATAGGTCTTTTGTTTCTTTAGGTAGATATACTCCTAAGTATTTTATTCTTTTTGTTGCAATGGTGAATGGTATTGTTTCCTTAATTTCTCTTTCTGTTTTCTCATTGTTAGTGTATAGAAATGCAAGGGATTTCTGTGTATTAATTTTATATCCTGCAACTTTACTATATTTGTTGATTAGCTCTAGTAATTTTCTGGTAGAGTCTTTAGGGTTTTCTATGTAGAGGATCATGTCATCTGCAAACAGCGAGAGTTTCACTTCTTCTTTTCCTATCTGGATTCCTTTTACTTCTTTTTCTGCTCTGATTGCTGTGGCCAAAACTTCCAAGACTATGTTGAATAGTAGTGGTGAGAGTGGGCACCCCTGTCTTGTTCCTGATTTCAGGGGAAATGTACAAGCAAATTCTTAACAGAAAATAAAAGAGCAACAAAATGTTGTATCTTTAGCAAACAGAATACAAATAGAGCTACAATATAACATTAAACCATGATACAGACTATAAATCATACTACTGAAAGATAAATTATATTATTGAAAGGTACATAAGATGTGAAAAATGCTCAAAATAAATTAAGGACAAAGTCAATTCCTCAAATGGTGGGAACACATAATCACCAAATACATGTACACATATAAATATTTACAAAATGAAAGTGTCCATTCACTTTTGCTAGTAGGAGTACTATGTTTTCTTTTTCATACTTTTACAATTTTTTTTACATACTTTATAAAATTTTCATATTTTATAATTTTCTAAAATAAATACACAAACCTTTTATAATCAGAAGTTTTAACCAAAAACAAGTTACTATAATAGTATAGATATTTTAATATATATCATACTCATATCTATTAATATATATTTACCTTAATTTTGTTTCATTCTCCTTACTGGGTAGAAATCAGATCATTACTCTTAGTCTAATGGATACACATTTTCTATAAATGTCTCTGTAAGTGGTCAAGAGAATTCCAGGAAGAGAAAAACCTCCCAGTTTCTATTAGCATGTTTGTGCTTCTCACTCGGTTGCTGTTGCTTAGTTGCCATGTCATGGCCAACTCTTTGCAACCTCATGGGCTATAGTTCACCAGACACCTCTGTCCATGGGATTTTCCAAGCCAGAATACTGGAATGGGTTGCCATGTCCTTCTCCAGAGGATCTTCCTGATTCAGTGACTGAACTCGGGTCTCGCATTGGCAGGCAGAATTTTTACCACTAAGCCTCTCAACTTGGTAGTCAGATTCTGTTTTTAGCTTTGGCTCCTTTAAATATCCCTTTCCACAACATCACTGATTATTAGAGAAATGCAAATCAAAACCACAATGAGGTACCATTACACGCCAGTCAGGATGGCTGCTATCCAAAAGTCTACAAACAATAAATGCTGGAGAGGGTGTGGAGAAAAGGGAACCCTCTTACACTGTTGGTGGGAATGCAAATTAGTACAGCCACTATGGAAAACAGTGTGGAGATTTCTTAAAAAACTGGAAATAGAACTGCCATATGACCCAGCAATACCACTTCTGGGTATACACACTGAGGAAACCAGATCTGAAAGAGACACATGCACCCCAATGTTCATCACAGCACTGTTTATAATAGCCAGGACATGGAAGCAACCTAGATGCCCGTCAGCAGACGAATGGATAAGGAAGCTGTGGTACATATACACCATGGAATATTACTCAGCCGTTAAAAAGAATTCATTTGAATCAGTTCTAATGAGATGGATGAAACTGGAGCCCATTATACAGAGTGAAGTAAGCCAGAGAGATAAAGAACATTACAGCATACTAACATATATATATGGAATTTAGAAAGATGGTAACAATATGCAAAACAGAAAAAGAGACACAGAAGTACAGAACAGACTTTTGAACTCTGTGGGAGAAGGTGAGGGTGGGATGTTTTGAAAGAATAACATGTATATTATATATGGTGAAACAGATCACCAGCCCAGGCTGGATGCATGAGACGAGTGCTCGGGCCTGGTGCACTGGGAAGACCCAGAGGAGTCGGGTGGAGAGGGAGGTGGGAGGGGGGATCGGGATGGGGAATACGTGTAACTCTATGGCTGATTCATGTCAATGTGTGACAAAACCCACTGAAATGTTGTGAAGTAATTAGCCTCCAACTAATAAAAAAAAAATTAAAAAATAAATAAATACATTAAAAAAATAAATAAATAAATATCCCTTTCCCCTTTTGCTGGGATACAGTACACTTGTCAATATCTTTTGATTGTCTTTGCCCAAGACTGCATGTGTATAGGCTACCCACAATAAACCTCATAAATGTACTTTATGGAGTTGTCTGCTTTCTTGGTCTCAAAGTTCTTTCTCAATTCTAGAGTTATTATTCAATATCTTCACCTTCCAAGACAGAAAGATAGAAGCTGTCTGCAGATAAACATTTCCATGAATCAAAGTAGAAACATGATGAACAACAAAAACAACAACAAAACACTGTCCTGAACTTTCTTGTGCATAAATATAAACAGAGGAGGAAAACTATTAGGAAAACTTTTTTGATACTAATAATCAGAATGGTTCATGACATGTATTTGAGATTCCCAATGGCTCTTAGTCACATTTTGAATACACTTAGAATAATGGCTTAGTGCTAACAATGGCCAATCCCGTTTTATAAGACTTCTTCATCCTCATTTGTTACCTATTCAACCCACACTCTTATGAATACAATTTTTCCTGCTCCAGTGAAAGCTGTTCTTTGTTGTCTGTTTTTATTTAAAAACTTTTTTTCCCCTTGCATTGGCTAGTACCTTTAGATCAATATTAAAAAAATTTTGGTGCACATTTTTCCTTCCCTGTAGAGTTCAACAGAGATAATTTTAATGCTTCATTGTTTTAGTGTTTCAATAATGTTTTCAATGAAACATTACACTATTATAAACTGGTATAAAGTGTTTACATTTTTCAGTTACATTAAGAAAATGGTTATCTACTGCTATTTTGCTAAAGGTTAAAAATCAGGAATGATTTAAAAAATTTTGTCATATACCTTTTGGGCACATACTGAGATGGTCATATAACTTTTTTAGTTTTTGAGCTATTTACATTTGTAACACCCATTTATATTAGTGGGTTTTCTAATAATTATCTTTGCATCATTGGAACAAATGCTGCTCATAGCTTATCTTTCAGAGCATTTCTAATTGAAATGAGCTCTTTTTAAAAATGCTGTCTACTCTTGCTGTGTTCATGTCTTTCCTTGTTTATATCATTTATGTTTGTCATTTCAATCTAACGTCACCTCCTGACAAAAAAAAATTTTCTTAAATGTGTTCATGAAAATAACCACTTCATCCTGCACTCCTTTCTGGAATCACTGCTTATCAATTTGCCTGCTTTATTGAATTCAGAAACTTTTTTGATATCTGTAAGTTTATAATTCACATATTTGCACACTTTGTTATGATTTTAGTATTCCATCATGGTGAAGGCAATGACTTTGTCTTATTCATTGCTATATAATAGCACCTGAAACAGTACTGGGAATTTACAGAGGGGCAGGAAAGAGAGAGAGAAATAAGAAGATAGAGTAAGAGCGGAAGGGAGAAAACGAGGACAGAGGAGTGAAGAAAAAACAATATATAAAGCATTTTTTAAGGGTTACTGCAAGGGAAGATAGTGACTAAACCTGGGGAAATTCAGTGATCATTGATAACACTGTCTAGGATGAGACCCAGGTACATATGTGTCAGAGATTTGCCATTAAAATGAGAATGAATAGTTACTTAAGGATTATTTGAATAGGTATATTTAGGATTTACAGCTCAAATATCTTTCAGAAGGAAGAACATTACTGTCTTCACAAAATGAGATATGGGAATCTTTTTCAGCTTTGAAAATAATATATTAGAAAAATAAAATATTTCATACACTGAGAGAACATAATGATATTATTTATTAGTAAACTTTCATAATACTACAAGTTAGCTGGCTGACAAACACTAGTATCATCATTTTAAAGGTATTTAAATAACTTGCTTAGAGCTATAAATGAAATAGGCCCTGGCTAGACATACTACTCATGAGGTTGTTTGCTAGCACTGTTCTTAGTCATGGTTCTTCTAAAAGAAAACCCAAAACAAAAGTTTTGAGACAACAGCATCGAAACATGTATATTATCTAGAGTGAAACAGATCACCAGGCCAGGCTGGATGCATGAGACAAGTGCTCGGGCCTGGTGCACTGGGAAGACCCAGAGGAATCGGGTGGAGAGGGAGGTGGGAGAGGGGATCGGGATGGGGAATACATGTAAATCCATGGCTGATTCATGTCAATGTATGACAAAACCACTACAATATTGTAAAGTAATTAGCCTCCAACTAACAAAAATAAATGGAAAAAAAAAATGCAAAAAAAAAAAAAAAATACCACATACTGCTTCAAAAGGTTCTTCCAGTAACCCTTAAAGGAATGCCAAGCATTGCCACTTAGCCATTACTATAGTATAGTAACCATAAAAAACAAAATCAGAAGTTATAGGGGTATATAATATCTGTGCATAATAAATGTGCAAAATTCATGGGTTATATTTAATGCTCAATATTTTATATGTTCTCTAGAATGTGTGATCCCTAGGCAGTCAATTCTTTTTTTTTCTTCAAAACCAGTGCTTGATTAAATTATTACTTTGGATTAAATTTATTGTCTTTTGGCCAATTCATGAACTAGTATGATCTTTGTTTTATTATTATAATGTTAATAAATAAAAGCTCAAGGCACAGCTCTAATACATAGTTATTGTAAATATGTTAACAACCTCATGTCAGTTACCCCAGCTACACAGTTACTTAGGGAAATTCTGTCTCAGCATTCAAACGCTATTTCATCTTAAATTTTTTTATAAGTAACTAGATAAAAAGGGCCCATGAGTACTTGTAGGTTGTTGTTGTTTAGTTGCAAAATTGTGTCGACTCTTTTGACACTTCATAGACCAGGCTCCTCTGTCCATAGGACTTTCCAGGTAAAAATACTGGAGTGGGTTGCCATTTCCTTCTCCAGGGGAGCTTGCTGACCCAGGAACTGAATCCATGTCTCCTGTATTGCAAGCAGATTCTTTACCATTGAGCCACCAGGGAAGCCTGAATATTTGTACAGGCTCCTATTAAAATAAAGTAAAATATTTTCTGAGAAATGCAATAAGATCCTAAAACCATAGAAATTTGAGAAATATTCATATGAAATGAGGGAGATAGGAAATACCTGAAGGATTTCAAAATAGCAAAAAGGTGTTGTATCTATGGCCAAAAACTCAATGACTTCTTAGAAAAATGATTTTTAATTGATTATTATTATATTCTTAATTACTCCTTCCATTCTATACCAAAAATACTTTAGGAGCACTTAAAATGGATACTTGACATCAAGTGAGGCCACATGCTTATAAAAATGAAACTATATAATCACAAAGAAATTCTGTGAGAGAAAATACTTAATTTTGAGTAATTATATATATATCTTTAACTTCTGTTGTTACAGTGTACAACTTTGGATAGTTTTCCTTTCATGGGTAAGACCAGGGACAATATTAAAATAAGAAAATTTTAGTTGGCTTTTAATTTGATTGACTCATTTTATACATCTTTATCCACTCTTGTTTGTTTTTTTTTTTAATCAAAACTATTGTGAAGTTTCTTACTTGGAAAGAATAAATGCATTGTAATTTGTAAAAGGAAGCTTTCTTTCTCCATGAACAATCACATTCCATTGTTCGTAACATTTATATTCTTTTGTGCTTATGTACAAAATTCTTGAAAAATACTGCTTTGCTTGTGTTATTTAAAGTTGCCAATTTGTCAAAGCTTATTAAAATCAAGGCTAAATCATTCCAGTGAGCAATTCTTAAACTTTTAGTTGCATTGTCATAGGCCTAAGAATAAATTAAAATGTAAAACTCAAACTTGGGAGAAATTTAAATGATCAAACTAAAGAATTAATACAGGATAAACCTAATCTTAGCAGTACAGGAATGAGGCTTTACTAGCAAGTCTCTTTCAAGAATCAATAAATGTTAGTGAACAATATTAAATGATGTGCTTAACAGTCTGACCATTAATACACTTAACCTGCTTTTCTTGAAAGAGAAGTTTTGACCACTTTGGATAGAAGCAGACTGATGCATTAAAATGTAAATTAAATGTCCCTTTCCAAGAGATTCTTTTTAAACTACATAGTCTATTAGCATCAAACCTAATTTTTATAAATTAGAACAAATCATTTATTTTGTATATGGTATAATTTCAATATAAAAATATCAATACCATAATATCTGGATAGACCATTCAGGCTTAAGCAATCTCTTTGTAATAATATCCCCAGGTAAAAAATAAACCTTATTCATAATTAGTTATTTTTACAGACAGTCTTACAGTAAAGAGGGAAAGCTAAAGATAATTCTTCTCTGATTTTTTCTTTAGTTTTAAACAAAGAGACATAATATTGAATGGAGGTGGTCTAAATGACTCAAATGTACTGCATACTTTAAAATGTTTAAACAGAATCTAGTTGTTTCATACATTCAGTTTGATTTGAAAACTTTATTCTATATGTGCTTTGACTTTACATTTCAACTATCATGACTTAAAATGTTTTACATCTTTTAGTCTCTTTTTTTTTTTATTAGATTATAATCTCCTCAAAGTCAGAATATTCATTTGTCCCACCCCATAACATACACAAAAAGTCAACTGTAGACAACAAGGTTTATTCCAGGAAATTGTATTGGTTCATCAGCTCTCCCTGACTGGCTAAGGTCATTCTGTTTCTGTTTACTTCGTTCTAACAATCCTTATTGTCTATACTCAGTTTAATCTATGCTTTGGGCCACCTTTCTGTGATGCCATCACTGTTTTGCTCATTGGACTGCAGCTGCATACTTAGCTCTCAGTTATATTAACCCACCCCACCTTGTTTACATTTTCTGCAATCTACATGGTGAACTTTTCTCTCTCAGACTCTGAATCTGATCATAACCCAGTCCAAGTTAGTCCTTTTTTCAGCCCCCAGGAAAGATGGGGTCAGATAGAGTTATCCACAATAGGTACTCTACTACCCATTGTTAATTTATTGATCTTGGTTCTTAAGAAAATATTTTTAGGTAACAGCAAAAATTAAGAGAAAGACACAATACTCTAAGCTATTCTAGAATTTGGTTGAAACATAACCTGTATATTTCAGCACTTGTTAAATAAGTCATACAGGTTATTTCTTATCCTCAAGCCTAGTAACATGTTCTATTGTTATCCCCATTACAGAACTTAGAGAAAAGTCAATTAGTTAAGGGCTGTACATTATATTGATTGAATTATATAGTGTGACCATAAGGGACCCTAGTAGAAATAAAGTAATTTACCAACACTATATTATATAAACCTAATTTTTATTTTTAGTTACTATTTCAACAAATTATTCAATATATATTATGTATGAAATACTACTCTAGCAATGAAATAAACAGAAAAATTTGTGCTATCATGAAGCCTGTGTGCGTGCTAAATCACTTCAGCTGTGTCCAACTCTGTGCGATCCTATGGACTGCAGCCTGCTCAGCTCCTCTATCCATGGGATTCTCCAGGCAAGAATACTGGAGTGAATTGCCGTGCCCTCCTCCAAGGACCATGAAGTTTATATTCTAACAATGAGAGATTATGAAACAAAATATAAAACAATACACTAGCTGTTGATTTCATAAGTACAGTAGGGAAAAGTGAAGGCAGAAAATATCATTGATGAGAATACCTCACTGTCAGAGAGTCGAACAATGACTTTATGTGGCATAGAGGGAGCCAGCAGTAAAGATACATGAAAGAATCTCATTCCAGACACAGGAAACGGCACATGCAAAGGTCTATGAGAGACACAGTCTGCTGTGTTTGAGGGGTGAAGGGTGGCCACCTTTCTGGTAGAGGCTGGTATAGAGCAAATTACTGGGAAAGTAATGAGATGATGTCAGAAAATCACGGGTTCCAGACCATTCTGATTTGTATATGCAATTCAGAGTTGCCTCAGAGGCACCTGGCTGTGAGGGTGCCGCTATAGGAGTTGCCTCGGTAAGTGAACCAAGAGTCTATGGCCCTAGGCCCCTCAAGACGCCAAGGGAGCCAAGGAGCCACCGCGCAGGACTGGGCAGAGGAGGGCGCGGTCTAGTTTACATTTTCACAGGATCACTTTAGGTGCTGTGTTCAGAAGAGCTTGAAGAGTGTGGGACAAGGGCTGAAGATGGAATGTCAGTTTATAGATTGTTTCACAAATCCTGGTTTGAACGTGATAGTAGTGTGCGCAATAGTCTTGGTAGTAGCAGCAGTGTAAAGAGGTAAGATTTTGCATATATTTACACAGTGAAACAAATAAGATTTATATACATATTCGTAAAGGAAAGAAGTCAAGAATGCTTTTAAGATTTTTTAACCAAGTAACTACATAGATAGAAAAGTTGTGAAGGAAAAGGTTTGGGGTGATCATGTGCTCAATACCGAATGTTCCCCCGGGTGCCTCAGTGGTAAAGAATCCACCTGCAATGCAAGAAACGTGCAGGACACATGGGTTCAATCCCGGGGCTGGGAAGATCCCCTGGAGAAAGAGGGGGGATCTTGCCTGGAGAACTCCATGGACAGAGGAGCCTGGCAGGATACAGTCCATGGGATCACAAAGACTCAGACATGACTGAGCAACTAACACACACTGAACATACATGCTTTTGAGTAAGATTTGATTAAATCTTAGGTTTGAAATGGTTGTTAGACATCTGAGTAGAGATACTCAATAAGTAAAGGAAGTAGACATTGGGAATTCAAAGGAAAGACTGGTATAGATAATATTCTTGGGAACTGTCAGCATATAGATAATATCTGAAGTTATACAACTAGATTCAATCATTTCAAGAGTGAGGGTTGATGAAAATAAATAATAGATTTTCTCACTGAGCACTGTTAAGAAAAGATTGAAATTCTGAGAAATTTGGCTCAGATGTGGAGACTGATGATGCTACATACACACCAAAAGTGTATGAAAATATTTCTTACTTATATATAACTTTATGGGGACAGCAGGAAGTCTTCCCAAGAGCTGAGTCAAAATGGCTTGAGAAAGCAAGGAAGAAAATGACTGACTTGGAGTGTTTATTAAGGTTGGAGGGTCTAAATGAGGTCTCATGTGTAGTTTAAAACCCCTGCTGTCACCAAAGGAGGGAGCATTCAGACTTTTTTGTAAGTTTTTCAGATGTGGAGCTGATGGGAAAAAGGGAGGGATGAGGCTAAAAAGATGTCAGCAGACAAATATCAACAAATGAAATCCAACTCCTTATTTTAGGTAACTGTAGGTTACTTTCGAGTTAGAAAATATCTCAAGGGAAGTAGGAAAAAATATGCTTTGAGCAAAATTGAGTTATGAGCTGGGCCAAATATTGGTAATAATTCGAGTGATACAAGGGCTTGAGTAGCAGCTGGATTGTGGAGGCTTTTATGTTCTTAAAAAGAATAGCTTCAGAACAGTGTGGGGAGAAAGTCTTAGATTTATCTCTAGTAAGAATTAAAATGGAGAAACTGGAGGCTGTGAAATTAGATATTCATCCATTCAAATTTTGTCAGAAAGGAAAGAGAAAGATGGGACGAGGGAGAAGAGGAGATAAGGGTTAAGTGGAACTAAGAGTAGCTTATACTATCACCAAGTATTAACACCTAATATCACCAATTCGGTCACCTTTACACAAGCCTCTGGTTGCCCTAGCTAAATTAGAAGCACTGATTTGGAGCCTCCTATTCAATGATGCAAACTTAATATGTGATTTTAGCAACGTCATTTCCTCAGTTCAGTTCAGTTCAGTCGCTAAGTCGTGTCCGATTCTTTGTGACCCCATGAACCGCAGCATGCCAGGCCTCCGTATCCCTCACCAACTCCTGGAGTCTACCCAAACCCATGTCCATCGTGTCGGTGATGCCATCCAACCATCTCATCCTCTGTCGTCCCCTTCTCCCCCTGCCCTAATCCTTCCCAGCATCAGGGTCTTTTCAAATGAGTCAGCTCTCCGCATCAGGTGGCCAAAGTATTGGAGTTTCAGGTTCAACATCAGTCCTTCCAATGAACACCCAGGACTGATCTCCTTTAGAATGGACTGGTTGGATCTCCTTGCAGTCCAAGGGACTCTCAAGAGTCTTCTCCCACACCACAGTTCAAAAGCATCAATTCTTCAGCACTCAGCCTTCTTTATAGTCCAACTCTCACATCCATACATGATCACTGGAAAAACCATAGCCTTGACTAGACAGACCTTTGTTGGCAAAGTAATGCCTCTGCTTTTTAAAATGCTGTCTATGTGGGTCATAACTTTCCTTCCAAGGAATAAGCGTCTTTTAATTTTATGGCTGCAGTCACCATCTGCAGTGATTTTGGAGCCCAGAAAAAAAAAGGCAGCCACTGTTTCCACTGTTTCCTCATCTATTTGTCATGAAGTGATGGGACCAGATGCCATGATCTTCGTTTTCTGAATGTTGAGCTTTAAGCCAACTTTTTCACTCTCCTCTTTCACTTTCATCAAGAGGCTCTTTAGTTCTTCTTCACTTTCTGCCATAAGGGTGGTGTCATCTGCATATCTGAGGTTATTGGTATTTCTCCCAGCAATCTTGATTCCAGCTTGTGCTTCCTCCAGCCCAGCATTTCTCATTTCCTCAAGTCACATTTAAATAAAATAAAACTATTATAGTTCTGAGAATTAGATGGCAACAATTAATCTTTTTTATCATGTAGTATTTCATTAAAGAGTGAACAATAGGAGGGGAAGACCCAGACCAGAACATGCTTATCAGAGTACAGAATGACAACCAGACTTCTAGCTTAGTGGATACTGAGAATTATAATAGGCTAAGAGAAAATAATGAGAATAAATTAATTAAAAAGTAAATTCATTAAAGTGAGAATCTCCTACATATTTGACTTTTCCAAATTACAACATGGCAAGTTGTTTTTTTGGTCTTCATCTTCCCCTGTCCAAGAATATTTCTATTCTCTTGTCTACAAAAAATAATCTGGGAAGGTGTAGAACACCTGATATGTCTTCCAAAAATGAAGCTGTTTTTATTTCTGCTTCACTATAGATCCCAGAATGTCCATCTGTTTCTCATCAATATTACTGAAAGTGAGTTTTGCTAGTCAGGAAGACCTTGCAACATACTCAATTCAAGAAAGTAAATCTTCTAATACTGAGAAGAGACCTATTGTGGAAATATAATACCACACACACTAGCTACCCATCATAATTCTAGTCCTAAGTTCACCATATGCATAAAAGTCATCAAGCATTTTAGAAAAATTAATAGTGTGAAGAATCCAGTGGAAGAAAGAGAATTTACCCTAAAGGAAGCAAATCCTTTAATATATTAACTATAATTAATATTGGTTCAGTTCAGTTCAGTTGCTTAGTTGTGTCTGACTCTTTGCAGCCCCATAGAGTGCAGCACATCAGGCCTCCCTGTCCCTCACCAACTCCTAGAGTTTACTCAAACTCATGCCCATTGAGTTGGTGATGTCATCCAAACATCTCATCCTCTGTGGTCCCCTTCTCCTCCCGCCTTCGATCTTTCCCAGCATCAGGGCCTTTTCACATGAGTTAGGTCTTTGCATCAGGTGGCCAAAGTAATGGAGTTTCAGCTTTAGCATCAGTCTTTCCAATGAATATTCAGAACTGATTTCCTTTAGGATAGACTAGTTGGATCTCCTTGAGGTACAAGGGACTCTCAAGAGTCTTTTCCAACACCACAGTTCAAAAGCATCAATTCTTCGGTGCTCAGCTTTCTTTATAGTCCAACTCTCACATCCATACATGACTACTGGAAAAGCCATCACTTTGACTAGACAGACCTTTGATGGCAAAATAATGGAATATTTATAATGAAAAAGAGGGATTGAAGAACAAGAAACAGTTATGGGAAAATAAAAATAAAATATAATTCTCAAAAAAACCCACAACTAAACACAAGTTTAAAAGGTAAAGTTAATTAGAAATAAAAGGAGAAAATCCTAAAATATAAAATAGAAGAAAAGTTGTGAATTGAAGTTAAACATGGTTTTGGAGTTAAGGACCCAACAAGATAAATGAAAACACTTCCTTCTGACGTGTAGCTGGTACAATTTTAAAATATCTGAGAAAATTAGAAACTACACAAACTTTGAGAGGGAAGAAAATCAGTTTACTATATAATGGTATAAAAATCAGAATGTCTTCAGACATTTTATCAGTCACATGAGATGTTCAAGAAAAATACAGCAATGATTTCACTACTCATAAGAAAATAGATTCTACCCAAACTATACAATTATCAAACAAAGTATAGGCATTCTCAATTGTTCAGAAGTTTGAGAATTAGATATGTTTATTTTTTGCCAAAAGTGGAATAAGAAAACAAAACAAACAACAACAGCGACAACAAAAATAGAAAAGACTGTCTTAAATGAGAATCCAATTTTCCATAATAATTTGTGATTATATTAATATGATATATATGATATATCATATGAATATGAGAGATGAAATGTCCAAGTGGCTGAGAGCCTCAACCTGAGCATTCCACTTCCTGCTTCACCACTTGCTAGTACAGGCCACAGAGGCCTGTGTCAATTCCCTTTATTTTTCTGTGCCTTAGTTTCATCATTTGTAAAATGGGAAATAATTGAACCAACTTCATAGGATTGTCACGATGATTAAGTAAATTAGTATGCGTGAAATACTAAGAAATGTGCTTTGGATGTAAGTCCTATGTTACCCACAAATATTATTGTCATTGCTATTATGTCAGTAATGAAACAACACATAATATCAGGTTATAAATTGGTCATCAAAAAAGCAAAGCAAATGCAAGTAGGATATTATTAAGTGTCTAAGGAAAAGAATAAAAGAAGAAGGAATCAAAACTAGAAATATGGCTAAAAAAACTCGATTTAATCACATGCTGAAATAGAAAGATTATATATATTTGTGTGTGTGTGTGTGTGTGTGTGTGTGATCTTTCTATAATATAGAGAAAATGTGAATGAGTGGGAAAATCAGGACTGGGAAAACTGATGTGCCTTACTGATTAGAAACTACAGATTGAATAAAGAACTTGTGTCAAGAATTGTTCTCAAAAGGTTAAGTATAGCTAACTTCTCAGTTCCTCACTAGTATAATAAGATGTGTCCAGTGGACACATTGCCGGTGGAAGGAGGATGGACAGGGCAATGAGGTTCCTTCCTGGTTACAGCAGGTCTGGTTTTAAACTACTGTAACTGCAAACAGAGCAACTGTTCAGAAGAAAGCAGTTGGTGAGTATAGTAGAATTCACCCTGTTCTGAGGAGTCTGCTGCTGCTGCTGCTAAGTCGCTTCATTGTGTCCAACTCTGTGCGACCCCATAGATGGCAGCTCACCAGAATCCCCTGTCCCTGGGATTCTCCAGGCATGAACACTGGAGTGGGTGGCCATTTCCTTCTCCAATGCATGCATGCATGCTAAGTCGCTTCAGTTGTGTCCAACTCTATGCGACCCTATGGACAGCAGCCCACCAGGCTCCCCTGTCCACGGGATTCTCCAGGCAAGAATACAGGAGAGGGTTGCCATTTCCTTCTCCCTCTGAGGAGTCTGAGTTGCCTCAGAGGCATCTGGCTGTGAGCCTGCCACTATAGGAGTTACCTCAGTCAGTTAGCCACAAATTAATGGGCCTAGCTCTTCCCAGTCTCCTTAAAGCCAACATGTCAAAGACCAGGAAAATTTCCCATAGTTAGAAGTTTAAGGCAGAGAATCCAAAAATTTTAAGCATAGTGTAATGACTATTCTGTTAGGTTTTATTATTTGGACATTTCAAGAAAATTTATATTTTTCAGGAATAGATGCAAATTTTATTAAGATTGAAAATATAAAGGTTAATAGTATAGAAGAAATAATTAGTAGGTTGAAAGACAAAAGAGAGAGAATCCTTATTTCAACCAAATGGAATGAACATTTCTAAGAATTAGGATTGTTTTGGTGTCTACTCAGGCTGAGAAAGTCAGTTACACAGCAGGGACTAGAACCCAAATCACTTGACCATCTTCACCTTGTGAAACTCCAAGGGAAGAGTAAGGGAATTAACAATCATGTTAGAACATTAAAGCATGTGTACAGAATTTGTTGTCACTCTAGCAATACACAGATATGCGCAAGAGAACCACTGCTAGCCAATAAACTGGATTATCAGTTTACCCTTCAAAAACCCACCCACACTCAACAGGTATATTTATAACCTGCACTATTTATTGTCATTTTTCCCACTCAAAAGAATAAACCATGAGGAATCAAATGTTCAAGATGGTTCTGAGGTAAAATTGCTAGTTAACGAGCTGTGCTGAATAGTTTCCTCAGCCACAGCTATAAACGACTTCAGACATGCTGGTTGTTTCAAATGAGCCAGGCATTGGTGAAATGAAGGTAGAAAAAGGCACTTTTGAACAAGATTTGGGGGACTCTGTAAATGTGCTAAATGACATTACACACCATTTCTTGATGAGACCATTTCAACATTTCCTAACTTCTACCACAATTTAACAGTTACAGCAGACCTAGTTTCCCTGAAATTTGTTGTGAGGTTCATAATGAATTAATTCTATCTGTACTAGATAGAGGATTAAGGAACTCATTTTGACTTAAAATAGCTGCAAATCCTGTTATGTCTGACTAGCAAAATTTTTGTCTACCCAAGAAATCTTTGTGAATTATTTTCATCCCTCTCAGGGGATTAAAGTTAAAGAATAAAATTAACAATCTCTGAATACACCAAATATTTATATTTAAATCCATAGATGATCTTTAAATCTTGTCTCGTAGTGAATATTTAATATTTTATTTAACATTTTTGAATAAAGTATAATATCTACATTTTATTATATTTTAATTTATTCACATACCATGTGGACTAGAGTAGTTGAAACTTTAATGTTGTACTAGAAAATGTTTGATAATTTTAATAATTTCAGATAAAACCAAATCTTAGAATCTCAATATTATATAACTTAATATCTTTAAAAAGTTACCTTTTAATAGAAACTACTGAAATACATGATATGATTTTTTAAATTCTTTCATTTAAATAATTTTTTTAAATGATAGAAATCTAACATGCAGTTTTACACACAGGAAGTTGTCATTTGTTTGTTGCAAATTTATGATTTGCAAACTATTTCATAAAGTTCTCTTATATGTGAGTTTCAGTCTGTTCAGTTATTCTACTTCTTATTTTTATAATTTTTATTTTTTTAATTATGACATTTACAAGAGACTTGGAAAATACAGAACAAGGTTACATATATTTCCACTATATAATTTTTAAGTAGATAAGATTTTATAGTTGGAGCTTCAATTTCTAATTATATTTTAAAAGTGAAGAAAGTGAAGTCACTGAGTCATGTCCAACACATTGTGACCCAATGGTATGTAGCCTGCCAGCCTCCACCATCCATGAGATTTTTTAAAAGTAGATCACAGCAAACTGAAATTCTGTTATGGTGAGCTAAAGTGCTTTTCAAACTTCATGACAAATCCCTGATATCTGAGGAGATTAAACAGTTGTGATTATAACCTCTTGCTAATTAAACAAATTTTAAGTAAGTATTTAGGGAAATCCTATAATTTTAAATGTTTGCTATTAACACTGATTCATTAGTTATATTTGGTATATGTTTAACTTTATATCTTATTGATTTTATAGGTGGAATTCTCAATGATACCTCCATGACAGGCACAATACTCAATGATTGATGACTTACCCTCAGTAGTTTATGTATTTTCATGTCTACAATTTAAACTCTCTTTTTTACACTGATCCATGAGAGAGAGAAAAATAAAGTTTTAAATAATTAAATTTTTAAAGTAAGTAAAATAAAAATGCTATCTAGAACATAAATACATTTCAACATTTTGGCACTCATTTGGGTGACCTTACGATTTATTATTCATTACTGCTATCACTCATGCTAATTCTGAGAGTGAAATAACTAATTAATAATATTTAAACCTGGATAACAGGCTTAAACTGGGACTCTCCATGGCAAAGGGAATAAACGGTCATCATAAATATCAGTTCAGATCAGTTGCTCAGTCGTGTCTGACTCTTTGAGACCCCATGGACTGCAGCACACCAGGCTTCCCTGACCATCACCAACTCCCAGAGCTTGCTCAAACTCATGTTGATCGAGTCAGCAATGACTTCCAACCATCTAATCCTCTGTCGGTCGTCCCCTTCTCCTCCTGCCTTCAATCTTTCCCAGCATCAGGCCTTGTCCAGTGAGTCAGTTCTTTGCCTCAGGTGGCCAAAATATTGGAGTTTCAGGTTCAGCATCAGTCCTTCCAAAGAATATTCAGGACTAATTTTCTTTAGGATGACAGGTGGGATCTCTTTGTGGTACAAGGGACTCTCAAGAGTCTTTCCAACACCACAATTCAAAAGTATCAATTCTTTGGTGTTCAGCTTTCTTTATACTCCAACTCTCACATCCACACATTACTACTGGAAAAACCATAGCTTTGATTAGATGGATCCTTGTTGGCAAAGTAATGTCTCTGCTTTTTAATATGCTGTTGGTCATAGCTTTTCTTCCAAGGAGAAAGCGTCTTTTAATTTCATGGTTGCAGCCACCATCTGCAGTGATTTTAGAGGACCCCCCTACCCAAAAAAAGTCTGTCAATGTTTCCACTGTTTCCCCATCTATTTGCCATGAAGTGATGGGACTAGATGCCATGATCTTGGTTTTTGGAAGGTTGAGCTTTAAGCCAACTGTTTCACTCTCCTCTTTCACTTTTATCAAGAGGCCCTTTTAGTTCTTCATTGATTTCTGCTGTAAGGGTTGTGTCCTCTGCGTATCTGAGGTGATTGATATTTCTCCCAGTAATCTTGATTCCAGCTTGTGCTTCATCCAGCCCGGCATTTCACATGAAGTACTCTGCATATAAGTTAAATAAGCATGGTGACAATATACAGCCTTGATGTACTCCTTTTCCTATTTGGAACCAGTCTGTTGTTCCATGTCCAGTTCTAACTATTGCTTCTTGACCTGTATACAGATTTCTCAGGAGGCAGGTCAGGTAGTCTGGTATTCCCATCTGTTTAAGAATTTTCCACAATTTGTTGTGATCTACAGAGTCAAAGATTTTGGCATACTCAGTGAAGCTGAAGTAGATGTTTTTCTGGAACTCTCTTGCTTTTTCTATGATCCAGCAGATGTCGGCAATTTGATCTCTTGTTTCTCTGCCTTTTCTAAATCCAGTTGAACACCTGGAACTTCACATTTCATGTACTGATGAAGCCTGACTTGGAGAACTTTGAACATTATCTTGCTAGCATGTGAGATGATTGCTATTGTATGGTAGTTTGAACATTCTTTGACATTGCCCTCTTTGGGATTGGTATGAAAACTGATCTTTTCCAGTCTGTGGCCACTGCTGAGTTTTTCAAATTTTATGGCATATTGAGTGTAGCACTTTCACAGCATTATCTTTTAGGATTTGAAATAGTGCAACTGGAATTCCATCAGCTCCACTAGCTTTGTTTTTAATAAAGCTTCCTAAGTCCCAGGTGACTTCGCATTCCAGGATATCTGGGTCTAGGTGAGTGATCACACCATCCTGGTTATTTGGATCATGAAAATCTTTTTTTTTTTTTTTTTTTATAGTTCTTCTAGGTATTGTTGCCACCTCTTCTTAATATCTTCTGCTTCTGTTAGGTCAATATCATCATTGGTATGAGGGAACTTCTTTTGTCAAGAAGTAGAACAGAGCATAATTAATTGACAAGCGAAGTATTTTCTTCATTAAAAATTGGATATGGGGCTTCCTTATGGAATTTTCTGAATTTTACTTAAAGTTTAAAACAAAATGAAATTTAATGAGAAGGAGTATCTTTTCGAAAGAACAACAGAATTCCAGAAAAACATCTATTTCTGTTTTATTGACTACACCAAAGCCTTCGACTCTGTAGATCACAACAAACTGGAAAATTCTGAAAGAGATGGGAATACCAGACCACCTGACCTACCTCTTGAGAAACCTATATGTAGGTCAGGAAGCAACAGTTAGAACTGGACATGGAACAACAGACTGGTTCCAAATAGGAAAAGGAGTACATCAAGGCTGTATATTGTCACCATGCTTATTTAACTTATATGCAGAGTACATCATGAGAAAAGCTGGACTGGAAGCAGCACAAGCTGGAATCAAGATTGCTGGGAGAAATATCAATAACCTCAGATATGCAGATGACACAACCCTTATGGCAGAAAGTGAAGAAGAACTAAAGAGCCTCTTGATAAAAGTGAAAGAGGAGAGTGGAAAAGCTGGCTTAAAGTTCAACATTCAGAAAACTAAGATCATGGCATTCAGTCACATCACTTCATGGGAAATAGATGGGGAGACAGTGGAAACAGTGTCAGACTTCATTTTTGGGCTCCAAAATCACTGCAGATGGTGATTGCAGGCATGAAATTAAAAGATGCTTACACCTTGGAAGGAAAGTTATGACCAACCTAGATAGCGTATCAAAAAGCAGAGAGATTACTTTGCCAACAAAGGTCTGTCTGGTCAAAGCTATGGTTTTCCCAGTGGTCGTGTATGGATGTGAGAGTTGAACTGTAAATAAAGCTGAGGGCCAAAAAATCGATGCTTTTGAACTGTGGTGTTGGAGAAGACTCTTGAGAGTCCCTTGGACTGCAAGGAGATCCAACCAGTCCATCCTAAAGGAGATCAGTCCTGGGTGTTCATTGGAAGGACTGATGCTGAAGGTGAAACTCCAATATTTCGGCCACTTCATGTGAAGAGTTGACTCATTGGAAAAGACCCTCATGCTGGGAGGGACTGGGGGCAGGAGGAGAAGGGGACGACAGAGGATGAGATGGCTGGATGGCATCACTGACTCGATGGGCATGAGTTTGAGTAAACTCTGGGAGTTGGTGATGGGCAGGGAGGCCTGGCGTGCTGCGATTCATGGGGTCACAAAGAGTCAGACATGACTGAGCAACTGAACTGAACTGAACTAAATTGAATGAGTATCTTTTAGATAAAAACACTGTTCTTCAAAAAACAGGCCTTGTAGGCTCCAAAGGGTTGGATGGAACCAGTAGGAAACCTTCATTTACTGGAGAGGACAGTGCTAAGTGAAAGTGTTAGTCGCTCAGTTGTGTCTGAGTCTTTGTGACTGCATGGACTGTAACCTGTCAGGCTCCTCTGTCCTTGGAATTCTTCAGGCAAGAATACTGGAGTGGGTTGCCATTCCCTTCTCCAGGGGATTTTTCTAACCTAAGGATCAAACTTGGGTCTCCCACATTGCAGACAGATTCTTTATCATCTTAGCCACCAGGGAAGTCCTGGACACTGCTAGTATCACCCTAATTTCACCTCAAAATAGCAGATCCTAATTCCATCTGTTTTCATGATTACAGAACAAACAGCTCTTTATGAGTAACTAGTGAATTCCCTGGCAGTTCAGTTGTTTGAACTTGGTGCTTTCTCTGTTTGACTCATGTTTAATCCCTAGTCTAGGAACCAAGATCCCACAAACTGTGTGACAAGGCCAAAATAAATAAATAAATAACTGTTCTTCATCACTCCTACACTTCCATTTGCACCTAATCTCAATTCTCTTCTCACCTATGTTTCAAAATTACACTCATCATGCCACTTTTCACTTGTTGCCTTCCTTAATTATCATTGCAGAAATGTCCACCTGTATTAGAGCACTTATTTTCCTGCCTAGTCTAATGATTAAATATATTTGAATCTACTAGAGCTTCTCAAGGTGATATCTTCTGCATGGTCTTTTGTCTAATCTGTGTTCTACTAATAATTATATTAAGCATAAAAATTGGTCATTTTACTCTTATATGTAAGTATTTACAAGAGAAATATCCCTTTTCTGAGACCCACAGGACACTTTACACTCTCCTGATCAATTATCTTTAAAAATTTTATGGTCATATAGGGCCTAAAAAACAATACAAAAAGGGATTTTTGAGGTTGTGGAAAGATTTACCAGAATATCACAATAACCATCTACACACTGCAGCTACCTAAAATAATCCAGAGCATGCTTGAGTTTGTAATGGTTATAATGGTAGTGCATCAGATCTTGACTAAAGAATTTTACTATATCCTAAACTTCATCATTAGAAGCATAAAACTTCAGAGTTTGAGTGAATCACAATATTCATCTTTTTTAGAAAGCTATCTTCTTCAATCTACTTATTTATGATGCATTAATTTACAGGACAATATACTGGGAAGATGACTGCTCTAATTCACCTTAATACCTCCAGTAATGGGAACTCATTACCAGTTGAAGAAGTCTTTTCAATTTACAGCTAATGTGTTCTTGGGACTAATTTAGAAAACTTCAGGGAATCTACACAACTTCAAATATAAAATATTTGAGTGTGTATGAGATGGACCGATGTATCAGTATTTGAATACATGTGAAATAGGACCCTATTTCTCAGTATTCCATATTTCAAGCTATTCCACTGCTCCTCCAAATGATATAGCTTCACCTATTGTATTGAGATGATAGGGTAGAATGCAAAATAGCAAGAGTCTTGATGGGAGTTAAAATCTTAGCTTTTAGGGATGGGATATAAAGAACGCTTGCTATACAATAGAGTTAGATGTGCAATTGAAGGGGCTTCCCTGATGGCTCAGATGGTAAAGAATCTGCCTGCAATGTTGGAGACCTGGGTTTGAACCCTGGGCTGGGAAGGTCCCCTGGAGGAGGGCATGGCTACCCACTTCAGTATTACTGCCTGGAGAAACCCCATGGGCAGAGGAGCCTGGTAGGTTACAGTCCATGGGGTTGCAAAGAGTTTGACACTTAAGTGTGAATGATAATTTCTATTCCCTGAAGACCTGATAAATAACCTTGCCCTGAGGAGGAAGGGAGTCAGAAAGAAAGTGAAAGAATTTAAATGCTGACTTGAGTTCCTGAGAAGTATGGGTATTCACAAGTTCAAATTTTGTTAGTAGGGAGGGTTGGCAATAGAAACCAGTAATTTTGAGTGAACCAAATTGAGATATGACAAATGATTCTCCAGCTATCACTCCTGCTCCTAGAAAAGGCTGAAATAATTCAAAACCTGGAGATCCCATCCTCATAGATCAGTTTTCCAAGAAAGAGTACAGTTATCAGAAGTGTAAAGAACAGGTCTGGACAGACAAAGAGAAAATGACTGATAGAAATGCAGTAGGACTTATGGAAGGGAGAAAGACCGGTTATTTATGGTTAAAAACTCAAAGAAAGACTAGTCAGTAACATTGCATGTTCTTCTCCAGTTCCTACATTCGGCAGTCAGGGTATATTGCAGAATTAGGTGGAGAATTTAGGCTTTTGTCAGGTAAGTACCATTGGTGGTGGAAAATAAAAAAGAATATTTGAGTAGAGGTTGTATTCACTTTATTGGTTATAGTGCTAGACCAGGTTTTAAACTTAAAAAGGAAAAATTACAGATCCCCCTCAACCTGAAAATAACACAAGGCTAATAGAAATAACATTGGGGTTGAAACATTATAAAATTAACATGATAGAATAGTAAACAGGACACAGAATTGGGAAGTAGGAGACGGTTGGCAAGAAATTGAAATATTTGCAATCAGGAAAGCCACTCAGTCATGTCCAACTGTTTGTGACCCCATGGACCATACAGTCCCTGGAATTCTGCAGGCCAGAATACTGGAGTGGGTAGCTGTTCCCTTCTCCAGGGGATCTTCCCAACCCAGGGATCGAATCCAGCTCTCCCATACTGCAGGTGGATTCTTTACCAGCTGAACCACCATGGAAGCCCAAGAATACTTGAGTGGGTAGCGTATCCCTTCTCCAGCAGATCTTCCTGACCCAGGAATTGAACCATGATCTTCTGAATTGCAGGTGAATTCTTTACAGATGAGCTATCAGGGAAGCCCTCTGAAATGACACATTTGGTAATTTAGAGTTGTCTGAGCAGGACAATGTGTTGCTGAAGTGATATGTTAATGCAAAGAATTCCTGGATCTTTCTAGAAGATGTTTTCTTCTATTAAACTAGAGTAATTTTTAAAAAGGGGATGGGATGCAAATAAATTCCTAGTATTACCTTGTCCAGGAAATTTCAAACACTTGGATAGGTACTGATTAAAAAAATAAATAGTCAAAAAATTTTAACATGAAAATGCCAGTCAACTGACTCTCACATACTGAAGATGCTGGTTCTTTACCATGAAGGCAAGAAAATTGTCAGTGAAGACATATAGTAGGTTTCCAATATATATTTGTTGCATGAAAAAATTAGTGTTTGAAGGAAATACTAAAATTTTAAGGAAAAATTGAAAAATTATTAAGCAAATTCTTGTCCACTCGTAAGTATTTTTCTTTGTGCCATACATGAACAGAGAAGACAGCATATTTGAAAATTTTCTAAATTTTAAACCTTTACAATCATGATTATGTTCCTATAATCTTTGGATTAATATCTATTAAACTTTCATTGATAGAAATAATGCTATAGAGAAGATGAAAAATTCCAAAATCCTTAATGAAACATGTTGACTGGATTCTTAGTTGGACTTGTCATCCTTCAAATGCATAAAGAATTGCTTTGAAAATGTAATGTTGTTTCTTACTATTGAGTTCTACTAATTCAGAGCTATGTTTACCCATTTGCTTCTTCACACAATTGAGAAACGCTGCTTTAAAAGATTTTTGGAAAATCCTTTTGGACTTATTCCAAAAGGACTTAGCTTTTTTCTTCAGTGCCTTCCTTTCAAACCATTAGTGAAAGAAAACTGGTGTTAATCTTGAGAGCAAACAGCATGAAGTTGAAAGGCTGTAGACGCTGGAATGAGGCAGATATACTTTGAACCTCAGCTTTATCACTTAATAACTATGTGATTTTGGACAAAATACATGCTCTTCAGTTATCTTCTTTATGTTGGATAAATATATTAACCTTGCAAAATGGTAGGGAGGCATAGGGACAGTCATACATGTAAGCTCTCTTACAAGAGTTTATGAATGATATGTATTAGAAAGGTGATAGGTATTGTTGTGTTGATGGAAAAGATATATTTGGAGTAAATTTAAAAAAGCTTGTGAAGATTTATAAAAATCTGACAGTCACCTAGAACTGAGGAAAGTCACTTTGGTATTTTGAGATTTGGGCCTATGATTGTAAATTGAGAAATAATACAAGTTGAATGGATAATTCAAAAAAAAATCTAGTGAGATTTGTTTAAATTATTAGCCATTTTTAAAGTTGGATTCAATCATTTTCAATATGATCCTCAAGACCATTTGACATAAGAGAAATGCAAATTAAAATCACAATGACATACCACTATACAGCCACTAGAATGGCTAAAATAAATAATACTGACCATACCAAGTATTGGCAAAGCTGTGGTTGAACTAAAGCTTTCATATACTGCCAGTGGGAATTCAAAATGATATAACCACTTTGGAAGTAGCTTTATAGTTACTGAAAATTTAAAGGTAAACTTTACTATGTGCTCCAGATATTCCATTCCTAGCTATGTGACCAAAGAAATTTAGGCGCAGGTTCATAAAAAGCGTGGCACAAAAATATTCAAAGTAGTTTAGTATATATTGGCCAAAACTTGGAAACAACTCAAATGTCCACTAACAAATGAATGGATAAACCAATTGTGATATAGTACATTCATACTATGCAATACTAAACATAAATAAAAAGGAATAAACTGCTGACATATGTGATGCTCAGTTGAATTTCAAAAGAATTACATTCAGCATAGAAGCCAGAGTATAGAACTTTATATATACATACAATTCGAACTTTATAATAACATACATAGATTAGTGGAAGCCTGGGCATAAAATGTGGTGGAAGTTTGCGGGAGGGTCAACGCTGATGTAGATATTAACACTCTGTGGTGATTAATAAATCACTGTCATGATTATTAGGATGATTTCATGGGTCATACGCTTATAAAGGGCTTCCTAGTTGATGCTAGCAGTAAAGAACTTGCCTGCAAATATAGGAGACATAGAGATGTGGGTTTGATCCATGGGTCAATAAGATCCCCTGAAGGAGGGCATGGCAACTCTCTCCAGTATTCTTGCCTGGACAATCTCAGGGACAGAAGAGCCTAGCGGGCTATCGTCCATAGGGTCACGAAGAGTCTAACACGACTGAAGCGACTTAGCATGCACACAGGCTTATAAAATCATACTCCTTATTTATTATTATATATCAGTTATTATAAAGTCACAAAATATTTTAAAAATTAAATAAAAATTCCTGATAAAAAATTAAATACAAGTTCACACCAAGGAGGTGTGAACATGTCACTAATCAAGGAGTGCTCAAATTAACTCATATATATCAACAGACATCACTTAATTAAGAATACATATTCTGGAGAAAAAGCAGAGAGTAGCACAAAACCAAATATATTGTTAGGAGATATAAGCCCCAAAATAGATGAGGACTAAGAATATAATTTAGTTCAAGAAGATATTTTCTATTCCTTTCCTTTTTTTTTTTTTTTTTTGATAAAACCTTTATTCTATTTCTTAAAGTTTACAGAAAAATTGTGGGGGAGGTATAGAAATTTCTAATGTATCCCCTGTAGTCACGCATACATAGCCTAGACCATAATTAACATCTCCCACTGGTGTGACACACATGTTACAACTGAGGGACATCAACACATTTGTAAACATCTGAAGTCCATAGCTTATGTTCTATATCACCCTTAATGTTATACATTTAATGAATCTGGACAAATGTATGACATGTATCCATTACTATGGTATTATATAGATATTTTCACTGTCCTGTAAGTTCTCTCTGTAAGTCTATTCATCCTTTTCTTGGTCTGGATCCCTAGAAACCACTGATCTTTTTTGTCTCCATAGTCATGCCATTTCACAATGTCACATAGTTGGAATCATATAGTATGTAATGTTTTCAGATTGACTTCTTTCACTTAGTAATATGTATTGAAGATCCTCCACATCTTTTCATCACTTGTTAGCTCACTTCTTTTTATCTCTAAATAAATAACATTCCAGTGTTTACTCACCTACTGAAGAACCTTCTATTTGCCTCCAAGTTTTGGCAATTACAAATAAAGCTGCTATAAACATCCATGTGTGGGTGTTTGTGTGGATATGTTTTCAACTCCTTTGGGTAAATACCAAGGAGGGTGATTGCTGGATCATATGGTAAAAGTATATTCAATTTTGTAAGGCACTGCCAAACTCTCTTCCAAAGTGGCTATGACATTTTGCATTTCCACCAGTCATGAGTGAATTTTGGTTGCAGCACATCCTTGTCAGCATTTGGCAGTGTCAGTGTTTTGGATTTTGACCATTCTAATGGCTGTGTAATGGTATCATGGTGCTGTTTTAATTTGCATTTCCTTGCTGACATATGACATGGAGCATCTTTTCATATACTTATTTGCCATCTGTACTTCTTTGCTGAGGAGTCTGCTAAGATAGTTGGCCAATTGTTTTAATCATGTTGTTTCCTTACTGTTGAGTTTTAAGAGGTCTTCATATATTTGGGTAACAGTTCTTTAACAGAAGTGGCTTGTAAAAATATTTTATCCTAGCCTGTGGAGAACATCTTCTCATTTTCTCGACAATGTCTTCAACAAAGGGACTTTTTAAGTTTTAATGCAGTTTATCAAGTATTTTTTTCATGGATTCTGTCTTTTGTTGTACATAAAAAGACATGGGTACATTGATATATGTTTACTCCTAACTACTAGGAACTTTATATTTTTGATTTTTACATTTAAGTCCATTGTCCACTTTGTGTTAATTTCTATGAAGGGTATAAAGTCTGTGTCTAAATCAAATCTTTTGCATGTGGAGGCTCAGTTATTCTAGCACGATTTATTGAGAGGACTGTATTTGTTCTGTTGTATTGCCTTTGCTCCTTTGATAAAGATCTGTTGATTATATCTATGTGGGTCCACCCATAGCTTTCTGTTTTATTCTATTATCTGTCTCTTTTTTCACCAACACCTTAGTTTCTTGATTATTGTAGCTTTATATTAGTATTGAAGGAGGATACTTTATCTGTCTTTGTTCTCCTTCAATATTGTGTGAGCTACTCTGGGCTTTTGACCTCTATATAAAATTTTAGGATCAGTTTGTTGATTTTTTTTTTTTTTTTTAGTTGGAGGCTAATTACTTCACATTTCAGTGGGTTTTGTCATACATTGATATGAATCAGCCATAGAGTTACACGTATTCCCCATCCCGATCCCCTTTTCCCCCTCCCTTTCCACCCGATTCCTCTGTGCATCAGGCCCGAGCACTTGTCTCATGCATCCCACCTGGGCTGGTGATCCGTTTCACCATAGATAAAATACATGCTGTTCTTTTGAAACATCCCACCCTCACCTTCTCCCACAGAGTTCAAAAGTCTGTTCTGTACTTCTGTGTCTCTTTTTCTGTTTTGCATATAGGGTTATCGTTATCATCTTTCTAAATTCCATATATATGTGTTAGTATGCTGTAATGTTCTTTTTCTGGCTTACTTCACTCTGTATAATGGGCTCCAGTTTCATCCATCTCATTAGAACTGATTCAAATGAATTCTTTTTAACGGCTGAGTAATATTCCATGGTGTATATGTACCACAGCTTCCTTATCCATTCGTCTGCTGATGGACATCTAGGTTGCTTCCATGTCCTGGCTATTATAAACAGTGCTGCGATGTTCACACAAACACAAACTGTAATTTTAATTGGCATTGCACTGAGTCTACAGTTCAAACTGAAAGGAGCGGATATCTTGACAACAATGGGTCCTTCTATCCATGAACACAGAATATCTATTTATCCAGTTTGACTTTGGTTTTGTTCTTTAGAGTTAGTAGTTTTCTTCATATAAAAGTTGCACATACTTTGTTAGATTTATACATACCATTACATTTTTGAGGTGCTAATGTAAGTGTGTTATATTTCTAATTTTAAATTCCATGTATTTATTGCTGAAAAATTCAGGAAATGAATTGATTCAGGAATTCATTTCAGGAAAGCAATTGATTATTTTATATTAACTGTGTATCCTGCAACCTTGCCATGACTGCTTGTTAACTCCAGTAGTTTTTGTTTATTCTTTCATAATTTTATATAGACTATTATGCCATCAGCAAACAGACAGTTTTATTTCTTCCTTTCTAATCTGTATATCTCCTTTCCTCATTTTATTGCACTAGCTAGAGTTTCCAGTATGATGCTGAAGAGGAGTGGCAGGAGGAGACATCCTTGTCTTGCACTGGCTCTTTGTGGGAAAATTTTGAGGTTTTTGCTATTACATATGATGTTAGCTGTGGATTTCTTGAATATATTCTCTACCAAGTTGAGGAAGTTCTGTTCTATTCTTTGTTTACTGAGAATTTTGCTATTAATAGGTGTTGTAATTTGGTAAACTCTTTTTCTGTTTCTATTGACAGGACAGTATTTTTGTTGTTAACATTTTCCTTTTTTCTTTATTTTTATTTTTTTTTTTGACCTTAAACAAAATACTCAAACAATAAAAAAAATAAAATGCAAGAAAGTATAAGGGAAGAACAAATCTCAAATTCATGCAAACTCCAGTTAAAGACTCTATTATCTATGGCCATACACATATAGACAAATGTGTATATATGTGTATATGCACACATATACTGTAGTAATCTATATTTTCACTAGACCATAAATATGTTTTCAATAAAAAATGATCTAAAATTATTTTAATACTTATATGTTGTTATTTACTATTGCTCTACATAATTCAGTCTTGTGTTTGCTATTTGCACATACTAAGAAACTACCTTCAACTTAAAATATGTTTTCATGAACATTTCTATACATGTATCTTTTTATGTTGAATTTGTACACACATATTTTCAATAAATGAAAGTATGCACTCTGTTAATTAGCACAATTATCTTTTTACCTGGGCAATTACAACAACCTAGCGACTTTCTATACCTTTACTTTTGACTCTATTCAAATCCTACTGGGGCAATCATGGTTTATTGCATCATCGTACAGCTACATACTACAGTGATCTTTTAAATGCATAAATCAGATATCATTTATGAGTTAAATCCCCTTAAAGTAGTCTCAGTTGAACTAGAAAAAAATGCAAACACCTTTCCATGACCTAAATTGCTCTGAATGATCTGATTGTGGCTTAGTATTATAATTTTATTTTTTTCCACTCTCTTCTTCCTTATTATTTATTTATCTATTTTATTTTAGGAGCAGGGACATTTTTATCCCCTTCTTTCAAGAACAGAAAGAAAGGAAGATCAGTTTATTCTCAGGATTGCATATACTTTTTCTTATACTTAAGGAGCCTCATGTCTTTTCTTAGTTTGCTCATTACTGTTTATATGTCTCAAATCAAATATTCACTCCCTAGACACTGATACACGAATATTCAAACTACCACACAATTGCACTCATCTCACGTGCTAGAAAACTAATGCTCAAAATTGTCCAAGCCAAGCTTCAACAGTACATGAACCATGAACTTCCAGATGTTCAAGCTGGATTTAGAGAAGACAGAGGGACCAGAATCAAATTGCCAACATCCATTGGATCATCAAAAAAGAAAAAGAGTTCCAGAAAAATATCTACTTCAGCTTTACTGAGCATGCCAAAGCTTTCGACTGTGTAGATCACAATAAACTGTGGAAAATTCTTCAAGAGATGGGAATACCAGACCACCTGACCAGCCTCATGAGAAATCTATACGCAGGTCAAAAAGCAATAGTTAGAACTGGACATGGAACAACAGACTGGCTCCAAATAGGAAAAGGAGTACATACATCAAGGCTGTATATTGTCACCCTGCTTATTTAACTTATGTGCAGAGTACATCATGTGAAATGCCAGACTGGATGAAGGACAAGCTGGAATCAAGATTGCCGGGAGAAATATCAATAACCTCAGACAGGCAGACACCACCCTTATGGCAGAAAATGAAGAAGAACTAAAGAGCCTCTTGATGAAAGTGAAAGAGGAGAGTGAAATAGTTGGCTTAAAACTCAACATTCAGAAAACTAAGATCATGGCATCTGGTCCTATTACTTCATGGTAAATGGATGGGGAAACAACAAAAACAGTGACAGACTTTTTATTTTTTGGGCTTCAAAATCACTGCAGATGGTGACAGCAGCCATAAAATTAAAAGATGCTTGCCCCTTGGAAGAAAACCTTTGACAAATATAGACATCATATTAAAAAGCAGAGACAATACTTTGCCAACACAGGTCCATCTTGTCAATGTTATGGTTTTTCCAGTAGTCATGTATGGATGAGAGAGATGGACTATGAAGAAACCTGAGTGCAGAAGGATTGAATTTTTTGAACTGTGGTGTTGGAGAAGACTCTTGAGAGTCCTTGGACTGCAAGGAGATCCTACCAGTCCATCCTAAAGGAGATCAGACCTGAATATTCATTGGAAGGATTGATGTTGAAGCTGAAACTCCAATACTTTGACCACCTGATGCAAAGATCTGACTCATTGGAAAATACCCTGATGCTGGGAAAGATTGAAGGCAGGAGGATAAGTGGAGAACAGAGGATGAAATGGTTGGATGGCGTCACTGACTCGATGGACATTAGTTTGTGCAAGCTCTGGGAGTTGGTGATGGACAGGGAAGCCTGTCATGCTGCAGTCCATGAGTCACAAAGAGATCCGAACTGAGCAACTGAACGGAATTGGATTTCTTAATATCTCCTGCTTCTATTAGGTACATAGCATTTCTGTCCTTTATTGTGCCCATCTTTGCATGAAATGTTCCTTTTGGTATCTTTAAGTTTCTTGAAGAGATCTCTAGTCTTTCCCATTCTATTGCTTTCTTCTATTTTTTTGCTTTGATTGCTGAAGAAGGCTTTCATATCTCTCTTTGCTATTCTTTAGACTGCTGCATGCATATGGTTATATCTTTCCTTTTCTCCTTTGCCTTTAGCTTCTCTTCTTTTCTCAGCTATTCGTAAGACCTCCTCAGAAAGCCATTTTGCCTTTTTGCATTTCTTTTTCTTGGGGATGGTCTTGATCACTGGCTCTTGTGCAATGTTATGAATCCCTGTCCATAGTTCTTCAGGTACTCTTGTCTATCAGATCTAATCCCTTGAATCTGTTTGTCACTTTCACTTTATAATCACAAGGGATTTGATTTAGGTCATACCTGAATGGTCTAGTGGTTTTTCTTACTTTCTTCAATTTAAGTCTGAATTTGGCAATATGGAGCTCATGATCTGAGCCAGTCAGCTCCCAGTCCTGTTTTTGCTGACGGTAGAGAGTTTCTCCAAGTTGGCTGCAAAGAATATAATCAATCTGGTTTTGCTATTGACCATCTGGTGATGTCAATGTGTAGAGTCCTCTCTGGTGTTGTTGGAAGAAGGTGTTTGCTATGACCCATTCATTCTCTTGGCAAAACTCTGCTAACCTTTGCCCTGCTTCATTTTGTACTCCAAGACCAAATTTGCCTTTTGCTCCAGGTATCTCTTGACTTCCTAATTTGTATTCCAGTCCCCTATAATGAAAAGGATATCCTTTTAGGTATTAGTTCTAGAAGGTCTTGTAGGTCTTAATTCATCTTCTTCAGCATTACTGATTGGGGCATAGGCTTGGATTACTGTGATATTGAATAGTTTGCCTTGGAAACGAACAGAGATCATCCTGTCGTTTTTGAGACTGGATGTTGTTTTGAGTACTTGCAGCATCCAAGTACTGCATTCAGGAATCTTTTTTGGATTATGAGGGCTACTCAATTTCTTCTAAGGGGTTCTTGTCTACAGTAGTAGATATAATGGTCATCTGAGTTAAATTCACTCATCCCAGGCTTTTTAGTTCACTGATTCCTAAAATGTCGATGATTACTCTTGCTATCTCCTATTTGACCTCTTCCAATTTACTTTGATTCATGGCCCTAATATTCCAGGTTCCTATGAAATGTTGTTCTTTACAGTATTGGATTTTACTACCATCACCAGTCACATCCACAACTGGGTGTTGTTTTTGCCTTGGCTCCAACTCTTCATTCTTTCTGGAGTTATTTCTCCACTCTTCTCCAGTAGCATATTGGGCACCTAACGAACTGGAGAGTTCATCCTTCAGTGTCCTATCTTTTTGCATTTTCATACTGTTCATGGAGTTCTTAAGGCAAGAATACTTAAGTGGTTTGCTATTTCCTTCTCCAGTGGACCACGTTTTGTCTGAACTCTCTACCATGACCTGTCTTGGGTGGCCCTACATGGCCTGGCTCATGGTTTCATTGAGTTAGACAAGGCTGTGGGCCATGTGATCAGTTTGATTAGTTTTCTGTGATTGTGGTTTCCATTCTATCTGCCCTCTGATAGATAGGGATAAGATGCTTATGGAAGCTTCCTTATGGGAGAGACTGACTGTGGGTCTTGTGGAAACTGGATCTTGTTCTGATGGGTGTGACCATGCTCAGTAAATCTTTAATCCAATTTTCTGTTGATGGGCAGAGCTGTGTTCCCTCCCTGTTGTTTGACCTGAAGCCAACAGAGGATGAAATGGTTGGATGGCATCACAGGCTGGATGGATATGAGTTTGAGTAAACTCTGGGAGTTGGTGATGGACAGGGAGGCCTGACGTGCTGCAATTCATGGGGTCGCAAAAAGTCGGACACAACTGAGCAACTGAACTGAACTGAATATACATGTTTCAATGTTATTCTCTTAAATCATTCCACCCTTGCCTTCTTCTACAGAATTCAAAAGTCTTTTCTGAATTCTTATCCCATTTTAAATTTATTCTCTCAAGACAGTCAGGGGATTTTTATATAACACAAATAGAAACATGTTTCCCTTTAATTTAATATTAAGTTATTTAACTTAATTTAAAGAAATCAAATAATTTTAATTATTATCCCTTTGTTCTTAAAAATGTGTCATTAACATGTCTGAGAAGGACCTATGTCACATCTGATATGTATTCAGTATCACAGTTTTACCTTGTAATATACTTTTCCTTTTGCTCACTATATACTAATTCCACAGGATTTTTTCTCTAATACCACTATGTTTCTGCCTCAACCAGGATCTTAACCATAAGTTCCCTCTGCTTTGAAGATACTATCCACTCCCATAATCTCCACCTATGAGATTGTTCAATTTATTTTAGATTTTAAGTCTCTTTTGCAGGGCAATTTCTATGAACTTCCCAACCAGGTTAGTCTTCTGATTTATAATTATTTTTAAAGTGCCATATGGCTAACCCGTCTTTGCAACTCAAGTGTCAAACTCTGTAAATGCAATGTTTTGGTTCACACATTTTATCCATACAGTACCTGCCATACACTGATTGCTCAATAAATATGAGCTCAATGAATTAATGGAGACAATACCAACACCACCTATTATTAGGAATATAGCCAATTATTTGTCTGCTTCATTTTCCTTCTAAGAAACATTTATAATGCACATTTTAAGTTGTGCATATTTATTAGACATTTTATGTTTTATGTTGCCATACAGAACTATTCTCATTTTATTTTCACATGAGATAAAATTTTCAATTCCAACAACGTTTTAATTGAATTTCTTGGGAGATACTTTTTAAGAATATAATCATTTCTACAAATATTGATTATCCACCTCTTTCAAATATATACTTCTCTTGTTATCTTTTCTTACTTATTGTCTAGAATGTCCAGGAAAAAAAAAAAAAAGATATGTAATGATAAGAATAAATGTGGCATTCTTACAAATAGCTTTAAAAAATTTGGGAGTAAAAAAAAGAGAGTGTGCTACACTAATACATAGCAGGAAAAAACAGAACTTTCACATTTCTATATTACACTTACCTTGTTAAAAATACTGTTCCTGCTTAGTATGTTGCCATTCCACTTCCTGGACTATGTTAGGTATATATTTTTCCTTTGGAGTCCTGTATCCATATAAGAAATTTGCTATCCTCTTTTTGGGTCATATATATAGTTTAATGTATTGCTATTTATCATACGCTGTCAAAGTATCCCCAAAAGCCCCAAGGAAACTGGATAAAACTGCTCAGATGTGAATACTTGCTCCACTCTTTACTAGTTTGGTGTACTAGGAAAGTCATTTGATTTTGCTGTGATTCATTTTTCTCATCTGTAAAATAATATGAGAACAAACTGAGTTGGTATACACAAAACATCAAAATATTTGGGAGATTTTCAGTGCTATTATTTAGGACTACAGTTATACAATCACAAACAGAATCATAGAACGTTGGGTATAAAATTATGTGACAAAAATAAGCCATCATTTTTACCATTTAAAATTGAAAATATATTTATAAAATATATTATTTTTTTACTCTGAATCAGCAGTACCTTAATATATTTTAAGTGATTATAAACCAAAAATCCATACCAAAGCATATATTTTAGTGCACGGTCTATTTTATCAAAGGTCAACTGTAGGTAAAAAAAAAAACATTGCAAATAGTTCTGATCACCTTTAGCAGCAAATGGACAAAAGCAAGAAAAAATTTATCAACAAGTGAGAATTTTGAGAATGGGTTTGAAAGATGTGTCCTTTTAATTTCAATAATAGATTAGCTATTGAAGGAAAAAGATGAAAAAATTAACAGGTAACATTTGAGAGTTGTCATCTTAGAAGTATTTCATCCTAAGGGAAAATATGTAAATATGTGGGGTATCACCAATCAAGATGACAAAGGTACATTGACAGAGAAAGTAGTCATTAAACAGGAAAAGCCATCACTGAATCACTATATGTTATCCCTCAGGAAAATTTCTGATTAGAATTCAGTCCTATGCACATTAATACCAGGTTGGAATGCCAAGAATGGTGACTGTCAGTGTTCCAGTCTCTCAAAGAAACAAAATAGCATAATTCAGTTTAAAGTAATGAGTTGCCTATTGACTTAAATCTAAGTGTCCCAAGTGTTTGTAATTGGGAATCAGTTCCCCAGTCTAATTGAAATAAATATATAATTGACTTGAAAATTACAGAAACCAAATAAAATCTCATAATAGATATTTGGGATGTATCCAAAATAAATCAACATTCCATTATATATATATATATATATATATATATATATATATATATATGTTTATGAGATTATGTGTTTATAATTAAGTTTATATAAGCTATACACTATATTAAAGTACATATTGCTATTCCTAATATTAATAAGCAGATTCTCCCCCAAAAGGAGCATCCTCTCAGAAGTCAATTTCTGAGAACTGAAGGCTTCAATACCACTAACAAGAGTTTGGGTGGGCTATAACTAGCATGAAATGTTAGTAAAAGATGTAATATGAACAAAGTTTAGAAAAAGGAGAGGGATTAGACCACTTAAAAAAAAATATATATATATATACATGTATACAAATATTATAGATGTGTACATTTATATATGGGCTTCCCTGATGGCTCAGACAGTAAAGAATCAGCCTGCAATACAGGAGACCTGGGTTTAATCTCTGGGTCCAGAAGATTCCTCTGGAGAAGGGAATGGTTACCTACTTTAGTATTCTTGTGTGGAGAATTCCATGGACAGAAGAGCTTGGTGGGCTACAGTCCTAGAGGCTGCAAAGAGTGACTTGACTGACGGACTAACACACACACACACACAAACATATTTATATACCTATATTTGCTGTTTAGTTGTTAAGTCGTGTCCAACTCTTTTGCAACCCTATGGACTATAGTCCACAAGGCTCCTCTGTCCATGGGATTTCCCAGGCAGGAATACAGAATGGGTCGCCATTCCTCCACCTGGGGATCTTTCTGACTCAGGAGTTGAACCCACAATAGAAATGATGTTAGACAAAAAGCAAATTTCAGCAATTTTTTTTTTTAATTTGACTTTAAAATGGGTCATAAAGCAGTGGAGAAAACTCACATCAACAACGCATTTGGCCCACAAATTGCTAATGAACACACAGTGCAATGGTGATTCAAGAAGTTTTGCAAAGGAGGTGAGAGCCTTGAAGATGAGGAGCACAGTGGTTGACAGCAATTATCGAAGCTGATCCTCTTCCAACTACATGAGTAGTTGCTGAAGAACTCAGTGTGAACCATTCTACCACTTTCAGCATTTGAAGCAAATTGAAAAAGCTTGATAAGCGGGTGTCTCATTAACTGACTGAAAATTTAAAAAAAAAAGCATTCTTTTGAAAAGTTGTCTTCTCTTATTCTACACAAAAACAACAGACCATTTCTAAATTGGAATGTGACGTGCAATGAAAAGTGGAGTTTAAACAACTGACAATGACCAGCTCAGTGGCTGGACCGAGAAGAAGCTCTAAAGCACTTCTGAAAGCCAAACCGGTACCAAAAAAAGATCATGGTCACTGTTTGGTTGTCTGCTGCCCATCTGATCCACTACTGCTTTCTGAATCCCGGTGAAACCATTATAGCTGATAAGTATGTTCAGTAAATCGACGAGATGCACAGAAAACTGCAATGCATGCAGCCAGCAGGTCAACACAAAGGGCCCAATTCTTCTCCACGACAACACCTGACCGCATGTGGCACAACCAAGGCTTCAAAAGTTGAATGAATTAGGCTACAGCAAGTTTTGCCTCAGCTGCCATATTCACCTAAACTTTTGCCAACTGACTACCACTTCTTCAAGAATCTCCACAACTTTCTGCAGGGAAAAACCTTCCACAATGAGCAGGAGAACAAAAATGCTTTCCAAGAGTTTGTCAGTTCCTGAAGCACAGATTTTTATACTATAGGAATAAACTTACTTCTCATTGGAAAAAGTGTTGATTGTAATGGTTCCTGTTTTGACTAATAAAGATGTTTGAGCCTAGTTATAATGACTTAAATTTTACTGTCCAAAATTGCAGTGACTTTTGTACCAACCTAATATAAACATACAACTCACTCTCCCATTAAACAGTACTATCTATCTATACAATGGTGGTTTGATTCATGATAGAAAAAGATTATTAGCTAAAAAAACAAACAAACAAACAAAACCTAAAGTCATAAGCAATATTTTAATGCTGTAAAATGATACAGTAGCTAAAACAATTAAAATTTTGTAAACTTTGAACGACATAATTTGTAAACTGTTCTAATAGATCTGTAAGTTATTGTTTTGCTCCCCAAAAGCCATTAGTAATATACTTTTTTCTTTCTTACATTTTTAAAAATAAAAACTATGTATTTAAGGTGTACAGCATGATATTTTGACATATGTATCTATATTGCTACATATACACACAATGAAATGATTACTACAGTCAAGCAAACTATGTAACCATCTCTTCACAGTTATCTTCCCCCGCCCCCAACAGATCAGGATGTGCTAAATTCCTTCAGCTCCCCAAGACAGGCAAGGCAGAACCCAGTTCCTTGGGCAGCACCTGGAAAGGCTGAGGTGCTAGATGTCTGATTCCAATCCCGTTCTCCTCAGTAAGAACCGGGAGTTGGAGTTTACGGCCCACTTGCTCTGCACAAAGCTGTGGACAGGAGCTGCGCAAACGCCTGCACTCAGCTCAGACCGCACGACCTCTCCCACTAATATTTTGTTCTCTCTCACCCCTAGCCAACAAAAGAACTTGGGGCCCCTTCAGTTCTCAGATACAGGTGGGTTAGCTGGAGATTAGGTTCCAGCTCTGCAGTAAGGGTAGGGTTTGAGGCACAAAATTCCGGGCCGCCATTTCAAACTCCCAGGAAATTAAGTGATTGTCTGTCTCGGACTCTCAGACACGAGCCGCTTAGAAGTCAAACCCTCGAGAAACAGCTGGAAAGCTGGAACACTGGACGTGCAGGTTACCGCTTTTAAGGGAGAAGCTGGGAGCTGGATTTTAGTGCCAGAGTGAGGCGAGAAGAGGCACCTCAGGAGGGCCTGAAAAGCCTCTCAAAACTTTCCCACATTCTCTGGAGATGCAGAAGGACTAGCAAATGCCAGGCTCTCACAGTTCCCAGGCACATGGATTTGTAGCCAGACCCTCAGACAGCAGCCAGAAAAGCCAAGGCACTTAAGTTAAATCTAATTCCTTCCCTCTAAAAGCTGACGACTTTTTTTTTTTAACAGGCAGTGGGGGCGGGCAGAGGGAGGAACCACCAAATGCCTACCTGCTGCACCGGCTTCCTTAGGCAGCGGCTCCCACTTGCTTCCGCGGAAGCAACAGGACCAGCCGTGGGGGCCGGCCGGAAGAGGAGCCACCGGAAGTGCCTACCTGCCTCACCTGGTTCCTCCGTCAGCACCTCCCCTGGGCTACCTCAGAAGAAATGTTGCCTCAGAACGGCTGTGGGCCGCGAAGTTGCTGAGTTTACTCAGTTCTCAACAGCCGGGACATGGCCAGGCTCCCAGAGGACGCTGTCCGTAGAGAAGGTAAGCAAGTTAGAAACCAGACCTTCTGACAGCAGCCAGAGGCTTCAGAAGCGTGTGGAGTTAGCTGAGCGGTGTAGGCCTTTCCGGGGGGAGCCGAGGGCTGGGCCTCCCTCGTTGCTCTCAGTGGGCATTGGCCGTGGGCGCCAGACCAGCCCTCAGAAGTGCTCTTGTGCAGGTTTAAAACGGCCTCTGTTCTGTGTGGTCTTACGGGGTCAGTGAATGTCCAGGCCTCTCAGCCCCCAGGAACAGGTACGTGAGGAAGTCAGTCCCTCAGGTGGCAACAATGGAAAGTGATGCGTTGAATGTGTAGTCCAAACTCTTCACCCCTCACGGAAAAACGAACTGGGGCTTCTGTTAGATGGTGCAGCTCTGTGCCAGGATCCGGGTTTATGACTGGCCTGTGTCTCCGCTTTTCCTACCTGTTTCAATGTGGACATTTCCTCAGTTGGTAGGCGTTTCAGAGACTCTCAATGAGTTTCTGAAGTTTTCACAGAAGGAATTGATGCATGTATAGTTGTTTATTCCATGCATCCGATTTTGGGGCGAGGTAGATGTAGGAACCTACTATTCTGCCTTCTTGTGGATGTGCCTCCCAGATTCTTTTCAGAGACACAAAATTTGCCTAAAATTATTGCTTTTAGGTTTCAAAGAAAGTTTCACTAAATTACAAAATATTAATATCAACTCCACATAGAGAAATGTTTCTTGATTATAACACTAGTTATTCAATAATCAACATGTACTTGAACATATATAGATAATATGTTCTGAAACAAAACAAATATAGATCTGGAACAAAAATAAATTTATTAATAGTGAATGAGTAAAGTACTTATTAACCATTCTCAATTATGATTGATTAGTAGCGTGACTTGTGAAGTTTAATGATACTAAATAAGAACCTGAAGAAAAATTTATATTCCTAAATAATATAGGAATTTTATAATATAAGAAATATTAAACACTATTGAGCATATTCCTAAACATGCTGGAAAATTTATCATCAATGCAAAGGAATAATAGGGAAAAAAAGCAGATGAAAAATTAAAAAAAAAATGATCAAAGATTAAACTACTCACAGAGATGATCAACAAAATGAAAAGCTATTAAAAGCAATAGATTTGATAAAAAAATATAAATGAATAATTCATTGATTTATAAGTAAATAAAAAAGCGTTGTAGGAAATCACAAAAGGTACTTCACAAGCTTGGGCTATTATAAAATTTGAAATCTTGTAATTCATATTATTAAAAGAAAAGTTTAAAATGCAGTTAAGGAACTGGAAAAATTATCCACATATATGAAAAAGTCAAAACAATCTTTAGACAAACACAATAAGATCTTTAAAAAAATAAAGTCATAAAATGTTCACAGTAAAATAAAGTTAAAATAAAAATTGAACTATCATATGATTCAGCAACCCTGCTTTTGGATATTATCTGAAGGATATGAAATCTGTTTCTCAAAGAAATATCTGGAATCCCATGCTCATTTCAGCATTATTGACAATATCTGACATATGGAAGCAACATAAGTGTTCATTGACAGATGAATGAGTAAAAGAAATGTGGTATACACACACACGCACACAATGAAATATTATTCAGTAATAAAAAATAAGGAAACCTTGCCATTTGCGACAACGTGGATGAATTTGGAAGACAATATGCTAAGTGAAACAAATTAGAGAAAGACAAATACTGTATGACCTCACTTCTATGTGAAATCTATAAAGTTGAACTCATAGAATCAGAGAGCAGAAAGATGGTTAGTGGTGTAGGGCTGGTGAGGGTGGAGACTTGTTGGTTATGGGATACAAGCTTTCATTTATAAGATGACTAAGCTCTGGGGATCTAATGTACATAGTGACTGTGGATAATGATACGGTATTGTATACTTGAAATTTGCTACAAGACTAAATCTTAAGTGTTCTCATCATGCACAAAAAAGATAAGTTTGTGAGCTAAGGATGTATTACCTTGATTGTTGTAATCATTTTACAATGTTTGTGTATATCACATCATAATGTTGTACACCTTAAATATATACAACTTTATTTGTTAATTATACCTCAATAAAGCTGTGGAAAAAACCCTGCAGGTGATTCTGGAGTATTTTTCTCAAACGCTGAAGTTTGAGAACCACTGCCAGAGAGATTTTAATTAACATTTGTTTAAAATTATACTTTTCACTTTTTGAATTTTTTAATTATTTCATGATTTATAAATAAAAATGCTTACTATTTAAGAACAAAACTAAAAATATGTATTTAAATCAAAGAAATAGAAATCAATATGTAAGATGACTTTTGCATATGCAGCTAAGCAAAATATATACATACAGTAGCAGAAATAAATGATGTTGGTACCTGTACTTTGAGCATTATTTTATACACTTGGGCAGAAACTTAAGTTGTAATAAACATTATGAAAATTAATTTAGCAAAATATATTAAGGATTATATGAAAACTTAGTAAGATCTGTGCCAGTAGTTCTCTTTCTATTGAATGCACACATACGTACACAAACTCTTAATAATGATTTGTCTGCAAAGGAATTTAACAAGACATTCCTTATGATAATAACAAAATAGAAACAGTCTGGTATTCCCAAGTGGGAGACTAGTTAAATAAAAATAAATTATGGTGAATAAATATTATAGTGGACATTTGTGAGGGACCAGTTGTCATTCATTATTTCTTCTTTCCCTTCTAATTGAAGCCAGATTTTCCCCATTTTATAGCATCTATATAGTTTTGTGATGTAGGACCTCATTAGCCTGATTTAAAAATATATCTAACTAGATAGAAATTAATGAGGTGAGATTCCTTAAACCAGACATAAACCAGTCAGTTCCCATCATTCTCCCTGGATATAATGATTGATTCAGGGTAAATGTATCAAGTATTACGTTCAGCTGCATGTAACTGATAACCCAAATAATAGTGATATAACTAAATATCAATTTATTTGTATCATACCCGGCACTGGTTCAGTGACTCTGTAATCCATTACAATAGCTAAATTCCTTTTTCTTTTCTTAACCATCCTTAGTAGACTCTGTGTATTATACATGTCTTTTCATAGTCCCAAATTGGCAGCTCCATATCTAGCAACATGCCTACCTTCCATTCAGGATGAAGGGAAAAGATAGAAGGCAAAATGTGCATTCCAGTGAGTTTTTCATTCTTTAAGAACTTCCTTTCCTAGGTCATATGTATGGGAAGTTCTGGAAATGCTTTTAGTTTTTTGAGGTACTTTTAATAAACAGGAGAAGGCAAGGTGAGGTAAGCAATTAGTGGTTTCTGACAAAGCGTCAAAGATCATTTTATCCTGACAGAATGATATCCTTAACTTTTCACCTGGCTCATGAAGAAAGATTTGCTCTAAGTATTTAAAGATACTTTAAATAATACTTTTGTATGAATCAAATAATGTTTGATTAGAATCCATCATCAGTGCTCACTCATATTCTTAATTAACTACTTTTACCAATAGAGAATATGATAATAAATTGAATATTCTGTAAAAATAATGTGTATTCTTGTAAAGATAAGCTTCACAAAATTCTCTTAAAAAGCAACTCATGCAAATTATTTTTCATTCCATAAAAGTTTACCATTAAAATAGGTATACAGTTTATTGTAGGAAGTTAAATATGCCTTGAGAATATCCTCTCTTTTGGGTTGATATGTAGTGATGGAAAGGGTAAGGAATTTGTAACAGGAGATTTAAATTTGAGTCCATCCCCATGTTTACTAAATACAGGCTCCTAAGTGGCTATCTGAAAATCATTTCTTCATCTGTAAAATGGAAGTAATTATGAGTATAATCAGAGGACTCTTGTGGGGATGAAAGAGAAAATATTGGAAAACCATTTAAAAAACCATCTAGTTCTACAAACATGTTTTAAAAATATTCTTATTTTTATTCTTGTTTAGTTTTCCCCTTTGTTCACTTATAAAGTACAATGTTGATTTATTCAGTCCAATTAATGTAATATCATCTAACCTCAGTTTTATTCAGAACTGTACCATAATGAACTTTTTCTTTCGCTTATACTTTAGAAACACTCTGGTGCCATTTCCTGGACAGAAACAAGGGGAAAACTAGCCCTAGGCACGGGTCTGACAGGCTGGGCTTTCACCAAGCATATGGACAGGCAGTGCTTCAGTGGAGAGATCAAAGCACAGTGGATGGCCTTTCTCTGGATGACTTCCCTAGATGCTTAGGGTTCTTGAAACAGCTGTTTCAATCCATTCACAGTAGGTCTCCCACTCTCCTCTCTTCAAATTTTGGATTCTTTGCAATATCCCCACTGGAGTTTTTTTTTTTTTTTCTTTCTTACAACTGGTCTATAGATTAGGAATGACAATTAGCACAATTAGTTTACAGACTTAGAGAAAAAATAAATTAGTCTGGAACTGAAAGAAAACATGCTATGCATTAGTAAAACATATGATATAAATTAAGTTAGAAGATTATAAATGATGGAACTAGAAGAGACCTTTTAGACTGTGTAGCCATTGTTCTCATTTTACAGATGAGGAATGTGATGATTAGATGCTCATGGTCACCATCTCTAAAATTGCTAAATATTTGGGGCAGGAGGGAAGCAAAGTGAATTTTGCAGACTCATTTTGTACATAGCTATATTTTAAATCTATCTAAGCATAAAGCAGAATCTTATATATTTATTCACAAACACGTGTTATTTAAATCTTTATCATCCATAAGAGAATTCTCTCAAATTTATATTTTCAAAATATGTATTATTTTTTTCCTTTTACAAAGGTTTGACACAAATACACTTTTATTAGTATTTTAATGCAGACTCTTGGTTGAGCTCTGGCCAAATCTTATTTTTAATTGCAAATCTGTCATATTGAAGTGAAAAGCACTCTATTAAAATACTCATTATTCATCTATTCATCATTCATTCATTCATGTAATCATCCAGTGAATATATACAAAATATCTATTACTATTCTTGTATTAGACAGAAGATAGAGCAGCAGAGGAATGATTCTTGATCTCTGAAGCAAGAGAGTATGGTTGTTAAGAAAATCACCTCCTGAACTGCCTTGTTTAAGTCTGAATTTTTTCTTCATTACCATCTAGCTAACTTTCTACTTTACTTCTGTGACCCTTAGTTTCCTTCTCTGTAAAATGTTCATAGTAACAGCATCCACTTTATAAGGGTTTATGATGATTAAATAAATAACCCATGCATGGTTTTAGCATACTGCTGTGCTGTGCTGAGTCACTTCAGTCGTGGCCGACTCTGCGACCGTATGGATTGTAGCCCGCCAGGCTTCTCGGTTCATGGGATTCTCCAGGCAAGAATATTGGAGTGGGTTGCCATGCCCTCCTCCAGGGTATCTTTCCAACCCGGGGATTGAACCCCTGTCTCTTAAGTCTCCTGCATTGACAGGCAGGTTCTTCACCACTAGTGCCACCTGGGAAGCCACGTAGTTTTAGTATGTAAAGTGAAGTCGCTCAGTTGTGTCCGACTCTTTGTGACCCCATGGACTGTAGCCTACCAGGATCCTCATTCTATGGGATTTTCCAAGCAAGAATACTGGAGTGGGTTGCCATTTCCTTCTCCAGGGGATCTTCCCAACCCAGGGATCAAACCCAGGTATCCTGCATTGCAGGCAGAGGCTTTACCCTCTAACCCACCAGGGAACCCCCCACCGCCGCCCCGGCAATTTCTAATCACTTAATACATAATTGTTATACATGGCATTGGAGAACTCCTTATCTATTGAGAAATGTACAAAATTACACCATTACTGACAATATGAGAAAATAAGTTCTGAGAAAGATGTGAACTTTTATATGCCCCTGAAAAATGTGTCCCTGTTCCTGTGTCACTATGAAGATATGATATTAAATCTGTGGTTTGCAAGATATGGCCAGTGTTTTCTAAGTTAATGCTTGAGTAATTTGTTACAGATTTTTTTTTCATAGTTACTTCATAGTAGTTAGGAGAAGCATAATATAGAGAGTGAATATCCCAAGTAGAGGAATGCATCTGGATTTTAGAATGACTCCTTGGCACCATTATAGAAAGATGGCTTGCCATATTCTGAAGGCAGGTATTATGAAGTTATACTGTTACATACTGCAGGTGAGAAATTATGGTGAAATAGCGTAAGAAATAAGACATGGTTAAGGAACATTTAGAAGATGGAATTGGCTAGACCTAGTTGCTGATTGCATGTGAAAAGTGAGAGGGAGGCAGGAGTTATGTAAAAATCTTCAAGTTAGTCACTTTTAGAAAAACTGGCTATAAAATGAAGATATTTACTGTAATAAGAAATGAGAAAGAAAATTAGGTTTGATGAAATGATGAGACCCTGAGTCTCACTAGAGCCTCTCTACTTATCCTGTAGAATCCATATTTTCTTAATGATGAAACTTTGAAGTAACTTTCGTTAATTGAATAATTAACTATAAATTCATTGGTGTGTTGTGAGGGGGAAAATAGTCATCAGAATTCATTTATGGAACATCTTGTTTCAGGAATATCATCCTATTTGATTAGAAAATATGCTTTTTTTAATCCAGATTAGAGTGAAAGCTAGAATATTAGGGGAGAAGGAACTGACCTTTGTAGTGTCTCTGCCAAGAATTTCAAAGATTCTTGGTTGTGAGAAATAGAGAATAGAAAAAACAAGAGGGAGAGAAAAGGAAGGGCCAAATTAGAAAGAAGATGCAAGAAGGTTGTTTAGTGCATGGTATGAATCCTCCATGGGAGCATCACTATATTCTATACAAGTCCATAGAGTATCAGATATCCTGACTTTAGTGAGTTACTTCTTTTACTGGCTGTTAAATGGCCAAAATTAATTCTAGTATGTAATATACCAACCTAAAGTAGGTTCTTTGTAAGAAATCTTTTTCTTTCTCTTTTCACCTATTTTAATATTTTCCCCTTTGCTTTTTAATAATTTCAGTATGTTGAAATATAAATGTAGATTGCAGTTTATTTAATCTGTCAAAGATTCCTTGGAATTTGTTTAAAAATATGGTTATGATGTCTTTTGTTCAATTTGGAAAACTCTTAGCCATTATCTTTTAAATACTTACTCTACCTAAATTTCTTTTGCTTATTTCTAGGGTTCTATTAGGCGTTTGTTCTTATGGTGTATTCTTTTTCTTACCATCTCTTTCAAAATGTCTATCTTTTTTATATCTCTGTGCTTATTCTGGATAGGTTCTTCTGATCTTCTAGTTTATTATTTTTCTATTTGACTAGGACACTTTTTTTATCCATTTAGTTCATCTTTATGGTATTTTTTATTTCTGTGAGTTTAATTTTTTTGGTTTATAAAGCTTATATGTCATTTTTAAGATTTCTTGCTTGTTTCTATGTGAAACTTTTAAACATGTATACTCTTTCTTAAACAGTCTGTTGGGATGGTAAACTGCTATGGGTCCTTAAAATTCTTTCCAGTTATTCCCCCAAAATGAAATCTTTGAATGTTCTTTATTTGGACCTTTGCTTAGGGTTGTGTTTGCAATGGCAACCATGAGGGGTGAGGGAACATCTCTCTCTGGACAAAAATCAGGCATTGTTTTGTTTGCTATAAAAGTGGTGAATCTAACAAGTTTTCCATTAATACAGCCTACTTTGTATACAGATATCCACCATCGGCACTGTGCCACTCTAATGAAACTTGTGAGATGTGATAAAGCAGTATGAACATTGTGTTGAGTACATTCAAACGACTGCTTCCTCACTAAATAATAAAGCTGTTTGTATCAGATCTGGCGGCTAGAGTCAGCTTCTACTATCTTTTGTTTGGTTGCTAAGTCTTGTTCAAGCCTTTTGTGACCCCAAGGGCTGTGGCCTGCCAGGCTCCTCTGTTCATGGAATTACCCAGGCAAGAATATTGGAGTGGGTTGCCGTTTCGTTCTCCAGGGGATCTTCCCATACCCAGGGATCGAACCCATGTCTCCTGCATTGCGAACATTCTTTACCACTGGGTCACCAGGGAAGTCCCCTACTACTATCTACTGTATGGTAAGAGGGCATCTTTTTGTCTGTGTGTGTTCAACACCTGATGAAACAAATAGGAAACATAATACACATCTGAATAATACCCATGTGAAACAATGTGCCTGGTAAACATGTGTTTTATGCTGTCATTGAACAAAACAGCCTGATAGAGAAATACTGTCTTAAGGCAAATGTATGACAAAGTTATCAAATATAATTTATAATATGTAAAGTAATTTTATTTTAGTTTATAGCAATTATTTTCTCAAAACTCTGGAACTACTCTGCAAAAGTTAAATCTTCTGAAGTGAATATTACTGATTTTTTTCCTATTTTGTCTGAAAATTCTTTGCCTTAGAACTTGTATAAGATAGTGTTAACTGCAATGAAATGACTATGAATATTTATCTCCACAGGTTATATTAATATATTTTTCTACCTCATAGAAAATAAATGAGAACTGTACTTATATGTGCCTACTTTCAAGAAAAGATGGTTTATTTGGAAGTAAAATAAGTTGAATCTGCTTGCCTATTGGGGCATGATAAAATAACATCATTTTAAAGATCCCAGTGCATAATATTTTAATATAATTTATTCAAAAGTTCACAATTCTATAGTACATGGGTCATGACAATGAATATAAGTTAAATGAAAAATCTAAACAAAGTCACACTTGTAATTTATACAATTTTAAGAGATAATTTTAATATCAATTTTTATAATAATTTAAATGTAAGGGTAAACTTCATCAAGGATATAGAACTTGGAAGATAATTTTTAAGTCAATTTATGATCACTGCTCTTTATAGAAACTGATCAACTTTAATTTTCCGATAAATTTTCATTATAAATTCCTTTGTTTCAAGCATAGATCTTAGGAAACAATGATTAAATATTAATTTTGAAAGAAAATAGTTATATCTTCATAGATAGTCCAGAACAAGCAACTTCACATTATATCTTGATGCTATGTAGGTGCATATGCCTATAAAATGACTGTATCAATCTGATTTGCACAGAATTTTTTTTTTTAATCCTTTGATATACATGCTTTACAAGGTCTAAAAGCCTCAAAGCTTTGGTTTAAATGGTGCCAGACATAAAGCAGAAAGTACTGATTTTGATCTGAATTCCACAAAATCAAAAGTTTGCCTGGCCACAAATCCAACATTTTACTGTCTAACTGTGATTGCAGTGAGAACTAAAGTATTGCTTTTATTCCTCTATCCAACATTTTGAAGGACATTTCAGGACTTGATTTATGGCTTTGAGGAATTGAGACTAGGTGTTAATCGCAAAGAAGAATTTAAACAACCAATTGCATATTTTCCTTCAAAAACATCCTCTTAGTACCTGATGTACTTGTTGAACTCCTTGATTAAATGGTTATGTCTAGATTATGTGGCCAATGGAGAATCTTCCCAGTCTAAATTTTCACGGATGCGGCTTTAGCAGAATTATATGATCTATCATTCATGTTTCCCACAAATCTTATGTTATCTAAAGTATGGACTGAAGTTATATAATCCATGTAACTCCCAAATTATAATCAGACATTCAAGAGGCCCATGTTTGAGATGGAAATAATGTATAGGTAGACATACCTAGGGCTTCCCTGGTGGCTAAGACAGTAAAGTGCCTGCCTACAATGAGGGAAACCTTCCTGGGTCGGGAGGATCCCCTGGAGAAGTAAATGGCAGCCCACTCCAGTGCTGTTGCCTGGAAAATCCCATGGACAGAGGATCTTGGTGGGCAACAGTCCATGGGGTGGCAAAGAGTCGTACACGACTGACTGACTTCACTTTCTTTCACTTTCAGATGTACTAAGTCTTTCTTATAAGAGGACAAATTATTTTGGAAATGTGGGATGGAGAATAGGATTTCATTGTATAAACCAGGCAGCTCAGAAATAACCCAATCTTGCAGTTGGAAGAGGAACAGTAAGCCTATATTTTGATCTATTAAACTCACATTCTTCCCTGGTGGCCTAGATGGTTAAGCATCTGCCCACAATGCAGGAGATCTGGGTTCGATCCCTGGGTTGGAAAGATCCGCTGGAGAAGGAAATGGCAGCTCACTCCAGTACTCTTGCCTGGAAAATCCCATGAACAGAGGAGTGCATGGGGTTGCAGAGAGTCAAACATGACTGAGTGACTTCACTTTCACTTTAAACGCACATGCTGGCATATGTTAATAGTTTAAAAATAGTTTTGTAAATATCTCTTTTTGAAAATACCTATATATAACCCTTGCCAGTCTGACAAGAAAATTGGAAGATCATTGACACGTCTTTCCTATTTTTTCATCCTTTTTTTTTCTTCAATAAGCTAAGGTTGACTCTTCTCCCCAACAAATATATACACACACACATATATATATACATATGTGTGTGTATATATATATATACACATATGTGTGTGTGTATATATATATATATATATATATATATATATATGAGGAGAAGGGGAAGACAGAGGATGAAATGGTTGAATGGCATCACCAACTCTATGGTCATGAGTTTGGGCAGGCTCCAGGAGTTGGTGATGGACAGGGAGGCCTGGTGCGTTGAAGTCCATGGGGTCACAAAGAGTCGGACACGCCTGAGCAACTGAACTAAACTGATGTTTATACATATATATATATATATGCACACATATATATATGTATATATGTATTTCTCCTGTGTATAGTTAAGTGCTTGTGTCTGATTTTTTGAATAGCAGTTTTTCAAATTACCCCACAAGTACAGTGAGTATAGGAAAGTCTCTCATTTTCCTCTATTTTGCAACAAAATATTTGCATCAAGTTGCTTGCAATGTGAATTAATGCTATGTATTCCATACAAAAAGCAGTGTGACATTCATTTTTAAATTTCATGCTCTGTGTCATTTCACCTCCCTCCTTATTAAATTACACTTGGTCACACTTTAACCACACAAGATGATACAGAAATGTTTTATCTGAACAAGGGGCAAGTAGGTGGAAAGGTGAAGAAGTGTAATGCAAAAAGATTAAATTTAGTTTACAACTATCCAGTAAAAGTGAAGTCACTCAGTCGTGTCTGACTCTCTGAGACTCCATGAACTCCTCCATCCATGGGTTTTCCAGGCAAGAGTACTGGAGTGGGTTGCCATTTCCTTCTCCAGGGGATCTTTCCAACCCAGGGATCAAACCCAGATCTCCCACATTGCGGGCACTTTACCGTCTAAGTTACCAGGGAAGAATGTGTCAGTTTTGATTCCAATCCCAAAGAAAGGCAATGCCAAAAAATGCTCAAACTATAACAAATTGCACTCATCTCACACGCTAGTAGAGTAATGCTCAAAATTCTCCAAGCCAGGCTTCAGCAATATCTGAACTGTGAACTTCCAGAAGTTTTAGAAAAGAAAGAGAAACAAGAGATCAAATTGCCAACATCTGCTGGATCATCGAAAAAGAAAGAAAGTTCCAGAAAAACATCTGTTTCTGCTTACTGACTATGCCAAAGCCTTTGACTGTGTGGATCATACTAAACTGTGGAAAATCCTGAAAGAGATGGGAATACCAGATCACCTGACCTGCTTCTTGAGAAACCTGTCTGCAGGTCAGGAAGCAACAGTTGGAACAACAGATGGTTCTAAATAGGAAAAGGAGTACATCAAGGCTGTATATTGTCACCCTGCTTATTTAACTTACATGCAGAATACTTCATGAGAAACACTGGGCTGGAGGAAGCACAAGCTGGAATCAAGATTGCCAGGAGAAATATCAATAACTTCAGATATGCAGATGACACCACCCTTATGGCAGAAAGTGAAGAAGAACTAAAGACCCTCTTGATGAAGGTCAAAGAGGAGAGTGAAAAAGTTGGCTTAAACCTCAACATTCAGAAAACTAAGATCATGGCATCTGGTCCCATCACTTCATGGCAAATAGATAGGGAAGCTGTGGAAACAGTGACTGACTATTTTTCTGGGCTCCAAAATCACTGCAAATGGTGATTGCAGCCATGAAATTAAAAGATGCTTACTCCTTGGAAGGAACGTTATGACCAACCTAGACAGCATTTTAAAAAGCAGAGACATTACTTTGTCAACAAAGGTCTGTCTAGTCAAGGCTATGGTTTTTCCAGTGATCATGTATGGATGTGAGAGTTGGACTATAAAGATAGCTGAGCACAGAAGAATTGATGCTTTTGAATTGTGGTGTGGGAGAAGATTCTTGAGAGTCCCTTGGGCAGCAAGGAGATCCAACCAGTCCATCCTAAAGGAGATCAGTCCTGAGTGTTCATTGGAAGGACTGATGCTGAAGCTGAAACTCCAATACTTTGGCCACCTGATGCAAAGAGCTGACTCATTTGAAAAGACCTTGATGCTGGGAAAGATTGAGGGCACGAGGAAAAGGGGACGACAGAGGATGAGATGGTTGGATGGCATCACCACCTCAATGGACATGGGTTTGGATGGACTCTGGGAGTTGGTGATGGACAGGGAGGTCTGGTGTGCTGAGGTTCATTGGGTCGCAAAGAGTCAGACATGACTGAGCAACTGAACTGAACTGATTTAGTACAAATGTTTCTATATATATATGTATATAAAAATGTTTATATAGATAGATAGTTATATATATATGTATATATAATTTATATTTATAGGTCCGTGCCAAAATACATTTAAGGATAATTAGAATGTACTTTGAAATTCTGTGTTTATGTGTGTGTGTGTAATTATTGCTGTAATCATATTATTTATCAGATTTATACATTAGAAGTTTAGTCATATTACATTGTCAATACTTTGTACAATGCAAGATGTACCAAATGTTAAAATAGACTAGTAACGTATATTAAATCCTTACATAGCATTGATTCAATAAGTAATTACTCAGTGCCTTTTATGGGTAAGATACTCCTTGATACCCTGCAATGTAAGTACTGTAATCCTCACTTTACAGATAAGAAAACTTAGAGGGAAGACTTTGTTATTAGGCTACACTTGTAGTAAGTAGAATTCCAGGGGTTTTGTCCAGACATACCTGACTTGAGTGTTTATGCCTTTTACTACATATTTTATTCCTTCTCTGCCATAGCTGATTCTCTACTTTAAGAAACTTAAAGATTGATGTAAAAGGCAGAGATATAAAGAGCTAAGTATAATAAAACTAGAATAAAATCTAAGCAACGTGTGATATACTTGTTGCACTAGTAAGAAAATGATTAAAAATATTAATGAAGTCAGATAAGGTTTGCTGGTGAAGGTATTTATCTAAGTAAAATTCTCTAACAAAAAAGGGAATATATATAATTATATGTAGTATATATAAAATTATAATTTTTAGATGTAGACAAATAACCACATGAAAAATCTGTTTCCTATAGTCACTAGGAACACAATCTATAGGCTACATCTGCTTTGATTCAAAATCCAACTTTTTGTACTTCCGTACTCCATGTTATTACAAAGCCAGTTTCCCCATCTAAAATGTTGACTTTGTAGTACTCCCCACTTCATAGTATTTTTTATGAAATACTGTGGTATTTCATAATAGCATAGTATTATGTAAAGCTAACAGTGTACCTTGAAAAATACTAAAGAATCCCATAAATGGTTATATGCTTATCACCTGTGATATGCATATGGTATTGGAGTTTATATGTAGAGATTGAGAGAAGAGATGGAAAGGATATTCTGGTTCAGTGAATGGTGTTTTAAGTGCATGAAGTCATGAATGAAACAGTTTGCTGAGGGATAATGGTTGGTATGGTCAGGAGGCTAAGTTCAAGGTTATGTGAAGGGGCAGAAGATGTATGGAAATTTATTTTATCTTTTTTGGAGAATGCGTGTCTTTCTTTTGTGAATAGCTTTATTATATTATTACTCTTATAGCATTTTGGTATACATTTAATACCAAAATCTCCAACAAGATGCCAGTTCCCTGATTAGAGTGCAGACTGTGTATTCTATGTTAGGAGTGATGGAGGTGACCAGGAAGGAGCTCTGGGGCAGAGCAGGAGGAGACTTCCAAGTTGAAGCCCGTTGGGTCAGTAGTGACGGGTTACTTAGAAGACACCGATAATAAAATAAAAATAAACTCTCAAGAACGAGTAAAAGGGCAGTGTAGATGCCAAATATGGAGATATTGATTAAAAGTATTCCTTTTCAAGCAGTAGAAATACATTCAGAGCAACTCAACCAGAAAGGAGTCAGTGGAAAAGTTTTAGTAGGACTCACCGAAATTAACACAAAATCTAAAAATCCCATCTGCATAAAGATCAGTGATCACCCAAGGCCTAGGTTAAAAATCATAGTAACAGCAAATTTTCATTTTCATCCCAGAACAATTGCTGGTTTAAATTCCAGGGAAAAGGAATAAGCAGTCTGTATAGACTGGGTCATTTCCAACATTATGCTCAAGGATTGAACTTAGATTAACATTAACATTCCAACCTGTTTGTGGTCAAAGAATGTCTGGTAGTTTGCAAAAGGAAATAGGGCTTTGTTGTCAAAAGAAAACAAAATAAATGTCAGGCAGCTCCCACGGATTGCTCTTTTTTAAGGAAACTTAATAAACTCCTTTTAATAAAAATTAAGAGACTTTCAGTATACCAGTATAACAACTTACCCCTATGATTGTTCCTCCTATGAGCTCTAGACTTTTTTTAAAAAAATTCATTTATATTTTTATTGACGGATAATTGCTTTACAGAATTTTGTTGTTTTCTCTCAAACCTCAACATGAATCAGCCATAGGTATACATTTATCCACTCCCTCCTATGAACCCTCTTCCAATCTCCCTCCCCATCCTACCCCTCCATATTGACACAGTGGCCCTGTTTGAGTTTCCTGAGCCATACATCAAATTTTCATTGGCCATCTATTTTACAGATGGTAATGTAAGTTTCCATGTTACTCTTTCCATACATTTGCATGAAATATTCACTTGGTATCTCTAATTTTCTTGAAGAGATCTCTAGTCTTTTCCAGTTTGTTGTTTTCCTCTATTTCTTTGCATTCATCACTGAGGAAGGCTTTCTTCTCTCTCCTTGCTATTCTTTAGAACTCTGCATTCAAATGGGAATATCTTTCTTTTCTCCTTTGCCTTTCACTTCTCTTCTTTTCTCAGCTATTTGTAACTCCTCCTCAGACAACCATTTTGCCTTTTTGCATTTCTTTTTCTTGAGGATGGTTGATCCCTGCCTCCTGTACAATGTCACAAACCTTCATCCATAGTTCTTCAGGCACTTTCTCTATTATATCTAATATCTTGAATCTGTTTGTCACTCCCACTGTATGCAAATATATGTTAAATCATAAGGTATTTGATTTAGGTCATACCTGAATGGTCTAGTGGTTTTCCCTACTTTCTTCAATTTAAGTCTGAATTTGGCAATAAGGTGTTCATGATCTGAGCCACAGTCAGCTCCTGGTCTCATTTTTGCTGACTGTGTAGACCTTTTCCTTTGTTGACTGCAAAGAATATAATCAGTCTGATTTTGGTATTGATCATCTGGTGATGTCCTTGTGTAGAGTCTACTCTTCTTTTGTTGGAAGAGGGTGTTTGGTATGACTAATGTGTCTTCTTGGCAAAAATCTTTTAGCCTTTGCTCTGCTTCATTTTGTACTCCAAAACCAAATTTGCCTGTTACTCCAGGTGTATTTTGCCTTCCTACTTTTGCATTCCAGTCCCCTGTAATGAAAAGGACATCTTTTTTGGGTGTTAGTTCTACAAGGTCCTGTAGGTCTCATAGAACCTTTTAACTTCAGCTTCTCGGCTTTTCTGGTTTGGGCATAGACTTGGATTACTGTATGTTGAATAGTTTGGCTTGGAATTGAACAGATATCATTCTGTTGTTTTTAAGATTGCACCCAAGTACTGCATCTCAGACTCTTTTGTTAACTATGATGGCTACTCCCATTTCTTCTAAGGGATTCTTGCACACAGTCATAGATACAATGGTCAACTGAATCAACTTCACCCTTTCCAGTCCATTTTAGTTCACTGGTTCCTAAAATTTCAATATTCACTCTTGCCATCTCCTATTTGACCACTTCTAATTTACCTTGATTCGTGAACCTAACTTTCCAGGCTCCTATGCAATATTGTTTTTTACAGCATCAGATTTATTCCATCACCTGTCACATCAACAACTGGGCATTGTTTTTGCTTTGGCTCCAAGGAGGGAAAATGTATCAAATTTTAATTATTTATTGAGACTACTAAGAAACAGGCAAAAGTAATGGTTTCTTTTAAAATGCCAATTTTAGAGAAGAATCCTAGAAATATTATTCAAAGGGAAATGGTAGATTAGTGAAAGGAAAAATAATCATCTGAATTCTGAAATCAGTGTTTTCTATGCTATTATTTGGGGTTTATTTATAACCTGGCGGGCTACAGTCCATGGGGTTGCAAAGAGTCAAACAAAACTGAGTAACCATGCACATACTTTATCCAGGGCTTTCCTGGTGGCTCAGACAATCTGTTTCCATTGCAGGACACCTGGGTTCCAGGTCAGGAAGATCCCTGGAGAAGGGAATGGCAACCCACTCCAGTATTCTTGCTGGAAAATTCCATGGACAGAGTAGCCTGACAATCTATAGTTCATGGGTCACAAAGGAGTTGGACATGAATAATTGACTAACATTTTCACTGCATACATTATCCTCAGTATTTATTGCTAAAGACAAGTGATCATCACATATCACTATGACCAACAATGTATGCTCTGAATTTTTGTTTCCTAGACAAGAGGACACATTAGTAAAAAAATTCGTAGAGTGATTTCATGTATTTAAAAAGTAAAGTTCATTGTGAATAATATGTAGGTATCATAGATAAGGCAGAGCAAATGTATATATCCACGTTTGACTGGTTAAGACAAGCTCCTCTGTCATTAGGAAAGACTCTTCAGTTCCAGTTAATCTGGCATATCAATGTTATTCAAGGCTTATGGTCATTGTTGGTTTAAGATGTGAGTCACTCCAAATTCACAGGTGTTTTTCAGTTTTAGCTGCTTAGGATTAGTTTTAATGAGTTAGAACACCTGATTTTCATATCTCTTTAGGTAAGTTATGCTGCATGTAGAAAGTTCTTTGACACTCCTTGGCTTCTTATATTGATAAATGGAAGATGTATACAAAAACAAGTTTACTCTCTTGGTGTTGGGTGCCTATTTCACACAATTCTGTTGTCCTTATTAGAGTTATTTTAATCTTCTTTTAGTATGGAATTATCTAATGTGTAAATGTAGAAGATGTTAAGTGTGCATCAACATTTTAAACACTGATGTAATTGACAAGAGCCATCACTAGCAACAAAGATAGACTTGGCATAACTAATATTTGTAGAGCAAATCTCTCAACCACCTGCTCCATTAGACTAAATCTCATGGTCCTCCTTGTCCCACCTTGGCCATTTTCCTTTCCCTCACCCGCAGTGTTAGCATCTGGTATGACTATATCATATTCTTCAAGATAAAACATTAATATTGGTACAACATAATTAACTAAAATGTAAACTTTATTTGGATTTCACAAAGTTTTCTACTAATGTATTTTTTATGGTCCTCATTCTATATCAAGATAGCACATTTCTTTTAGTTATCATGCTTCCTTATTCTCTTCCGATTTCTGGTAGTTCCTGTCTCTGTTTTCATGGTTTTGACACTTTTGAAGGGTACTAACCAGGTTGTAGAATCTCCTTCAGCTGGAATTTGTCTGATGCTTTCACATACTTAAACTGGGATTATGAATTTGAAGGAAAATGTTCACAAAGACACAGTGCTCTTTTCCTTATTTCATACCACAAGATGCATGATATATTAGCATCATTTATTGACAGTGTTGCCTTTGATCATTTGGGTAATGTAGTGTCTGCCAAGATTCTTCCTGTAAAGTTTCTTTTGTCCCTTTTCATACACACCTTAAAGTTTACCCTATTAATCTTGTCTATAGCAATTATTGCTGTGCTATTCTAATGACATTTTCTATTTCCTTTATCCCTTGTACACTTATTATTTGGAATTCTTCTTTAAGAAAGATATGCCCCTCCATCATCATTTGTTTATTTAAGTATTATTTATATCAATATGCACTCATGGTTACTTATTTGACTCTCTCTGTTATAAGTTTATACTTACGTTACTTACTGTGCTGCCCTTATCCATCATCATTCCCTTTGACTTGGGTGCTCTTTCAGGATGGTTCATTTCTTTTATCCTTTGTACATATGCCCCTATACTTTGTTTTATTGCTGTTTGTGTGTGAGAGTGTGTGTGTTTGTGTATATGGGTATATTATGTGTGTGTCTGTGTGTAAACACTTTCTTACTTTTATGGAACTATAAGCATTTGACCTGTTTTTGGCTTGTCATGAAACATTTTTTCTGGTGCAGCTAAAGGTGTTAGCTACCAAGTAAATGCCACATTGTTCTGCTAGTAAATAAACTAAAGGAATTTTATTGTTTAGCAATATAGCTGCCAGCAAATTAAGGTCCTTTTGTTGAGCTTGTATTGCAGTAACAGTTTTATTTGCGATGATTGTTCTGGTAATAAAAATATTTGTTTGCCACATTGTAGTTGGAAAACATTATTTATGATTCCTTTTGGGATCTCTGCACTTTGATGGGCATGTAAGTGTTAAATGCTTATGAGACCATTTTAGATATTACTAGGAAGTAGAGTTTTAAGTTTCAAAATAAGGTATAATACCATTTCTCATTGGCAAAATCCCTCCTTTCTCTAATATGCACATTGTGTAGCAATTATACCCCTGTATGTGTGTGTGTGTGTATATATACATATATATATGTACACACTAAAGTATTATGCCTTGAATTTTAGTTTAATAAGTACCTTCTAAGTCCTACTATATATGTAATTTCCAAGTGTTTTTTTTTTTTTTAACATTGCTTAAAAAATTTTGGACTTCAGTGACTAACAGTTTTCTACCCCTGACTACATTGATGTGGTCTCTGTATGTCTCTTTATAACTTTCTTTTGTCATACGTTAATGCTTGCTCTGTATTGAACATGGGGACTTTATGCTCAAATATATCTATATTTATCTATATCTATATAAAATCAGGAGGACCTTCACAGGAAAAAGTATGGTTTATCATATAAGGATGCTTATCAGATATCTGGAATATATATAATAAAAGTATTTCTTTAGTTATATGAGGGAAAATAATCCCTTTTCAGCAATATCTAAGTAATATGTGTTTAAATAAAGAGGTACTCTAGCCTAGCCAAGTGGACATGTTTAAAAAGTCATCACAGCAAGTAAATTATTTGATAGTTCAGCCTCTCCTTATCTTACATGTTTTAACTTTAATTCTAGCATTTACGAGAAAAAAAAAGATAATCTGAATATTTAAAATATTAAATTTTTGTCCCAAATCATTGAATTTTTGTTTTAAAATTATATGAGCATATATTATATTCTTTAGACCATTCAGCACTGGAACTAGATTTATAATTACTGGATACTTAGAAATGTTAAATTTTCTCAAAGGGATATCATTAGTTTTGAGCATATCTGTGTATATATATGTATATATATGATTTACCACTAACCCCTGAATCTAAGGATGATTTAGGTGTTTTAAAAATTATAGATAAGTTGACATGCCTCCTAAAGTGTGATTGAGAGAGCACTTTACCAGACAAGTTTTTTACAGGAAGTAAGAAAAAGTTTATACTACTTGAAAATAGTGTATGGAACCAATCATGAATAGAGACACAGCAAATACTTTGGTACAATTTTCCCTTAACTGTTTGAAGGTGACTTTCCAAAGCAGCTTCCAACCAAGGACCTCTAGTTTTCACTAAGACTGTTCACAGACATTATTCTGGTTCTCTAGCTAATGTAATATCTGATCTGAATCTCTGACTAGAAGTTTATATGTAAAAGTAAGTAGGTTAAAGTCTCAATTAGAGACCACGTTTCCATCATCTTGAAATTTCCTTTTTAAATTTCCTAACTCCAAGTTATCTGTATCATGAACACTTGAAGGGTTTGTTAAAAACCCAATTTCAGAGACTGAAGACCAGGAACTACAGAATCAGAATCCCTATAATCGGATGCAGGAAATCAGAGTGATAAAACAAGCACACTGGATATTTTCCTGCCTACTTAATTTTGAAAACAAGTGCCTTTAGGAAAAATTATTCATGTGTGTAACCTTTTACAAAATACTTCTTTCTTCAGAATTCATTTTTGACTATTTTTCAGGAAATTAAAAGAAACAAGAATCTTTTAAAAGTCCACATCACCTAGTTTAGATCTTTCAAATTAATCACTCTGGGAATGCTTCTTACCTCTCCTGTCAATTGAACAACTTATTTAAGGAGCTCTGTCAGATACAATCCTCTTTACTTCTTTTTGTCCCCTGCTGATACTGTGTTACATGGGATTGCCAACACGCAGAGAGCCTGAGGGACCTAAAGTGAGATTATAAAAGCAAACCCAATTGCATGCTCTCTAGAAGGTAGACTCCTATAGACTATAATACCAAATGTTTAGAAGTGAGTCAAATAAGAGTCACACCACCTTGCAACCATTTCCCTTTATGAGTACTCTTAATTCTGTGCCTCAGGAAAAGATTCTCATGAGCAGATTACAAGTGTTTAGAAAATTGCTAGAGATCATAGCACAGAGCCATGCTGTGTTACACATTCTGCAACCAAAATTCGAAGTCTGATTATGACCTAGAGATAGAACGATAATCAAATAGTGTCTTCTCCTACCCTGACCTCCATCAAATATTTGTTTTACTTTATTCTTGCAAAGGATCTTTTGAGAAGGATTTAGATGCCATTTCTATAACTGCAGGGCAAGGTAAATCCCTCATGTGGAGATAAATGACCCAGATCTTTTGGTATTATGAAGGGAGTTTAAGACTTAAACTAGAAACTCATTTGTTTTCTTGCAGTTTGATGACTAAGTCAACTAATATGCTAACAGATAAAGACTTCATAATATAGGAGGCTGAGAAGTGTATTCTGTAGACTATGAAAGAATGAGATATAACTGAATTTTAAAATTCACCATTGCTTATTGCCTGCATATAAAGTAAACATGATGTGTTCCATTGGAAACTATGTCAATAACTAGACTTTTCTTCTCATTCTGTTACTGAACTCAAATCTTAGGTGCTTATTCTTGGAAAATTTACAGAATTCCATCAAATCCAGTCAGTCTGTTGTACCTGGGGAAATTCAGGCAATTTCATTTCTGTTTAGGAAAAATGTACAGTAACTGAAACAAAACAAGGATGGGGTCCTTGATGTCTGTAGTTTATAAGTGAAAGTCCTCTCACCACCAACTCATATGTGAGGCTTTCAATGTTTCACACTGTTGAGTAGCCTTTAGAAGAGCTCACATATCAACTACTATTATTAAGCAAATTCAATATTCAATTAAATTCAGTTCTTTTTAAGACACTGTGAAAGGCATAGCAGGCATAAAAACAGTAAAAGTATGGCCTCAAGAAACTCACTCTTAAAATTGTGTGAAAGGGACAAAGTAATTATGAACATAATATAATATCACGTGCTAAATGTTTCAAAAGAATGGGAAAAGTATCATTGAGGTTTGAAGGCAGACTATGAGTCCCAAGGCTTCCAAAGTGATCCTGGCTTTCTTAAAGTAACCAGCAAACTACTGAACTAGATAATAGTGATCACATGGGTGTTTAGAGTCAAGAGGACTTAAACATATTGATGCTAAGCAGTAGCACATCAATTTTGAGACTATTCCATCTGTTTAAACTTCGTGAAACAGTTTCTTAAATTATTGAGGCAGCAGAATTTAAGAGGATGTGAGTAAAAATAAAAAAAATAAAAAGAGGATGTGAGTAGCATGGCCCACAGTACTACACCAAGTGACCCAAGTTCATAACTTCATGAACTGTGAAGTTGAACTAATTACTTGTCTTTGGACCTCCATTTTCCACATCATTTAAAGGGTGACACATTAGTACCTAATTTTTAGTACTGAATGAGATGCCTGAGTAAAGCCATAGTGATTTCTAAGGTTTGTTTCAAATGCTCAACACATGAACAAGTGCATTCATACATGCATGCATACACATAGTCTTTAGAAAGCGTGGAGTTTGCCATCTTAAATATTTGTTGGGCATCACATCTCTGAATTTGTTAATAGGAAAAACTGTTAATGTCAGAGGGAAGAAATATTAGAAAATATCTTAGCAAGAGATGAAGAACAAGGATACATTTTTCACCCTGAACCTGGTCACAAATTCAGATGCCTATCATACACTAGTAAGTAATGTACAAGAGTTAGATAGGTCACAAAGAAATATGTTTATTCACATTTTTGTCTAAATCTATAGTCTATGGATCTATTCTTTTTCCTCTTTTGACAGAGACATAGGTACAGATGCTATTTATAAACTATTAGGTTGGTACAAAAGTACTTGTGGTTTTACAGTGTTGAACTTTACCATTTGATATTGGACTACATTCTTAAATAAATGTGGTTATATTCTACATAATTTTAATATACATTTCTTTATGGGTTTTTGCTAATGATATTACTTACTCTTTATTTTATATTTATTTTAGACTATAGAAATACTGTTAGACAAAAGGTAAATTTGAGCAGTTTTTAAATTCAAGTTCAAAATGGGTCATTAAACAGCAGAGACAACTTGCAACATCAACAACACATTTGTCCCAAGAAGTGCTAATGAGGGAATAGTGGTGGTTCAAGAAGTTTTTCAAAGAAGGCGGTAGCCTTGACGATGAGGAGCATAGTGATTGGCTCTCAGAAGGTGACCGTGACCAAATAAGAGCCATCATGGAAGCTGATCCTCTTACAACTACACGAGAAGTTGTTGAAGAACTCAGAATAAGACATTCTATGGCCATTCATCATTTGAAGCAAATTGAAAAGATGAAAAATCTTGATAAATGGGTGCCTCATGAGCTTACCAAAAATTAAAAAAACAAAACCAAAAACTACCCTTCAAGTGTTGTCTTCTCTTATTCTATGCAACAACAATTTCTCAATCAGATTGTGACATGAGATGAAAAGTGTTTTTTATACAATAACCTGGGATGACCAGCTCAGTGATTGGATCGAGAAGAAGCTCCAAAGTATTTCCCAAAGCCAAACTTGCACTAAAAAAAGGTCATGGTCACCGTTTGCTGGTCTGATCCACTGCGACTGTCTGAATTCTGGCGAAATCATGACATCTGAGAAGTGTGCTCAGCAAGTTGAAGAGATGAAGAGAAAGCTGCAGTGCCTGTAGCTGGCATGGGTCAACAGAAAGCGCCCGATTCTTCTCCGTAACAATGCCCGACTGCATGTCACACAACCTATGCTTCAAATTAAATGAATTGGGCTACCAAGTTTTGCCTCATTTGCCATATTCACCTGGCCTTTTGCCAACCAACTACTATTTTCTTCAAGCATCTATCTCTGCAACTTTTTTTTTTTTTTTAAATATTATTTTATTAGTTGGAGGCCAATCACTTCACAACATTTCAGTGGGTTTTGTCATACATTGACATGAATCAGCCATATAGTTACATGTATTCCCCATCCCGATCCCCCCTCCCACCTCCCTCTCCACCCGACTCCTCAGGGTCCTCCCAGTGCACCAGGCCCGAGCACTTGACTCATGCATCCCACCTGGGCTGGTGGTCTGTTTCACCATAGATAATATACATGCTGTTCTTTTGAAACATCCCACCCTCACGTTCTCCCCCAGAGTTCAAAAGTCTGTTCTGTACTTCTGTGTCTCTTTTTCTGTTTTGCATATAGGGTTATCGCTACCATCTATCTAAATTCCGTATATATGTGTTAGTATACTGTAATGTTCTTTATCTTTCTGGCTTACTTCACTCTGTATAATGGGCTCCAGTTTCATCCATCTCATTAGTACTGATTCAAATGAATTCTTTTTAACGGCTGAGTAATATTCCATGATGTATATGTACCACAGCTTCCTTATCCATTCATCTGCTGATGGGCATCTAGGTTGCTTCCATGTCCTGGCTATTATAAACAGTGCTGCGATGAACATTGGGGTGCACGTGTCTCTTTCAGATCTGGATTCCTCAGTGTGTATGCCCAGAAGTGGTATTGCTGGGTCATATGGCAGTTCTATTTCCAGTTTTTTAAGAAATCTCCACACTGTTTTCCATAGTGGCTGTACTAGTTTGCATTCCCACCAACAGTGTAAGAGGGTTCCCTTTTCTCCACACCCTCTCCAGCATTTATTGCTTGTAGACTTTTGGATAGCAGCCATCCTGACTGGCGTGTAATGGTACCTCATTGTGGTTTTGATTTGCATTTCTCTGATGATGAGTGATGTTGAGCATCTTTTCATGTGTTTGTTAGCCATCTGTATGTCTTCTTTGGAGAAATGTCTGTTTAGTTCTTTGGCCCATTTTTTGATTGGGTCATTTATTTTTCTGGAATTGAGCTTCAGGAGTTGCTTGTATATTTTTGAGATTAATCCTTTGTCTGTTTCCTCATTTGCTATTATTTTCTCCCAATCTGAGGGCTGTCTTTTCACCTTACTTATAGTTTCCTTTGTTGTGCAAAAGCTTTTAATTTTCATTAGGTCCCATTTGTTTATTTTTGCTTTTATTTCCAATATTCTGGGAGGTGGGTCATAGAAGATCTTGCTGTGATTTATGTCGGAGAGTGTTTTGCCTATGTTCTCCTCTAGGAGTTTTATAGTTTCTGGTCTTACATTTAGATCTTTAATCCATTTTGAGTTTATTTTTGTGTATGGTGTTGCAACTTTTTACAGCGAAAATGCTTTCACAACAAGCCGGAGGCAGAAAGTGCTTTCCATGAGTTTGTCAAATCCCAAAGCATGGATTTTTATGCTACAAGGATAAACCAACTTATTTCTTGTTGGCAAAAATGTTTTGATTGTAGTGGTTCCTATTTTGATTAACAAAGGTGTGTTTGAGTCTAGTTGTAATGATTTAAAATTCATGGTTGAAAGCTGCAGTTACTTTTGTGAGAGTGTGAAAGTGTTAGTTGCTCAGTCGTGTGTGACTTTGCAATCCCCTGGACTGTAGCCCACTAGGTTCTCTGTTCATGGAATTCTCCAGGCCAATATTGGATTGGGTAGCCATTCCCTTCTCCAGGGGATCTTCCTGACCCGGGTGTCGAAACTGGGTCTCCAGAAATCCAGGCAGATGCTTTACCATCTGAGCCACCGGGGAAGCCCCAGTTGCTTTTGTATCAACCTAATAGAAGAACATCTGAATAAGGACAACAATAGATGGCCTTTGACACTCCACTGCAGTGTCATGAGGGTAGAAAACAAATGATGGAAACTGTTGATTTCGACAGTTTGTGTCCCTCCTGAAAAATAGCAGCTGCTGTTCAGATTTTAACAACTCTTGACATAGGGAAATTCAGATCTGGTGTTAGTGACTTTTGCAAGAGAAGTTTAATGGATTTTTCAAAAATAAAAATGAGTTTAAATGTTGAATAAAAACTAGCAAAACAAAAAATACCCATTCACACTCATTCTGCTGCGAAAACATGTCTGTGAAATTGCCCATGTAACCTCATCCTTAATGTTCTATTTGATATAACCATAATAGGTACACTACTCTCTTGTCTATTTATATTAAAACCAAAGGCAAAAGATAGTTGGCAAGCTCTTAGACTTTTCTTAGTGTTTAACTATTGTCATTGTTTACTCTCAGCCTTTCAGGTAGAAATCAGAGGAGCCGTGCTACACATTTGGTGTCACTTCTGAAAAATTGGGCATCATCTATAATTAGACTGATAATTATAAGCCCTAGCTCACATTAAGCCTGTCCAAACTGTTTTTTGTTTGTTTGTTTGTTTTAATTTAGTTAGCTTCAAGTAAGTCCAAAGCACTTTTGTTATTTTAAAACTTTATAGAAAATTCTAATATATAGATAGGGCTACCAATAACTGCCCTAGTTTGGACTTATCTTTTTACACATAAGGAAATTGAAGGCATGAGGAAATCATACAGTTATAGTAGCTATTATATAAATAATTCCACTTGAAACCTGATGTATGCTAAGTGCCAGTGTTAGTGTGTGACTGCTGAAGGGGTTCCTATTAGGCTAGATCTTAGTTTCTAGACATTATGGATTTGTTTTCTACCATAGACCTTCTAATTTGGCACAAATTACACCACAGACCAAAACAAAGCAACTCTTGGAGACAAGGACTTTATGTTCTCTTATTTCAGCACCAAAGTTTCAACCAACAAGTTCCATTTGAAACTACAACCAATGGATTTATTCTTTCAAATGAAACAATAACATGCTGTGAATATTACCATAAAATACATTTTCTCCTGGGTGACACTTACAGTGGCCCCATTGAATCATGTTCTTTTGTACTTAAAGTGCTTTACCTTTTGTTTAATGTGACAAATAGTTGAAACTGTTAGTTTTCTTTTCAGCAAACTCATAAGAGAAAAAGAAAAAACATAATCTGAACAAACAAAAATACATAAAAACAGGATATAATCCTCAAGGACCACAGATTTACATAGGGATTTATACCAGGACCTCACACTGAATAAATGCTGTAATTACACGTATTATCTCTAGGATTGCTTAGGATACATAGGGAGTATTTTAAAGTAGTTCATAGAGAAGTATATTATTTGATAATATTCTTTACGAATTTGGAGTGGAGGTAAGCAAAACTTTTTTGTAAAGGGCCAGATAGGTAAATATTTTAGATTTTGAAGGTTGGATTGTCTCTGTTGTAATGATTCAGCTCTGGCATTGTGGGAAAGCAGTCATAGACAAGATGTACTCAAATGGGCATGGCTGTATCCCAGCAAGTCTTTTTATTAAAAATCAGGTTTCAGTCTGCAGGCTGGATTGTGCCAATGTTCCATTAACCTGTCTTATTGGGGTTTAGTCCCTCAGTTATATCCGACTCTTTGGACTGCAGCACACCAGGCTTCCCTATCCTTTACCATCTACCGGAACTTGCTCATAGTCATATCCATTGAGTGGATAATGCCATCCAACCATCTTGTCCTCTGTTTTCCCTTTCTCTTCCTGTCTTCTATCTTTCCCAGCATCAGTCTTTTCTAATGACTTGGCTCTTCACATCAGGCAGCCAAGGTATTGGAACTTCAGCTTCAGCATTAGTCCTTCCAATGAATATTCAGGACTGATTTCCTTTAGGATTCACTGGTTTGATCTCCTTATAGTTCAAGGGATTCTCAAGAGTTTTCCCCAACACCACAGTTCAAAGGCATCAATTCTTCGGCACTCAACCTTCTTTATGGTCCAACTCTCACATCCATACACGTCTGCTGGAAAAACCATAGCTTTGACCATACAGACCTTTGTCAGCAAAATAATGTCTCTGCTTTTTAATAGGCGGTCTAGGTTGGTCATGGCTTTTCTTCCAAGGAGCAAGTGTCTTTTAACATCATGGCTTCACTCACTTTCCACAGTGATATTGGAGCCCAAGAAAATAAAGTCTGTCTGTTTCCGTTGTTACCCCAACTATTTGCCGTGAAGTGATGGGACTGGGATGCCATGATCTTAGTTTTTTGGATGTTGTGTTTTAAGTCAACTTTTTCACTCTTCCCTTTCATCTTCATCAATGGATCTAGTTACTCTTCACTTTCTGCCATAAGGGTGGTATCATCTGCATATCTGAGGTTATTGATATTTCTCCTGGTAATATTAATTCCACCTTGTGCTTCACCAGCCCGGGATTTCGCATGATGTACTCTGCATATAGATTAAATGAGTGAAGTGAAAGTCGCTCAGTTGTATCCAACTCTTTGAGAAACCATGGACTATATAGTCCATGAAATTTTCCATGCCAGAATACTGGAGTGGGTAGCCTATCCCTTCTCCAGCAGATCTTCCCAACCCAGAAATTGAACCAGAGTCTCTTGCATTGCAGTCAGATTGTTTACCAACTGAACTACCAGGGAAGCCCAAATTAAATAAACAGGGTGACAATATACAACCTTGATGCACCCTTTTCCCAATTTTGAACCAATCTGTTGTTCCATGTTCTGTTCTAACTGTTGCTTCTTGACCTGCATATAGGTTTCACAGGAGGCAGGTAAGGTGATCTGGTGATCCCAATAGTTAATAAATGATTCCTGATTTCTGAATATTATTCTAGTTATAAATAGGTATCTATCTCTATAGCTATGAACATCCTCATATATTTCAAAGTGAAATTAAAACTAATCTATATACACAATTAGTAAAGTAAAATAATTAAATAAAATCTGTTCAAAAATTTTTTGATGAGTTAATAAGCTAGTGATAGAGAAGCCAAAAATCTATAAGTTGCCAAAATTTCCTTCTTTTCCTAGGTAACTTATATAGTCACTGTTTTAAAAAAGAAAACCTAACCTATCATTTTATTATGATGATTCAGATTAGCCAAACACCAAAAAAATAAGTCATAGCCATGTTATGTATTGACACTACATGGGTGCTTATTAAATCATCTAATTTCTCTTGATCCCTACTATAGATATTAATTTGATCATTTCTAAGAAGATTTCATTGAGACAGGGATTTACACTTCATCAGTTTTTTTAATTTTATGATGAGACATTAATCCATATATAAATTCTACCACTTTTACCATTACTGGATGATAAATGCCAGAGTATGTACACCTGTCTCTTTATGTAGTTGCCCTATTGAACAGATACTATAGCTGCTGGTAAACATTGCTTAGGACTTTGTTACTTAAACTGTGATTCATTGTCCGACAACATTTATGTCATCTGGGATCTTGTTAGAAAATCACAATACCAAATCAGGATCATATGTATTAAAGTTCAAAAATACTGATTAGAACACACACATAAAATATGCATTGAGCTAGTCAATGGAAATCTGAGATGACTTTATGATCTTATTGTGTTTGTTTTAATTAGGAATTTAGCCTAAGTAGGGACTTAAGCTTTAGCTGTGACTTTGAAATGAATCTAACCTAATAGTAAAAATGTTCTTTAGCCCAATAAGGCCAATATATAATTGATTTTTTTTTTTACTTTTTAATGGATAGTTCTTATATTAAGGGAATTATTATGCATTATGTGCATTGTGGAAATCTTTAGGAGTATAAAACTAAGAAATCTCCAACATGATTATCAGATTTATTTTATGCATTTATAAATCTGTATATATAATACACATGTAAGAATAAATTTAAAAGCATTTCTTAACAAAATTGGTCAATATTTTGATATTTTATCATTTAATTCATAAATCTGTATTTTAGGAGAGCATTATTTTCTATATAGTTATTCTTGTGGTGCATTTACCCAAAGTTGGTGGTTATTATTTTTATTCTAACAATTAAAATGTGTTAGGCTGTAAACTTATCAATGTGAAGATTGTTGACCATAGAATTAGAGTACTGGAATGAGGAATAGTGGCTATAAGACACTGGAGAATCCACTTTACAGTCAATTCAACAATGCTTACTTTCTAAGGGTTGAAGGAGAGTTACCTCTTCTTTTCAGGGCCCTGATATCCCTTTAGGTTATTAATGCCCAGAATAGAATGCTTTGGTCCTGACACAGATTCCCTTTGAGTTACACTTTGACATTAGGAAACTCATGCTTTTACTTTACACCAGAGTCTCTAGAGTATGTGATCATTCACTTCCCAATAGGTGTGCAGGGTAATTCATAGGGATCAGAATGACAATATTATTTACATTTTATTTCTAATTATTCTATTTCAATATACTTTACTTTACCTTTCTTTCTGTACTGTTAATAAAGGTCAGCTTCCCTGGTGGCTCAGACAGTAAAGAATCGGTCTACAATGCAGGAGACCCAGGTTCAATCCCCGGATTGGGAAGATCCCCTGGAGAAGGGAATGGCTACCCACTCCAGTATTCTTGCTGAGAGAATCCCATGAATAAAGGAGTCTAGCAGGCTATAGTCCATGGAATCACAAAGAGTTGGACATGACTGAGTGACTAAGCACATGCACAACAAAGTATGCATGAATAGCTAAATATTAAATAAATATTCGTGGAGAGATGCAGACTCATTTTTTTAATTTAGAATAGTATATGTTCAAAATATGGAAACCTTAGGAATATAAAACTAGGAAATCCCCAAGATTATTATCAGAATTATTTTATACATTTACAAATCTATATATAATACACATTTAAGAATAAATTTTAAAAGCATTTATTAACAAAATTGATCATATTTGATATTTTGTCATTTAATTTATAAATCTATATTTTATGAGAGCATTACTTTATATGTAGTCTAAGCAAAGCATAGACATTATGTGGTACAGGGAACTGGATTCATAATTTTTACAATAAAATATCAAAAAGGCCATTATTTCTATAAGCAAGTGGTATCAGTTAGCCATGACGACATGTAGATCTTAAATAAATAAAGTGTAGTCATTTTTTCACACATAGAAGACATATTTCAACTCATTTTGGCTTCTGTTATCCTCACTAGATGCTTATATTTTTTATTGTATAATAGCTCAGCATAGTAGTCTTCAATTTATTTTTCCTATTTCTCTATTTTTAGCTGTCATTTTCAGATATAAATTGAGTAGCTTTTGAAGAAGTTTCATGTTCAGTCCTCCTAACTGCTATGAATGTTAAACTGCTTGCTAAACTGAAGTCAGTCATTGCCTTAAATCTGTATCTTCTGAATATTTAGCAGAATTTCATATCGTCAGTGTTTGAATTTGATGAAAATAAACACAAATGCTTTTCAGTGAAACAAAGAAGCGCAACTTTATGCTTTAAAGAATGTAATATTCCTGAAATATAATCTAATCAATTTAAACTGACTACATCCTCATTGGCATTGGTTTGTGTTTATAAGCATTAAATGTAACTTTTTCACACTTATTTATAATATTGAAATTGCTGTGAAAGAATGAGACTTGTGATTCTGTTGAAATTTCTGATCAGTCTCAGAGACACATGCTTAACTCTACTTTTAAAACAGCAAAAGTATATTCTGCCCCATTTTCCTATTTATAAAGACATCTGTAGTTTAAGAGAACATTAATAAAAGTTTCAAAATTTGAAAAATCTCTTAGAAGATAGTTTAACTAGAGTTAAATGAAATATAAATGACCTTTGACTGACTAATGTCCCTTAAAGTTTAGTCCAGAATCCCACTGAACTCTTAAAGATGAGGGTTGTACTGGGTGTTAGCATAAATTTGAAAATTTTCACTATATAAAAACAAAGTCATGATATGCATATTGGCTTGAATTATTTTGACTTCAATTTTCATATTCTTCTTATATTCCTTGTTGCATTTTAGCCTTTTAGTTTGTTACTAATTTATCCATTAATATGAATTATAATTATTTAATAGAGATTTAGTTCTGTGTTTAGACACCTATATGTGTATATTCATAAATATAGTTTATATAAATAAAACACTAAATTTAATGGATTTTTGTAAGATAATTCTTAATTATTTCTAGATAAAGTAATGACCTAGAATTTGAAAATCTGAGTTTGAATTCACCACTAATTAAATGGCATAACTTTTGGTATGAAGTTCAGTTAACTTTCTAGACTCAATTTCATCATTTATAAACGAGACCAAACCAGCTTATAGATTTGTAGTAATTTCTGAATCATAAATTATTTGAAATCTCTAAAACTCTAATAAAATATGTTTTTATACTAATAATTTTACAAAATAGTACAGTGTTCCAAAGTTAAAACAATAAGTCCAGTTGGTTTCAATGTCAACTTAATTTCTTATATATGTGTCTATTTATGTGTCTGTATATTATTAAAATTTATATTTAAAATTTTTAAACTAAATTTTATCAGTATTTTAATTTTTCCATCATAGGCTACAAGTTTTAACAGTTTGTCAGTGTCTCACTGTTTCAAAGTGACACTGTTCATTATAATGTCTCCTATGAGTTAACAAAATTATTCTTTAATGTGTCAGCATTCAGACTTCAAAAAATTCTACCAAAGGGATATTTTTCTTTCATTCCCTATACTTTCCATTAATCAGTGCTTAACATGAATAATCTCTGCCTTAAAAAAAGTTAACAGGTAAAAATTCAGAAAATTTTTTAATTTTTAATAAAATGTCAGTTTTTAACCATTAATAAAAGAATTGTTTCTGAAAAACAAGTCATTTCAAATACATCTTTGATTGAGAGCAATTATATAGAAAAAACCTTTTCTCTCAATCTAAGATGTAATAAGGAAGTAATTAATAATAAAGATACAGCACAAAAAATCTCTTGACATACTAAAGATGCACCTAATTTGCTATACCATTTGCCTCTTTTCATAGAAGCCATTAAACTTGAGGAAAGCAGTGAATAAGATGAAAAAATAAGAAGTAATACATTTTATTTGTTTAATAATGTAAAAAAATAATGTGGAATTTTCTCACTAAAGTAAGCTTGAAAACTGTCTATAATTTGCCACCAGTTATTCATCATTGACCCATAAAGCAGTAGTATCCCTCCTTCAAAATTCTATATTTATATGATTCTATAGAGGAGAGGAGAGTGAAAAAGTTGGCTTAAAGCTTAACATTCAGAAAACTAAGATCATGGCATCTGGTCCCATCACCTCATGGGAAATAGGTGGGGAGACAGTGGAAACAGTGTCAGACTTTTTTTGGGGGGCTCCAAAATCACTGCAGATGGTGACTGCAGCCATGAAATTAAAAGACGCTTATTCCTTGGAAGGAAAGTTATGACCAACCTAGATAGCATATTAAAAAGCAGAGACATTACTTTGCCAACAAAGGTCTGTCTGGTCAAGGCTATGGTTTTTACAGTGGTCATGCATGGATGTAAGAGTTGGACTGTGAAAAAAGCTGAGCGCGGAAAAATTGATGCTTTTGAACTGTGGTGCTGGAGAAGATTCTTGAGAGTCTCTTGGACTGCAAGGAGATCCAACCAGTCCATCCTGAAGGAGATCAGTCCTGGGTGTTCATTGGAAGGACTGATGCTAAAGCTGAAACTCTAGGACTTTGGCCACCTCATGTGAAGAGTTGATTCATTGGAAAAGACCCTGATGCTGGGAGGGATTGGGGGCAGGAGGAGAAGGGGACAACAGAGGATGAGATGGTTGGATGGCATCGCCGACTCGATGGGCATGAGTTTGAGTAAACTCCGGGAGTTGATGATGGACAGGGAGGCCTGGCGTGTTGCGATTCATGGGGTCTCAAAGAATCAGACACGACTGAGTGACTGAATTGAACTGAACTGATAGCATCGCTAATTGTAGAAATAATAATGGTAATAATAATGATATTTACTAGTGACAAAACTAACAGAATCCCCAAACAATAGATTTACTGAGCTATTGCTGGTTTAAACATTAGGATAGAGGAGTAAATATGTTTTTGATTTTAAGTAGTTTAAAAATGTCCCAGCTATACTCAGTAACTAATGATTGCTAGGAAATAACCAGGTAGACAATATAATTTGAAGAGTTATGATTGCTTTTTTATCAAAAAGTGCCATTTTAAAATAATTATAAAATTATAAGGTGAAAGTTGTAAATGCATGGTTTTCTGGATATTAACTATAGAACTATATGAACAATTTCTCATTTTTAGCTATTGTCAAAATAACCAGTTTAATACATTTGTTTAAATAGCTTGCTGACTTTCACCAGCAAATAAACTTGCTTGATGGTTTCTTAGCTATTTATCTGAAGTGTCTTCAAATAATCACTTTTAAAGTGGTAGGTGTTAAATGTGTTGTCATAGACCTTTTAGAAAGTTTTCATAGACCTGCAGAAAGAAAAGAAATGTAACTTAAATAAAAAAAAAACAAAGCTACACTTTGTATGAATTCCACAAGAAATTGTGAACATAGATTTGTTTGTAATATGGATTATTTAGAATACATTTTAAATAGTATTAACTTTTGCTCTTATAATATTGTGCTTGTGCATGTGTGTGTGTGTAAACAAGTCTTGAACTTTCAGAACTTTCAAGTTCTGGCAGAAATGATGGAAAACAACTTGATTCAGGTTTTCTTAAATTTGGAAATTTCCGGCAAATACTACCTTTAAGCTTTGCAGAAATACTAGTAGGATATTAAATGGAATTTGTGAAAAGTATTGTAGATTCTTCAGTTGAGCACTACTTTTACCTAACAAAGATGAAGTCTTCATGCTAAATTTGATTCATTCATTTTCAATTTCAAATTATCTTTACATTGTGTAAACTTAGTAGTTCTGCACAGAAATCTATTTAATGATTCAGACAACTAAATTAGAGTTTAAAAATCTAAGAAAATAAGTCTAATAAAGTAAAGCTTTAAACTATATAAAGGGAAGCTCTTAGAGTTTGTGTTCCCAACATGTCTAACATACTCAAGTGGATTGGGCTGTAATTGTATGATCACAATTACTGGACCATGGCATGGTTTGTTTGGGGAGCTCAGCCATCTTATCTGATTTGAATTATTCCACACTCGGTCTAATCAGTTTAGCTGTGATCAGTGGTTAAATATGGCTGGAAAAACAATCAACCATGAAGCAGTCAATTTAGAGACTGCCTAAAAATACAGACATACTGTGGGGAAAATAGATTCTAATGATAATGAAAAAAATATAACAAAACAGCTGAAAATAAGTTGAGATAAAGTAGAAATTATTTTAGCCCTTGAACTATGCTAAATATTTTTTGGGGGTAAGGAAGTTTCTCAAGATAATATGAATTTTTCTAATTCAACTGCCACCTTATTTCTTTATGAATTTTTTTGTAGAAACAAAAGGAAAAAATCATAATTTATACATTTTCTCTAGAAATACCCTCTGTTTACACCACTCGTTCACTTCATTTTTCATTCAGAGAGTAATGAAAACTTTAATCCTCTGCTAAATTTGTTGTGGAAAATCCCATTGCATCTCAAATCAGTGATCTTTCTAGTCAGAAGATAACATTTTTAAAGGTTGAATTGGACCCCTGTGTTTTTCTTAACTAGACACCTGATAATGAATAACACAACTGTCAAGATAGCTCCTGGCTGGCATTACAGGAGCTGGATCCATTACTCACTAACGTGATGCTATGCTAGCAGGAAGCTAGAATATATTGATAAAAATTTTTGATTCTTTATTTAAATGCTTGTATTCCATCCCCACCCCCCCCCAAAAAAAAACAACAAAAAAACGAACTTTCAGTGAAATGTTAAGATTTTTGAAATTAATGAGAAAGCTATTTTCTTAGAAACTAGGTAAATAATGTATTGCAAGTTATTGTAGCTACAAACAAAACAAACATCCTGAAACATGGTAAACGTGTAGATTATTTCCTAAGACAGAGTATTTCAAGTAGATCCCACATAATTAACTGAATTTATTTAGAATCTAAGGCCATACCAAACAACCAAAAACCCATAAAATTAAACAACAGATAAGTGACCAAATTTCAAAGAACTGAAGTAAAAAGTTTATAGGGCATCAGACCAAGATTGGTATTATCATTACAGAACCTCCCTCCAGTTTAAAAGCAGATAGGGTTTTCTATGTAGAGGATCATGTCATCTGCAATAGTACATACAACCACTAATTAAAGGATGGTCATTCATTTTATAGAGAATATAGCCTATCCTAATAAAGTAGATGAAACTCTGAAGGCTTAGCCAAACTTTCAAGATAAGTGTTTTTCTACTCATCAAAGCTAGCGTCATTGACTTTAGAATGAAAATCTGTTCCATATGTGCATAGGAATATTCCATATGTTCCAAATATTTCATATGTGTATAGGTCTGTGTATATACTTATTTGAATACACATGCTAATGTATCCTATATACATATATCTGTGTTAAAAGTCTTTTGTACTAGAGTAATGACCTGTTGTCTTATCAGTTTTCTCAAGTACTCTTCAGAAATCTTCTTTGGTTTTTCAGAAATCAATGAAGAAATGAGAAATGCCTCTTTAATAGCAGGGACTGATATTATAGTGTTCTTTATTAAGCAGCACATGACATAGCTAGATAAAAAATAACAATGAACTGATCTTGCAGTAAGAGCTATATCAATGGAAAAATATTTACTGTTCCTATTAAAAATGAATTAACGCAAACAGACAGCCTTTTAATTGAAATCTTTATCACATTTCCTTCCCATTTAAATGCAAATATAAAATCCTTTTACAAACTAATAGAAATCAGAAACTAAAAGGTGAACCACAACTTACATGATTCAGTAACCTAAAATAAGGTCAGATTCAATATAACACATACTAAAAGTATTAGAGTGACTTTTATAGAATTCAATATAATTTGGCTATTATTTCTAAAAATTCTAAAATAATTGCATATCTCTAGCATTGGATTTTAATTACTATGTGAATTGATGTTTCAAACACATATATTTTGTTACTACCTTCTTGGAATAGTAAAAAAAACATATTTTTGTCTTTAACAAATTACTACTTTATATCACTAATATATTGCATTATAACACCTTTTCCCTTACATGGAGTATATTATGCTTATCTTTGAACACAGCATTGCTTATGTAAACTTAAGCACAACAATGTATACATTATGTACTGTGACCACTAGATGCTATTTAAGCACAGTTTAAATAAAGGAGAAAGAAAATTTTTAAATTCCTTCCATGGGTTCTATTGCAGGAGAAGGGTCCAGTGTTCAGTTGCATGGAATTGACAAATTGGGAGTTATATTCTTCAGTATCTTCAGCACTTGGCAGTGTAAAATCTTCATGTAATTTATTTAATTTTATGGACTTGAATTTCTTAGTTATTCTAATTATTTTTAAAAAATGTTATATTTTAAGGACCTTCAAGAGCTGAAACTCTCACAGTTTGTGTTTCATATGAACTCTTATGGTGAAAGTGTATGTTGCTTACCTAAGGTATTCTGGTTCTGTAGGGGGCAAGGTGGAACCAGATGTCCAGCTTCTTACCCGAAGGTCAGCCTTCAGAATTTGATGTAGTATACAGTTCTCAAGTAGTTGATTTAGTATTTACCTACATACGTATGGTATATTACACATCTTTTTAGATCTTTTGCCTGTCGTTTAGCCTCCAGGTTTCCAAAGCAAATGCTGTTCTTACTAGTGAGGGAGAGCATACTTACAGTGCTGGATAAGCATGAGTATATTATTAATTAGAAAATATCATTTTCATTATTCTGCTCCCTTTACACCTGACACTCACTAAACAGCAATTAATGTGAAGCATACTTGAAGCCACTAATAATGCATCTTTTTTTCAAAATTATGCTCCCTTTATTGAGAAAGTAGGCTCTGGTAAACCTAAATTGTTACTGATTGTAAGATCTTGAATCTTACAATTGAAAAAGTTATGTACTTTTTAGACATTCAGTTCAGTTCAGTTCAGTTCAGTCGCTCAGTTGTGTCCGACTCTTTGTGACCCCATGAACCACAGTACGCCAGGCCTCCCTGTCCATCATCAACTCCCAGAGTCCACCCAAACCCATGTCCATCGAGTCGGTGATGCTATCCAACCATCTCATCCTCTGTCGGCCCTTCTCCTGCCCCCAATCCCTCCCAGCATCAGGGTCTTTTCAAATGAGTCAGCTCTTCACATCAGGTGGCCAAAGTATTGGAGTTTCAGCTTTAGCATCAGTCCTTCCAATGAACACCCAGGACTGATCTCCTTCAGGATGGACTGGTTGGATCTCCTTGCAGTCCAAGGGACTCTCAAGAGTCCTCTCCAACACCACAGTTCAAAAGCATCAATTCTTCAGCGCTCAGCCTTCTTTATAGTCCAACTCTCACATTCATACATGACCACTGGAAAAACCATAACCTTGACCAGACAGACCTTTGTTGGCAAAGTAATGTCTCTGCTTTTTAATATGCTGTCTAGGTTGGTCATAACTTTCCTTCCAAGGAGTAAGTGTCTTTTAATTTCATGGCTGCAGTCACCATCTGCAGTGATTTTGGAGCCCAGAAAAATAAAGTCAGTCACTGTTTCCACTGTTTCCCCATCTATTTCCCATGAAGTGATGGGACTGGATGCCATGATCTTGGTTTTCTGAATGTTGAGCTTTAAGCCAACTTTTTCACTCTCCTCTTTCACTTTCATCAAGAGACTTTTTACTTCCTCTTCATTTTCTGCCATAATGGTGATGTCATCTGCATATCTGAGGTTATTGATATTTCTCCTGGAAATCTTGATTCTAGCTTGTGCTACCTCCAGCCCAGCATTTCTCATGATGTACTCTGCATATAAGTTAAATAAGCAGGGTGACAATATTCAGCCTTGACATACTCCTTCTCCTATTTGGAACCAGTGTATTGTTGCATGTCCAGTTCTAACTGTTGCTTCCTGACCTGCATACAGGTTTCCAAAGAGGCAGGTCAGGTGGTCTGGTAGTCCCATATTAGTTACAAAAAAATTAGTTTACAAATGTGTATATTTGGTTGCCCAGTGAACAACAACACTTAAAAACCTCCTGAATTCATTTTATGTCTTTTTTCAAATCAATCTAGATGTGAGTCTTTATCAGACTTCTTTGCAGCCAAAGTATTGATGTGTAACCCTTGATTGTCTGTCAGCCAGCTGTGCCCTAGGGAGACCTGGAGATGCTGGTGTTCCATGGCCATGTTAGCAGTGTCTTCTCTGGGCAAGATCTAGGGTGTGATTTAGACAGCAGTTCCAAAAACATAGCTTTCTTAGGTGTCTGCCCATTTTACTGAGTCTGAGATTCTGGGTTTCCAGCAATTTAATAATATCACCATTACTTTTTTCAATAAATTTGTTTTCTGACAGGAAAATTTACAGCAAATTCCTCATGGTACAATGCCAATTCTAGATATTTCAGTAGTTATCTATTTAAGAGCTATTTTTTAACTAAAACCAGAGCAACAACATAAAACCAGCAAATTAAACATTTTTTAAAATATGTATTAATAACTAGGTCATGTTTAGTCTTTCCACTTTATTTTTTTTAAAGTTGTCTGATATCCAAGCAGAGGAGATCCATATATAGTGTTTTGTTGTTACCATCTCATCAGTTTCTTTTGATAGCTAATAGTAGTCATGCTATCTCTACCCTCATAGCATTAATTTATTGAAGAAATTGGTCATGTGTCTAGCGAAATTTTGCCAATTTTGTCTCATTGTAATTATCATGTTTTATTGCTCTACTATCTCCTACCAGCTTGCAAGGTTGATCTGATAAATTCAAAGAACTCTTTATATAATCTACTCCATCCCATTCCAAGAATATTGGCAGAATTTCCATTTTGTGCCTTTCTGATAACATAACTTGACTTTGGCCTGCTTTCATCTATGTTGCTGGCACTCAGTTGGATCTTTTAATTGGGAAACTGAAGGTTTCCCTTGAATATCTTATTAATAATTTCCTCTTCTCACTTCCATTTTTTGGAATTTTATGAATTTGTATATTGAAACTCCTATGGTGATTATTATTTCTTATAATCTCTATCTTATTTTCCATATCTTTGCTTTTTGGTATATTTTCAGAAAAGTAGCTGCAGCCTTTCTTTACTTTTTCATGAATTTTTCTTTTAATCTAATATTTTTTTAAATTTCCAGAATCTGTATTCTTTCTTTTTTATAGCTTCCTGATCTTTATGTATGTATGTGTATGTTTGTGTGTGTGTGTATATATATATTGTGTATATATATCTGTATCCCCTTTTCATTTTGAGAATATTCATGACTTTATTTTCCTAATTCTTGGTTTCTGATTTCTCCAATTTGACTTGATATATCTGTCCTGGTATTTATTATGGTAGGAAGTTTTGATATACACTTGTTTATCTCTGATTTTGTTCTAAGTCTTTGAAAGAGCTCTTTGCTGTCATGACACTCATCTTTAGGCTTTACTGTAAGGTGATCTGGTTGGGCAGTCTAATCTATAGTCATATTTATATCTTTCCTTGTGAGTTTTGCAGATTCCCCTGAGAAGGCTTTAACTGACTACCCTAAGGGTAACCTTTGAAGGAACAAGACGTATCTCTGTCTTTGTGTATAATATTCACTATCTCTGTCTTTGTGTATAATAATCACTTATTTGACTTTTGTTAAGTATAGAATTCTTGCCCTCAATTCTCCTTATTATTCTTACCCTTTCAAGAAAAGGCCTTTGGCTTTGCAGACTTTTAGGAATATGTCACCAAACTTCTTTGGAGATTAGGAGGAACCACTGTTCCTCCTTTCATTAAAAATGAAAGTGGCACTTTCACATTCTTGTGAAAGTGAAAGTGAGTCTTGTCCAGCTCTTCGTGATCCCATGGACTATAGCCTGCCCGGCTCCTGTGTCCATGGAATTCTCCAGGCAAGAGTACTGGAGTTGGTTGCCATTTCCTCCTCCAGGGGATCTTCCCGACATGGGGATTGAGTCCAGGTCTCCTGCATCACAGACAGATTCTTCACCAACTGAGCCACTAGGGAAGCCCTAGTGTTACAGGTTTGGTTTTGAGAAAGGAGGTTCTGAGACTGGATTTGTTTGCAGGATGTTTTTTAAGCAACTCTATGTGTTCAATACCTGTAGACAGAAAGGGTGGAAATTATATCTGTATAAAGGAAAAAGTCGAGCTGTGATGTAGTCCCCAAAACACTTGGCTGACCCTACAGAGAACTCCTGAACTAGAACAGCCCTTCAGAGTTGCCACTACTTGGGCCTAAATACTTTTACCTTTATTTGGTCTAGACCTTCGTATGATGTTGGTTAGTCTTAAATGTTGGCCACCCCTAGTAGGGATGAGACTTTGAGTCAGATGGCCTTCTGTAAACTGGTGTAGTGCCTGAGGAGACTTACACTGAAGTTTGTCTGAGGCAGCTGTCGCACAGTGGGATCATAAATCATTCATAAGGGGGCATCTGGATTGTGCCTTGGAGTGTCCAGCAGTACAGGCATTCACAGGGCTGGACGGGTGGACAGAGAGGGACTCTTACTGCTTCTTCAACATTCTTTCACAAAATACCCTTGCTTTCTCCCTGCCTTTCCCCCACTATAAAGCATCCTGGAGAAGGAAATGGCTCCCCACTCCAGTACTCTTGCCTGGAGAGTCCCATGGACAGAGGAATCTGGTGGGCTACAGTCCACAGGGTCGCAAAGAGCCGGACATGACTGAGCAACTTCACTTTCACTTTTCACTTTCATGCATTGGAGAAGGACCTGGTAACCCACTCCAGTATTCTTGCCTGGAGAATCCCAGGGACAGAGGGGCCTGGTGGGCTACTGTCTATGGGGTCGTACATAGTCAGACACGACTAAAGCGACTTAGCAGCAGCAGAAAGCATCCAGTGAGGCCAGTGTCTGCATATTTTGTGACTGTGTAAATTGTATTACTCAGCTTTCTCCGCTGCCAGTATAGGATTCAGCTTTCTTTGATATGCTGTCAGTCACATGCATCTATCATCATTCCAGATTCCAAAAAGTTACCTGCTGTTTTATCTTTCACTGCTTTCTTGATACTTATAAGTTTATGAATCTTTAAAATCCTTTTAGTTCAAAGCAAGAATTAATGGGTGTGTTCAGCTCATCATTTCTATCCATATGTTCCTGGCTTCACTGGTAACATGAAATTTTATTCTTCTCTCTGCTTTACTTTTTGCTCACTTTTTTTCCCAAAGGTTTGCAATACATCTCTATTACTTTATACAATTCTATTTTCCTATAAATAGAAGAATTAAGAGAATCATTTTTAAATATTATCTCAAAGTTTTATCTGATTTTTCTACGTATCAAATAGTCTCTATATCTTCAATAAGTATTTTTCTATGTGTAAAAAAAGAATATGATTTTACTCTCTCCATACAGTTCATTTGATTTAAAGGTGCTTTAGGGTAGTCATTATAACTAGAATAGAAGGATATTCTTTTTTTCTAGTTGGGGCCCTTTAGCATGTCAGGCCTCCCTGTCCATCTCCAACTCCTGGAGTTTACTCAAACTTGTTTCCACTGAATCAGTGATGCCATCCAACCATCTCATTCTCTGTTGTCCCCTTCTACTTCCACCTTCAATCTTTCTGATCATCACAATCTTTTCAAGTGAGTCAGATCTTCTCATCAGGTGGCCAAAATATTGGAGTTTCAGCTTCAACATCAGTCCTTCCAATGAATATTCAGGATTGATTTCCTCTAGGATGGACTGGTTGGATCTCCTTGATGTCCAAGGAACTCTCAAGAGTCTTCTCCAATACCACAGTTCAAAAGCATCAGTTCTTCAGGACTCAGCTTTCTTTATAGTCTCACAACCATACATTCTTACTGGAAACATCATAGCTTTGACTAATTGGACCTTTGTTGGCAAAGTAATGTCTCTGCATTTTAATATGCTGTCTCTGTTGGTCATAACTTTTCTTACAAGGAGTATGCATCTTAATTTTGTGGCTGCAGTCACCATTTGCAGTGATTATCAGGCCCCCCAAAATAAAGTCTATCACTGTTTCACTGTTTCCTCATCTATTTGTCATAAAGTGATGGGACCAGATGCCATGTTCTTAGTTTTCTGAATGTTGAGTTTCAAGCCAACTTTTTCACTCTCCTCTTTCAATTTCTTCAAGAGGCTCTTTAGTTCTTCTTCCCTTTCTGCCATAAGGGTGGTATAATCTGCATATCTGAGGTTATTGATATTTTTCCTGGCAATCTTGATTCCAACTTGGGCTTCATCCAGCTCAGCATTTCTCATGATGTACTCCTCATATAATTTAAATAAGCAGGGTGACAATATACAGCCTTGACATACTCATTTACTGATTTGGAATCAGTCTGTTTGGAACCATGTCCATCTGTATGCTTCTTGACCTGCATACAGATTTCTCAAAGGCAGATCAGGTGGTCTGGTATTCCCATCTCTTGAAGAATTTTTCACAGTTTTTGTGATCTACACAGTCAAAGGCTTTGGCATAGTCATTAAAGCAGAAGTAGATTTTTTTTGTAACTGTCTTGCTTTTTCAATGATCCAGTGGATGTTGGCAATTTGATCTCTGGTTCCTCTGCTTTTTCTAAATCCAGCTTGACTATCAGGAAGTTCACGGTTCATGTATTGCTGAAGCCTGGCATGGAGAATTTTGAGCATTACTTTGCTAGCATGTGAGATGAGTCCAGTTGTGTGGTAGTTTAAGCATTCTTTGGCCTTGCCTTTCTTTGGGATTTGGAATGAAAACTGACCTTTTCCAGGCCTGTGGCCACTGCTGAGTTTTCCAAATTTGCTGGCATATTGAATGCAGCACTTTCACAGCATCATCTTTCAGGATTTGAAATAGGTCAACTGGAATTCCACCACCTCCACTAGCTTTGTTTGTAGTGATGCTTCCTAGGGCCCACTTGACTTTGCATTCCAGGATGTATGGCTCTAGGTGAGTGATCACACCATCGTGGTTATCTAGGTCATGAAGACCTTTTTCTTATAGTTTTTCTGTGCATTCTTGCCACCTCTTCTTAACATCTTCTGCTTCTGTTCAGTTCATATGTTTCTGTCCTTTATTGAGTCCATCTTTGCATGAAATATTCCCTTCGTATCTCTAATTTTCTTGAAGAGATCTCTAGTATTTCCTATTCTATTGTTTTCCTCTATTTCTTTGTGTTGATCACTGAGGACAGCTTTCTTATCTCTCCTTGCTATTCTTTGGAACTCTGCATTCAAATGGGAATATCTTTCCTTTTCTCCTTTGCCTTTTGCTTCTCTTCTTTTCTCAGCTATTTGTAAGGTCTTGTCAGACAACCATTTTGCCTGTTTGCATTTCTTTTTCTTGGAGATGGTCTTGATCATTGCCTCCTATACAATGTCATACACCTGCATCCATAGTTCTTCAAGCACTCTGTGTATCAGATCTAATCCCTTCAATCTATTTCTCACTTCTACTGTATAATTGAAAGGGATTTGATTTAGGTAGTACCTGAATGGTCTAGTGGTTTTTCCCTACTTTCTTCAATTTAAGTCTGAATTTGGCAATAAGGAGTTCATGACCTGAGCCACAGTCAGATCCTGGTCTTGTTTTTGCTGACTCTATAGAGCTTCTCCATCTTTGGCTACAAAATATATAATCAATTTGAATCAGACCATCTGGTGATATCCATGTGTAGAATGGTCTCTTGTGTGTTGGAAGAAGGTGTTTGCTATGACCAGTGCATTCTCTTGGCAAAATTCTATTAGCCTTTTCCCTGTTTCATTCTGTACTCCAAGGCCAAATTTGTCTGTTACTCCAGGTATATCTTGACTTCCTACTTTTGCATTACAGTCCCCTGTAATGAAAAGGACATCTTTTTTAGGTGTTAGTTCTAGAAGGTCTTGTTGGTCTTCATAGAACTGTTCAACTTCAATTTCTTCAGCATTATTGGTCAGGGCATAGACTTGGATTCCTGCGATATTAAATGGTTTGCCTTGGAAAGGAACAGAGATCATCCTGTCGTTTTTGAGACTGCATCCAGGTACTGCATTTCAGACTCTTATTTTGACTATGATTGCTACTCCATTTCTTCTAAGGGATTCTTGCCTACGATAGTAGATATAATGGTTATCTGAGTTAAATTCACCCATTCAAGTCCACTTTAATTCGTTGATTCCAAAAATGTTGGCATTCACTCTTGCCATCTCCTTTTTGACCACTTATAATTTGCCTTGATTCATTGATCTAACATTCCAGGTTCCTATGGATTTTGCTCTTTACAGCATTGGACTTTACTTCCATCACCAGTCACATCCACAACTGGGTGTTGTTTTTGCTTTGGCTCCTCTTCATTCTTTCTGAAGTTTTTTCTCTACTGATCTCCAGTAAAATATTGGGCACCTGTTGACTTGGGGAGTTCATCTTTCAGTGTCCTATCTTTTTGCCTTTTCATACTGTTCATGGGATTCTCAAGGCAAGAATACTGAAGTAGTTTGCCATTCCCTTCTCCAGTGGACCACGTCTTGTCAGAACTCTCCACCATGACCTGTCCATCTTGGGTGGCCCTACACGGCATGGCTCATAGTTTCACTGAGTTAGACAAGGCTGTGGGCCATGTGATCAGATTGGTTAGTTTTCTGTGATTGTGATTTTCAGTCTGTCTGCCCTCTAATGGAGAAGGATAAGAAGCTTATGAAAGCTTCCTGATGGGAGAAACTGACTGAGGGGGAAACTGGGTCTTGTTCTGATGGGCAGGGCCATGCTCAGTAAATCTTTAATCCAATTTTCTGTTGAGGGGTGTGGCTGTGTTCCCTCCCTGTTATTTACCTGGGGCCAAATAATGTGGCTCCAGATAATTTGGTGGCGGTAATGAAGACAATGGAGACTTCCTTCAAAGGTCCCATGCAGGCACTGCTACGCTCAGTGCCCCCAGCCCTGCTGCAGGCCACCGCTGATCCAGGCCTGTGCCGGAGACTCCTGGACACTCATGGGCTCGTCTGGCTCAGGCTCTTGTAGGGGCACTGCTCCTTTCTCCTGGGTCCTGGTGTGCAGTAGGTTCTGTTTGTACCCTCTGAATCAGTTTGCCTAGTCTTGTATAAGTTCTGGCATCTCTATGGTGGGGTTAATGGCCACCTCTCCCAAAAGGGCTTGTGTCATACCCAAGTCTGCTACACCCAGCTATACCCAAGTCTGCTACACCCAGCTATACCCAAATCTGCTGCACCCAGCCATACCCAAGTCTGCTGCACCCAGCTATACCCAAGTCTGCTACCCCAGCTATAGCCAAGTCTGCTGCATCCAGCTATCCCCAAGTCTGCTGCACCCAGCTATCCCCAAGTCTGCTGCACCCAGCTATCCCCAAGTCTGCTGCACCCAGCTATGCCCAAGTCTGCTGCCTCGAGGCCCCTGCCCCTGTGGCAGTCCGCTGCTGTCCCGTCCCTTCCCAGGAGACACTCACACACAGTTCTGTCTCAGTCTCTATGGGATCTTTGGGTCTCAGTGTGCACAAAGTTTGTTTGAGCCCTCTGGTCGTCTCTGCCAGGTATGGGGTCTGATTCTAAATGCGATTTTCTCCCTCCTGCGTCTTGCTGGGGCTTCTCCTTTGCCCTTGGATGGGGGTATCTCCTCAGAGTTGCTCCAGCACTAGGCAGCCACTGCTCCGACGCCTGCTGTCTTGCTGGGGCTTCGCTGCCCTTGGACACGGGGTGTCTCCTCACAGTTGCTCCAGCACTGCGCAGGCACCAGTCCAGCACCTACCATATTTCTGGGGCTTCTCTCCCCTTGGACGTGGGGTAGCCCCTCACAATCGCTCCCGCACCATGCCGCCTCCGCTCCAGACCCTAATTGATAAATAAGAATCTAAAATATATATTCATGTAGCAAGTAGATACATGCCCTACACTAAAAGTTGCCCTTTAGATCATTTCTTTATTGGGTTTACAATTTCCTTCCTACATCTTGGTTATGAAAAAGCAATGAAGAAGAACAAACATTTGGAAAAGGAATAAAGATTAGTAATTCAGTTATCGTAACACTACTGCTGTTGCTGAGTACTATGAAAAGGTTCATTCATCATATGTCCCAAAATAACAATTTTAGGATCTATCTGTGTAATCCAAGACCATAGAAACAGCCTAGTGTGCTTGGATTCACAAGTTCAGGTCAGTATTGTGATGTGTACTTATGGCCCCAGTGCTCATGTAAAAAGAGTGAACTTGCCCAGTGATGGGCAGGAGCTCTTTCATTATAATACTAAATACACAGGGTGATCATACATCATACAGGGTGATAAACGCTGACATATAGAAGGATATACTGATACAGAAGTAAGCTAAAGCTGACAATTTTTTTTCCCCCTTTCTGGAAATCTGGTAAATGCTGAATAAGGCTTTTATTTGATCTTTCTTTAATGCAAGCATCAGCTGTTCGGTAGAGAGAGAGCTGCTAGAAGAAAAAAAAAATCAAACTCCATCCCCCCAACACTTGTCTTTAAAAGATTCCTTTCTAGTAAATGGGAGTCTATTAAGGTTCTTCCTAGACTTAATCAAAGTGCTGTTCAGAAAGATCGCCCTCTGTGTGCGCAGCTCTCCACGCTCTCTGTGAGAGCCCGGGTCTCTAATTTTGTAGCTGGCCTAGTCCTGCGAGCCCACGCTCCGCACAGTGTGTGGCTCCTCACTCCCTGTGGCTCTTAGTGGCAACAGGAAGTTGAGGGAGAGGCTGCGGTGCCAGGCCTGCAGGCAGGGATGCTGTCAAGGCTGCCTTACTCTCTCCTCTGTAAATAAGGGGCTAAATCCAATTGACACACACTGAGGTAAACAGGCAGTGACATATTTGTAGACAAATTGTCATACAGTAGATTATTCACAAAACAAATTGTTTTTGATTTGAACTCGTAGATTGGGGGGAAAATGTCTGCCAGCCGTAACAGCTGCTCCCTTTTCAAGGGAAACACACATTTAATGAAAAAGTTAATTTAAAAATAATGTTCTACTGTTGCTAAAATCCCCTAGGGGAAATATTTAACTCTGCTCACAACTAAAAGAAAAGATATTTGTTTCAAGTCAATGTAGAAACATCATAATTTCCCTAGGAAATGTAATAGGTCTCTAGTTAAGGTTTTGGAATAATTTGAACTTTCTTAGTGTTGACAGAATAATTTTAAAAGTAATAATAAAAATAATAAGCTTGATACCCCAGTATATTTCCTATGGCTCTTTTCTCACTCACCAAGCTTTTAACAGTTTCCTTAGAATGAGATTTAAGCTTTAAAAAACTGTGTCATCTTCATGAGATGTTAATTTAAAAAAATTTGTTAATTTAAAAACAAACTTGTATCACTTGAGAATATTTTAGAATGACTTAGGAATCACTACTAAAATTTCTCACAAGAAGAATTTACATGAATTCTACTACCATTTCTAAGACAGGTCAGCTTTTACCAAGACAATAACCTATTCTTGCTTTAGGTGGCAACATCACCTTTTATGGCCTCCTCCTGTCTTTAGTAAATCAATTTTTACTGATATCATTGGTTACAAACAAGCATCAGGGCCCTGTTACCTAATCTCAGATCCTCCTTCCTGACTCCACTACTCTTGTGTGTGTGTGTGTGTGTGTGTGTGTGTGTGTGTGTGTGCGCGTGCATGCACATGTGTGTTTGCACATGCTTGCACACCCAGTCATGTACTCCTCTTTACGACCCCATGGACTGCAGCCCGCCAGGCTCCTCTGTCCATGGAATTTTCCAGGCAAGAATATTGGAGTGGGTTGTTACTTCCTTCTCCAGGGACTCTTCCCCACCCATGAACTGAACTCTCATCTCTTGTGTCTCCTATGTTGGCAGGTAGATTCTTTACCACTGTGCCACTTGGGAACACCCCACTACTCTTAAACAGTTTCTTAATTCTCAATTCTCACCCTAGATTTTCTAGAGGAAAATTACCTTTCCTCTATTTTGTTTCTTTTGGTTTGACTGAAGTGGTCACCTAGCTAAACTGAGGTATCAGTTTAAACCCGCTACCTATTCATGGATCAGGCATTATGCTTGCATTCATGCAAGCATTATGTGTGCAGGATAACTGTCTTATATTTTAAATGATTTTTTAATGGAAAACAAACATTTTTGGTTAGCCTGACCTGTCAGCGCTACCCCAGTCACATGCTACAGGCTGCCAGCTAGCCTAACCTGATCTACCATGTTGTAGAACTAACGTTGCCTGAGGTCGCCACTGTCTTTTCTTTCTCATTAGATTAAGTTATACAAAAATATCTCTGAGCTGTGAACATTCCTTAGGTCTGATCAAATAAACCAAATATAGTAAATGTAGTTTGTATTTTGTGATTTGGGTCTCATCTTTTAGCTTTGCTATTTAAAACCCATTTCCTCTCAATTTTCCTTATCCCATTTTCCTCTGTAGTGGCATTATGACTGAATACTTTAATTTATATACAATCATTACTTTGTATAATTTATATTATATAGGATTTGTTGTCTTGAATTATTTAATACTTTAACACATTGAGGATATATGTCTCATATAATGTTTTCTCCCTAAAGAAAGAATCTTACATGCTATTTAAAAACATTCCAAATGTTAATTTCCTTCTACATTTCTTTTTATTATCTTCAATATTCAATCTCAAATGCATTACCTAATGTTTTATTCTCTGACAAATAGTTAAGAACATAATGTTTGTCAAAATATGTCAGAACCAGGGGGAGCTTTGTAGAAATTGTTAAGTTGTTGTTTTTTATTGTAGACAGTGATTGCATTATTTCAAAAAGAAAAAAAAATTATCTCGCTGTATTTTAGGTCTCTTCTATTTAAGCTTGTTTATTTCCACTACCACATGGTAATTCTTTCCCTAAAATATTCCAGTATTTTAGTTGTTTTATCTTCTTTTCTATTGGAAATCTCTTTCAGGATAAGAATTGACATCATCATTTACTATGTGTACAGTAACTTAGAGATTAATTGATGAAAAAGCACCCTAGGTATTGGAATTTCTTTCCTGTCACTGTACTGTGTCCAGAGCAATGTCCCAGCCTGTCCTCAAAGCTGCTTCCACCTGGGTATTTCATTTTCCATCAACCTCTGCTCACTGTGTGCTCCTAACTGCCATTTCAGGGATTAATAGAGGGGAAGTAGAATGGAATCCCAGAGCTTCTCAGCAAATAGGACATCTAGCTTTTGGTTCTCCAAATGGGATTCAGTGCCAACATAATAACTGACCTTGTGCTCCAAGAGGACATAGAAATGAATAAAACAAGATTCTTGTAGTGTGTATTGTCTAAGGAGACAATCAGGTACTGAAGCACAAAAAATTAATGAGGTTAACATGATAATAAAGTCTTATATGAAGTGTGTCAGCTGCAAAATGTAAAATTAAACCATCTTTTGTAGGTGATAGTGTGGGGAATGCTTCACAAAAGGGATGGCATTTAAAGATAGTAGGAGTATTGGATATGAAGATCTCCATGTGTTGCTTGAACAAAGATGTGGGTATAAGAAAGAGTATAGTCTGTTCAAGAATATGGTGGCAAAATACTTATAAGAAGCATTAATATGTCTTAGAGTGAGCTAAAGCTTAGCTGAGCCTCTGCACAAGCCAACATGAATCTTTTAGAATTAAACTTTGTAGAGTTTTAATTTTATCTTAAGGTGTACTATGGAGAGGTGATCTTGCATTATCCAACTGGAAAGAGGAAGAATTTGGAGAGGCCATGTAGGATAATGTTTAAACACTTGGGCTTTGAAATCAAACAGAGCTGGATTAGAGAAATAACTCTATCATTCACTATTGTTTAGAGTAATGGATTTAAACTCTTTAAGCCTCAATAACTCATCTGCAAATAAGAATAATAATAATACATACCTTATAGGGTTCTGTAGTAGTCAGTGAGATAGCATGTTAGAATCTAATAATATTATCATGGAATAATAACACACGGGGAGTGTTCAATAAATGATGACTGTGATTCTTTATCTCCATAGAAAAATGTAGAACAAGGTCATTTCCTTCTATAGCTCAGTTCATTTTGTAGTCGGTTCATTTTTCACTTGAGTTGGTTTTGTATGATGGTGTCAAAGGAGCAGCGGGTTAGCCGGGGGTACAGGTCAGAACAGAAGGTGCACACACCTGCCCGCCACTGAATGCACCTGTCTTTGTGGGACAGGTGTTGGCGAGCAGACTCAGGAGGAAGAAGTCACAAAGAAAGGTGACGTCTGTATTTCTCAAGCTTCGTTCTCTCTTCCTATCTCTCTTTCCCTATCTCATTTGCTTTCTCTCCAAACCTGTTACATCAGATGAAATACTTCCAAATTAAACTCATTTTCTAATCTTTACCGCACTCTTCTGTAACACCCAAACAACTGCTCAGATTAGAGAATTTAAATCAACAATACATATTGGCCATTGACTCCTGTGGATTAAATCTTCAAATTCTTACTCCCCTCCTCCAACTCTACCCCACCAGTGCTCTTGGTTAAGTAATTTCAACATGCTACTAATTCTCTGAATCTTCTCTTGTCTTTCTTTATAGAATTAGTAGATTATTTTTTTTGGCATAAGCATAATCATGTCATTTTCACCCCATAGTCTGACCCCTGTCTAATTCTTTAGATCTATCTTGGCTCACTTTAGCCTAGGTGACAGTCAGTGTATTGTCTGATTTAAACAAATGTATATTAACTTAGATGGTAAACATTTGTGGATATGAATCTCAGACTAACCATCACTAACTAGATAACTCTGTAAAATATTATTTCTTATTGAACTATAGTTATATCGTATATAAAATAGTAATGATAATATTTGCATTGAAATGATTTTCAATTCATAGTAAATACTCTGAAATATCTAGTAAAGTTTCTGACATCTTACAGACTTCTAAAATTTCTGTCATGGTAATGAATAAATGAAATAAATGAATGGACCTAAAAATAACAACTCAGATTGTAGTAACTTTGTACCTATCTTTGCCTGAGATGCCATCTATCGTCTTATACAGTTAACAAAATTATACTAATAAGACATACCTGACTCTGACTAATTCCCTTACTTCTCTCAAGTAGAGTGAAAATTTTAGCACACTATTTTCTACTCTGCTGTATGGGTGTATCCCTAGATGACTAAGGAGTTTAAGCAATTTAACTGGTCCTAGATTTGGCTACATGATCTTACTTAAATCAAAGTCTTTCATAGGCTCTTTTCAGTATTATTAAAACATAAAGTTTGAAATTGAATTTTGGTAAGATCCAAGTAGAGATGTAAACTGCCTTGTTGAATAGGCTACCCATGGGGCCAGGGGCAGTTGTTTCAGTCGTTCTCTCTACTCAAGGACGAAGCACTCTTTCTAGTGCTTTAATCTTACTCTTATCACATTCTGGCATTTTTGTTTCCTAAACGGTTTCTACCACTAGCAAACTCATGGAAGGCAAAGCATTTTTTTTTTTTTTTTAACATGTATTTGCAGTGTATTTCCTAAACCAAATTGAAAAGAAGGGGATTGACTTGTCTCAAATGTATATAATGAAGTGTGACAATTCTGATGATATAGCTGTAGACATGTCAGGGAGTTCTGGAAAAGGTAATGGGTGAGTGTTCCGTGGGGCCAGTGACAGAGAGGCTGACAAGGAAGTAAGTTCAGAAGAAAGGTATATGATGAACCAGGAAGACTAGCCAATTAATAGAGTGTTCTCCAACGTATACTGAAGACCTGGGCTGCCTAGATTCAAATTCCAGCTCTCCTGAGTGCTTAGTTCTGTGACTTTGAAAAATCATTTAATTACTCTGTGCTTTAGTTTCTTAAACTGTCCCAGCAATAGAGGATTATAATATTAGTTATGTAAGATGATGTATTAAAATGGCTTAGAACAGTATTACATAAATGTTAGTCTTATTATTGGGAAAGATTGGTAGCAAGGCATCATTTGGAGATCTAGTATGAACAGTTTCAGAGGAATTGGAGTAGTGATATCAAAACTGTAGCTTTGCTAAAGGAACAAAGCAAAGACACAATCATGAGAACCAAGTTTCCAGGACCACTGGTTATGGAGAAGCTCAAGGAAAAAAGAGCTTCCCTGGTGGCTCAGATAGTAAAATCGTCTGCTTGCAATGCTAGAGACCCGTGTTCAATGCCTGAGTAAGAAAGATCCCCTGGTGAAGGGAACGGCAACCCACTCCAGTACTCTTGCCTGGAAAATTCCATGGATGGAGGAACCTCACAGGCTACAGTCCATGAGGTCACAAAGATCAGACACGACTGAGCAACTTAGCTTTCAAGGAAAAAAAAACCCAGGCGCTAACACTATATCTAATTTGGGACAGGAACAGAATTACAAAAGGAACTTGTGAAGGGGAAATTGTCAAATGGTTCTTGAAATGAAGAGTAGAACAATGAAGTACTAGGACAGGAGAAAGGCATTTAAAGATGATTTGGAAATATAGTCTGATTTTAAAACTTATATTTGGGGGGAAATGATCTGAATTTAAAATAATTTATAAGTGAATGTTTAAAAGTAATTTCATTTAAAAATTGTTTTATCTCAGCATGATAAAATTATCAACTTTCTGTTTTTAACATTCAGAAATGAATTCCAGCAGACTTGAAGTATACAGATGATAATTTAAATTGCTAAAGAGTAATGAAAATTTAAATTATGCATTCATGGTAGTCAGTGTTACACACCTCTCATAGCATCTACACGAGGTCAAACTGGCCATATAAGCCTTCAGTTTTCTTTTCCTTTATGACAACAATCTGAATCCTCTTTTGCCCTCTCACCTTCTTTCTCAGTTAGACGCTATCACACCATACCAGAATATTTCCTATTTCTTTCTAATTATGACCATCAAAATAAAATATTATAAAGTTATGTAAAAGGAGTCAGCTGAGTGTTAAAACTGTTCATGTTTGCCCAAAACCTGTCAGAGAGTACTCAAAGCAGTGTGACCTTCCTCCGAAGGGCGAGCAAGGAGAAAGAGAACACCTACTCATGCTTTGTGCTGTTGCTGGCCAAATTCCCGGAGGCTTGGAGGAGCAGAGTGGAAGAGGGAAAATGAGAGGAAGAGGGCAGCCACACCTAATTAGAGTGGCTAGACCCTTTTTCTTACTGCTCAGAACAGTATAGAGGTCACAATACCCCAGAAGAGAGTAAACGGGAGTCAGTTCCATAAGTCAGAAAACAGTTTCAGTTTACTGAAGGAGGTAGTGATAGGAATACAAATACTAGGAAAGTAACCATCAAATTAGCACTTCACATTTATCTCAGATTTGACCTATTTCGTCTTGTCAGCAAAGTGGAAGTTATCAGTTATCTTTAACTCAGAATAACCAACTTCTTTCTCTGATTCAATAGAATATATTGAATAATGCAAAAGCCGACTTATTTTGTTTTTCAAAGTTAAAACTTATCTGCAATATTTTTGTTACATCTTTGCTGTATACGATAAGACATTTTTATTCTATAAGTGAAGCACTTAATTCTTTTAACTGTCAAATCTAAAATCAGTCTAAATTTTTCCTGAGTATCTGAGAAGAGGTGAATCAATGGAGTAGTTTATGAGTTAATAATAGAGCCTACACTTTAGAATTAATGAAAGAAAAGAAACTACTTACTGGTCCATATAAAGCAGAATTGTTCTAAGATCAGCAATAAAGCAGTGACATAAATATAAAAAGGACCAAAATAAGCTTTTTAATGCACACTGCTCATTCTGTGTTGTATAATTTTTTCATTTTGCTTCTGAATCTTTATAATTGGACTAATCTTTTTTGACATTAATAAGGAGGCATTTTTGCATTTAAATTCTAAGTTTGGCATATTGACACTTTCAGAGGACACTTAGGGTGAAAGCCACGTAAGTTAGCTAAAATAATTAATGTATATCAATTTTTCTTGATATTCTTCATTTCCCACCTCATCTACTTGATGGTTGGTTGTAGCATTTAAATGTTGATGCTTCTCCATGGTTCATATCCAAAGGCATTTATAAACTCAATTTGCTTTTCACTTTTTCATTTTTAAGGATTTATGGTAGGATGAAGTGGTAACACATGGTAACTTCCACCAGGCTGGAGTACCAGCTGGTAGTGCTTGGTTATTAAATAATCACCCAGCTTTGCTTTTGTCATCTTGAGAAAAGCAGGATTAATGATACTTTTTAAATGAGAAATTAAAAAATAATAATGATGACCATAATGTCCTTGATAATATATACAGAGGAGTGGGGTTAATCATCACTAAAAATTTTTCATCTTTTCTACAGACTGATTAAACTGATTAACAACCAAGAACAATTTTGCACAACAGTTTAGCAGGTGGACTAAAAAAACACACTAGTGGGAGGAGATGAGGTCATTTAGAATGCAAGTTAAAAGTGAGTATGGGCAGTGTACTGGAACACACCCACTTGAATTATATGCCAAGAGTATTTTTATAACCTCTGCTGTATTACTAACTAAAATAATACAAGTTTTTTGTTGTTAAGGAATATTGGCTTACTTATTCCTATTTTTCCAGAAGTTATATTAATTCAAATAATAATTATTTGAATAAAACTTTGCAAAGCATTTCTAAAAGTATCTACACAAATTAACATGAACAATATCATCAATATTCAATTTTTCAAATAAAGCAGCCAATGGATAGGGAAGTATTTCAGTAGGAATTACAAAGTCAATTAAAAAGCAGAGTCAGATTAGAGTCTTCTGAAACAAACTCCTCTTTCTGATGATACTCTCCTAAAGAGAATGGAGCTAGAGACACAGATCAGTTACTTATTATTTCCAAAATGCCTGTGATTTTTGTAATTTCTCCTGAATGTCATGGACCTTATTTATGCTTATTGTGTGTGTGTATATATATATAATAAATAATTTCATTAATTAATGTGAATTTGTCAGTTCATAATTAACAGATTGCTTTTTATTTTTTCCCTAGTCATAGTAGTAAACATTGGGTATGGTCATCTGATGAGTAGAACTGCATTCTACACCACTCAGTACAAGTCAGTGATTCACTTGGAATCAAGATAAAAACTTCACAGTTTATTTAAAATAGGCAATGTAATTTCCATTAAAAATCAATCCTGTAATTGTATTTCAACCCCAATTCTTAGCTGTTATCCTATAAACAGACAAATTAAGTAAATAATTCAGTATCAACAAAAAATTATTTTCAGTGAAAGGAAGAATAGTCAAAAACTCAAAAGTATAAAGAATAGTTATAAAATGCAATGATATTGAAAGGTAGTCTTATTATAGTAGGAACATCACCTTGAAAGTTACTGAGCAAAACAGGGAAAAGGAAAGAAGCACTGGAAGCAAATATTTTAAGACTAATAGAAATACAAAATTATTTGACATTCAGTATTTGTAAATGAGATTCAATTGTTTTGATAGAGTGAATACTCCATATTTGATCAAAAATTGAAGCTCTACCCCCTACAGTATGCTGTATAGTTACTTGAAAATTAAGGAAAAAAACTATGTGGCAATTGTGAATCAGAAGAAATCAATAATGGTATTAGTATTAGAATGTCAAATTTAATACAAAAAGTATAAATGAAGCAAGGAACTTTGCAATGATAAAATGCAAAATATCTGCAATTGGAAATTATTAAGAAATATTATGTATGGATTAGAATTCATAAAGCAAAAATTTCCATAAATACAAATAGGAGTACACAAAATAATAGGAAACTTACAGTCAGTCTATTACAAGTAAAGATGAGAAATATTAATAACACTTAGAATATTATAAACTAATAAAAGAGGATGCAAAATTCTCTTTATTTCACTCTGGATCTTTTCACACACATGTGCACACGTAAACACACACACACACACACACACACACACACACAAGTATGACCTTCAACGTACATGGTGAGTGGGGACTGAAACTCAGTCAATATTCCATGTACCACGCCTTCCAGTTAAGTGCTGGAAATATAGAACAACGATATCCTAAAAAGAAAGATCAGCGAATGCTCAAATACATCCTCACCATCCCCTGAACAAAGTCATAGGGGACATAAATGAATGGCAGAAGACAAAGGAAGACTTCTGAAGTGTTGATAACATTCCATATGTTCATCTGTGTTATGTTCATATTAATTTGTTTAACATAAAAATACTTTGAACTGTAGCTGAGATTTTATTTATTTCAATCATTTCCCAGGAAAAAAAAAAAGAACACTTTAAAAACTTAAGGAAAAATTAATATCCCCAATAGAAGGACGGTTACAATTTATGATTAGGTAATTTGCAAAATTAAATAAGCAAATAGTTCTTTCTGGAAAAAATATATGTTGGGTGTTCTGCTAAGCATAACCAGCACAGCCATTTTCAGTAGTTGCATTTTTTTTTATGCCCATGCAGGTCCACTGCATAATTTTCTCTTGAGATTCTCATGTTCTGAACAGACACTACTATCATTAACCCAGAACTGCTATCAATCATAATTTATTACAACCTTGAACTCACTTTCAAATATAGATTAAACATTTTTCAGCTCTCTCTGAATGAGGTCTCAGAGTAAAACTTATAAGACAACCTTGAGTGCAAGCGTTTTATTAGTGACAATTTCTTATCTCAGTCAAAAGAGCATGCAGATTATTTAAGTCAGCTCTTCTTTAATAAACATTGTTTCTTGGCCTCTCTAGACCTTGAAATCACGTTTGATGACTATGTCATAGACTCTGACTTCTAAAATATTCCTTGTCATATTAAAAAGTAAGGAATGGAGAAATTAACACTTATTAATCTCCAAGCTCATGTCAAGCACAATATTGGACACCTCTCATCATGTAAAAATATTTCATTTCTTATAATGACTCTTGAGAGTTGTGAAAGATCCTTTTTTTTTTTAACCAAAGACAGAAAAATAAAGCTCAAAATAGCTAGGGGACTTTAAAATGATTTTAAAAATGAATACTATGTGGCAAAAACTGATATTTGGACATTTGTGCCTAAAACCAGAGATCATGATCTTCTAATGGTCTTTAGTGGATAAACCTATATGTATTGAGAACCTTCAGCTTCCATCGGGAGGCAGCACAGAGTAATAATCAGGTCCTTCTGCTCAGGATTCAGACCACCGTGGTCTGAATGCTGGTTTTAGCACAATAGGTAAGGAAAGTTATTTAACATCTCTTACCACTACTATCTTCGGAGAAGGTACTGGCACCCCACTCCAGTACTCTTGCCTGGAAAATCCCATGGACGGAGGAGGCTGATAGGCTGCAGTCCATGGGTCACTAAGAATTGGACACGACTGAGCAACTTCACTTTCACTTTTCACTTTCATGCACTGCAGAAGGAAATGGCAACCCACTCCAGTGTTCTTGCCTGGAGAATCCCAGGGACCGGGGAGCCTGGTGGGCTGCTGTCTCTGGGGTCGCAGAGAGACGGACACGACTGAAGCAACTTAGCAGCAGTAGTAGCAGCAGCAGCACTACGATCTGGGTATAAAGGTAGTTATACTCTGTCAACTTATTATTAGGAGATTAGTCCTGGGTGTTCATTGGAGGGCCTGATGTTGAAGCTGAAACTCCAATACTTTGGTCACCAGATGAGAAGAGATGACTCATTTGTAAAGACCCTGTTGCTGGGAAAGATTGAGGGCAGGGGGAGAAGGGAAGGGCAGATGATGAGATGGTTGGATGGCATCACCGACTCAATGGACATGGGTTTGGATGGACTTCAGGAGTTGGTGATGGACAGGGAGGCCTGGTGTACTGAGGTTCATGGGGTTGCAAAGAGTCAGGCATGAGTGAGTGACTGAACTGAACTGAACTGAATTTATCTAATTATTGAAATTAATGAAAATCTAGTCGAGCTTGATACATGGTAATCACTTAATTATTGTTAGTTGTAACTATGATTTTGTTTTTTCTTTGGGCTTCCCTGATAGCTCAGTTGGTAAAAAATCCACATGCAATGCAGGAGACCCCAGTTTGATTCCTGGGTCGGGAAGATCCCCTGGAGAAGGGAGAGGCTATCCACTTCAGTATTCTTGGTCTTCCCTTGTGGCTCAGCTGTGAAAGAATCTGCCTGCAATTCAAGCCCTGGGTTGGGAAGATCCCCTGGAGAAGGGAAAGGCTACCCACTCCAGTGTTCTTGCCTGGGAAATCCCATGGACAGAGGGGCATTGTGGGCTACAGTTCATGGGGTCATAAAAGAGTTGAACACAACTTAGCTACTAAACAACAACAAAAACTTCCAACATCCTTCAACACTGAAGCTTTCACTACCACTTTTAAGAACTTAATAGTTCAACCTAACAGGATGCAAATTTGATTTTTTTAAATCTCCTAGAATTTTTTTAATGTTCCACAATTTCTTAAATTTCTAGTGTCTTCTTATATTAAATAAAGGAAATTGGATAAACACATGATATTTCATGAAACATTTGTTGATAATTTAAAAGTTAATTATTTCAAGAGACTTACCTGGCAGTCCAGTGGTTAAAATTTCACCTTCCAATGCAAGGGGTGCATGTTCAATCCCTGATCAGGGAGCTTAGATCCCATATGCCTTGAAGCCAAAAAACTAAAGCATAATACAGAAGCAATATTGTAACAAATTCAATAAAGACTTTACAATTGATCCACATCAAAAAAATCTTTAAAAAATGTTAATTATTTCAAGATTATTTATTCCCAAATGCACATAGCTATTATAAAAGAAGACTGACATAACTTCTCATATGTAATATTTCTTTTCCTTCTTTATTATGGGGTGTGCACTTTTTGAGGTACTTCTTTAAAAACCATTTGAGACATTCTGTTCAAGTGAACTCATTTGAGTTGAAAATCAACATCAAAACAACAGAAAATTAGAGCAAGTTCAAAGTGAAGAGACTATCTCATTTTTTGTCCTCCTCTTTGTCTAACAGGAACTTAGTAAAAATCATTTAATGTTTCTTGCCATCTACAAAAGGTAAATAAAGATTTCTAACATTATCTTTCCTCAAAATTTAAATGAAGGTTCATTATGTCCATTATCAGCTTCAGAGTTCTTTGATACACATAGAAACAAATGTAAGAATTATTTCTTGGTTCATCTAATAGATAGGTATGCAAAACTTACCATGAACCAGGACATTTATTCAAGCTCTGGGACAGCAAAGAACATATCCCTCATTCTTACAGCAGTTTGTACTGAGTGAAGTGAGGAGATATTCAATAAATTACTAATCAATGAAGTAATTTCAGACTGTGGTTAGTTTTATTAAGAAACTAATATTCAGTGAGAGTTAAGAAGGGAAATAACTATATTGCTCCAGGTTAATACTTGGATTGAGATCTGCGATTGAAGAAATAAGTATGCTACTTGAAGATCCAGGTTAGAGTATTTAAAACATTAAGGAAGAGCCTTTGCAGTAGAAAAGGAAGAAAAGATGTCTGTAGTGTCTGAGGGAGAAACAAAAGATAGTGTGGTCAGAACATAGATACCTGCATAAAATGGTTAGAGATCAGGTCTTACAAAGATCTGTAGAATTTTTTCTTTTAGAATTTTCAGCAATATATACTAGGTATCACTTTCCTTTAAAAAAAAAATCACTCTGGCTTCACCTGAAAATGGATTGAAGAAAAAGGGAATTAGGGAATTATGTTTTTGTGGTTGTGCAGGTAAGAAAGGATAGTGACTTAACCCATTGAGATTGCTAGGGAGACAGAGATAAGTGGATAAGAATGAGCTATAATTTGGATGTAACCCATGGTGAATTGAGTATCTAAGTCTGAGTAAGATAGAGGATGCCTATCTTTTGGTTCTGAGTAACTGGGTAGTTGATGCTGCCAGCCACTGAAAGGTGCAGAGGAAGAGTTTGGTGGAAGTAGTGTTCTCACTATGTCAAAAGTGTTCTCATCACTTTCCTCACTTCACATAAAATTTCAGGCTGTGTAGCGTAATGTTTTGAGCAGATTGATACTTGTTCTTAGTTCCTAATACTAAGAATTATCTGCATAGAGGAAGTTCTCTAAGGAAACTTCTAATAGGAAATTATTGGAGGATTCTCTTTAAGACATGACAATAAGTGCAAACAATTTAAAGAAATTTCAAGTTTTATAGACATCTGTATTTGTAGACTACAAGAATGCCATTAATAACTGAACTCTAATGGGTATAATGATAAAAACAATAACAGTACATTAAATAATCTCTTTTCCTCTTTCTATTTGCATAACTTCACTTATGCTACAGTCCTTGCTCTGGTTATTTATTGCTGTATTATGAATTATCTCAAAATTTAGCAACTTAAAATGATAGCAATCATTAATTTTGCTTGCAAATCTGCAGTTTTTGGATATCTCGACACAAATGGCTTTTTTTGCTTGTTGTAGCATCAGCTGGGATGGGGGGAGTAAAGCTGGAGGTTTCACTTTCAAGGTGGTTCACTCAGATAGCTGGCAAATCAGTATGGGCTGTCAGCTGGGAGCTGTCAGGGTGTCATTTGGGTGCCTCGAATGAGCCTCTACGTTGGTCTGTATGTGCTTCCTCACAAATTGGCAAGTTATTTCAATCAGCAAGTGTTCCAAGAGGCCCAAATGGATGCAGCAGGGAGTGTAACTTAGCCTTGACAGTCTCAAACATCCCTGCAGTATTCTATTAGCCAAACAGTTCACTCAGGCCAGCTCAGATTCAGGGAGGATTGGACACCACCTCTCAGAAGCAGTGCAGCTTGCGTGGTGGCTCCCACGGTAATCCTGCGATGTCCGAGCCCCAGGTCAGTCCCTGGGCCGGAAAGACCCCCTGAAATAGGAAATGGCAGCCCACCCCGGTATTCTTGCCTGGAGAGTTCCATGGATTCCATGAACACAGGAGCCTGGTGGGCTACAGTCTGTGAGTCACAAAGAGTTGGACACGGTTGAGTGACTCACCTTTGCAGAAGAAGTAGAGAAGAATGTGTACTCATCTTTAATTTACCACAGATCATCTTAATAAAGGGCTTCTCTGGTGGCTCAGATAGTAAAGAATCTGCCTGAGATACAGGAGACGTGGGTTCAATCCCTGGGTCAGTAAGATCCCCTCCACAGTGCTACCAATTAGTAAATAAATGAATACTTTAAAATAATAAATGAATATGTATACTAATATTATGCTGTTCTGATTCCTATGTTAGTTGCTATTAAGAGTATTCCCATTGAATTTTTTTATGGGTGCTAACAAGTTTGCTTATAGTCCCATGAAAATTTGAAAAAAAAAAAGGAAATCAATATGTGTGGATTAACCATAAACTCAATTGTGGGTGATTATGACAAGCCAAATTTTCAAGTAGAATTTCCATTACAGTGATTCCATGCTAGAAAACAAATTGAAATGCCAAATAATGTTCAGTTGAGTTGTGTCCTCATATAACACTTTTCTAATTGCATTTCTTGCTTTAGAGAACAGCAATTAGGAAATTACATATGCCGAGAAAAGAGGCTCAGGAAAGGCCTTGAGATTCTGGCTCACCATTGTTAATGAAGTCATACAATCTGTCTTTACTTATTAGGGTTTTTAAGCAGAGAACAGCTGAAAAGTAAGTCCATTTAAAATGAAATTACAGAAAGGCAGAAAAGACTTTGATAAATATGTTTGAAAGAGTAGTATTTTTTCACCTGTTCATGTGGCGAACATCTGTGGGTTTTTTGGCAATTCGTGTTTCCACTCTAAAAGAAATCTAGTTCAAAGACTCATCCTCCCTTGTATCTATTTCTTTGAAGTATTCCCTTGGATCCCTTAAACTATGGGTAGCCAAATGATTTTGGCATGTGGAATATAGATTCATTACAAATTGAGTCTCAGGATTCAATATTTTGTCTTCTAGTCTGTCACTACCTGCTTATACTTTTAACCAGGTTCTTTGAGTAGTTAGCCATGCAGTTAAGTAGAAATCCTACTTTCACAGGCAAAACAACAGTATGACATATTTTCACACGAAAAGAAAAAGGATGATGAGATTGTTAACTGATAGTGATAATAGATAATAGACAACAGAGAATGTACATATGCTGGTAGAGGTAGGTTCTCAGATACACTTAAATGAAAGTGAGTACACTACATAAATTTAGATATTGTCAGTAGTGAAATGCAGCTTGCTCTTTGAAATTTGGTTCTATGTTTTCCCTTCAAATTAATACAGTTATTCCTCGGAATTTTAACTAAATAAATATTTAACATTTTTTCTTTCTTGTAAAGACTACAGTGTATTTAGAAATAGAGCGATTTAAAATAAGAAAAGAATGATCAAAACTTAGATAATGAAGTAATCCTTCTAAACGTTCAACCACGTATTAAACTGTCCTTACCTCTATGATAAAAGACATCATATTTTTCCTCATTTATTATTCAGAACATTTTAACCCCTAATAAGAAGTGTAATTGTTAAATATTTTCTTGTATTTGGTGTATTAATGCACTTTGATTCATAGCACCAGAATATTGGTAGGTGACTTTTTTTGAGAGAAAAGATAAAAATTTTACATGTTTTATCTGTAAACATATGTGTTTAGCATTACTAAATTAGTAAGTAGTATTTACTATAGTAAATTAGTATTTGTGTGCATGTGCATACTAAGTCACTTCAGTCATGTCTGACTCTTTGCGACCCTATGGGCTGTTGCCTGCCAGGCTCCTCTGTCCCTGAGTCTCCAGGCAAGAATACTGGAGTGGGTTTCCATGCTCTTCTCCAGGGGATCCTCCTGACTCAGGGGTTGAACCTCTGTCTCATTGGCAGGTGGGTTCTTTACCACTAGTGCCAATTTGGAAGCTCCAAATTAGTATTTACTACATTGTATTCTTATAGGCAATTCATTTTTACATGTAGAAATATTTATCTACCTTGCTTTGCTTTAGTAAGGATTTAATAGGGATAAGGGATAATTTGCACTGTATCATGGCAATTTATTCCTTTTATTATTATTTTAAACTGTCCAAAGAAGCATATATTTATTTATAAGCTGAAACTATAAGGTGATTAAATTGATTATATATATATATGTTAGTTATGTTCTCTGGAAAATTATAGCATAAGTATCATAAGTGTCATAATGATTATCAGTTAGTATGTGCAACGTGATGTTCTAAGAATGTTTTATTAACTCATTTAAAACACACCAAATTTACAAAATGTACATGCTATCATAGAAAATTTAATTCAGGGAAGTAAAGTATAGAAAGTTTAAAATTCTGCTGCAAGATTATACAGCTTGTAAATATTGGAGTCAGATTTTGAACCATGGATTCAAAACCCAATTTCTAAAATTTAAGTCTACTTAATAATAAGTAATTTGAACACAAGTACAGAGGCAAGGTCATATGAACACAGAGGGATATAGATAGTCATTTACAAACCCAGGAAAGAGACCTCAGACAAAACCAACACCTTGATCTTTGACTTATGTCGTCCAGAATTGTGAGAAAACAAACCTAGTAAACCATCCAATATGTGGTACTTTATTTTGGTAACACAAGCAAATAATATGTATGATATATGGCAAATAAAAAATCAGCCTACAATGCAGTACACTAAGGTTTGATCCCTGAATTGGGAAGATGCCCTGGAGAAGGGAATGACAGCTCACTTTAAGTATTCTTGACTGGGAAATCCCATGGACAGAGGAGCCTGGCAGGCTGCAATCCATGAGATTGCTAAGAATCGGACATGACTGAGTGACTGAGCATGAGCAAGTAATACAGGGCGATGCCCTATTTTTTGACTTTAGGAAACTAGATATCTGGTAGTTGTACTCCCTAATATTTAAAATTTGGGAAGAGTGATCAGGGGAATGGAAATCAGAGCTGTAGTTTCAATTAAGTTGGAGATCTCATTGTGCCTTCAAGTTGAGAAGCCATGCATACACCTCAGTCAGTGGATCTGGGACCCAGAGAGATGTCTTTACTAGTAATAGCAATCTGTGAGACATGAAGTGATACCTTATGCAAAAGGTAAAATCAGTCACAATATCTATATACTTAGATGTATAGACTTGTCCTGTGTTTCTATTTCTGTACAGTGCTATTAAGAACCTCCTACAGAGGAGTACAGGTAGAGGTAATATCAGTGTTAAAAAAAGGTGCTTCATGAATGCAAAAGATGGAAGAAGAATAAAGACCAAATGCTTAGAACAGAAGACCAAAATTGGTAGAAGAGATCTACAAGGACCATAATAAGTTAATCTTTATTTTCGCCTTCTCATATTTTCATAGGAAAGTGTAGGGAGCTCTAAAGACCAAAGGAAACACTTAGGAAGAAACCATTGAGAATCACTTAGAGTCCATTTGATGATCGTTAACAGAACTTTTGCAATTCCATTTTTGACATGTAGTTTGTGATTATCATGGCAGGAGAATGATAGAGATAGAACAGCAGGAGAATAGGCTAGAGAAACTATTAATAGCATGTCATCAAAGTGGAACTCACCCCTTTAGGGCCGAACATGTGGATAGTGCTGTATGGCGGCTGCAATGCGCAGGCTGGCCAGGGGGTTGTAGAAGCCAGAAAACACAGGATTTGCACTTAAAAGGAAGCTGTCCTAGGACACATGGCTTGTAGTGACAAGGGACTAGACAGAGAAAAGGGATTTTTAACCTTCCCTTCTCTTGATTCAGCACATATGAAAAGACAAATTCAGATATTTGGAAAACTGGTGGATTCATCCTGCTTACAATTTCACAGTAGGTAAAATGACCTTTTGATTTTAATCTAGGTGCTTGCCTTTCCTCTTTGGTTTTATTTTTTTTTCTTTTCCCAATGATTTTTATTAGTTGGAGGCTAATTACTTTACAATATTGTAGTGGTTTTAGAAAGCCAAGAGTTTTCTTTTAATAACTCTATGCTCAAATTCACGAATTCTTCCCAGCATACTTGACCCAAATTCAGTATTGTCTAAAGTTTTGAGTTCTTTTTCTTAATGAGGATGATGACAGTTTTTTAGGTGCAAATATTCTCTTGCAGTGGACACAGATAAAGATTTAACTTCAAGAATCAGAACATGAAAATCACCAACATTTTCTAAGTTCTTTCTTAAGGTCTATGGGAAATACCTTGCATTTTTGTTTACTTTTATGAACATATAAAATGACTATTGTGAACCATGATGTAGAAAAACGCATTCAGCAATGGTAAGGCCTGTTCAGAACTAGCCTCTCCAAAGTATACAACTTTTCAAGTTGTTGGAGTGCTGCTTAAATCATCAAACTGCAAAGATGCACTTCTAGAAATTATAAGTAATTTGTGCATCAAACAATATGTACAATAGTACTATACAGTAAATTGGACCAGCTGCCTATTCCTACCATTACAGCTGGTTGCGAAGTATGTAATTTATGTTTTCTGCAGCAGAAAGTGGGAAGCCTTTTTAAAACTGTGTTCATGCTTTTATAAAGAGCCTTTTCCTGTTTTATTTTTTTAACCATTGTAGGTTCAAAAGAGATGGTATTTTTCCATTATGTTTAGTGTTAATCCCTTTCTGTTATAGTTAAAAGGTCTATTAAAGCACTTTTCCTATGACCTTTTATTCATCCTAATGAGTAGATGATTTAGATACATATTTACCTTCATGATATTCTTAAAATATGAATTCTATTTTTTATAAAGTATTGGTAACACTAATAAAGGTATACTTGATAGCAAATAATTGGCTCTTAAAACTTAGTAAATGGCATATGTTCATCTAAAAAGTTAAAAAAAAGAATGTTTTCTATTGATAAACTGAACAAGTTTCAGAACGTCACTGTTGCAATTTCTTTTACTATTTCTTAGCTCTTTACATTTGTTATTTGATAACAAACAATATAAAATATATTTATATATTAATCACTGTTTTCCAGTGTGTATGATGGAATGACTCAAAATCTGAGGAAAAGGTTAGATCTAGAACAGTTATTTAGAAAGAGAATTAATTTTGAGATTTAGAATATCTCTTCCATTTTCAAACTTACCTTTAAAAAATCTGAAAATTACTCAATGTGTGACTTTGGTTGTAGGATTCACTTTTTAAATTCAATAGTGTCATGGGAAAACACAAAATGTAGATTAATATCTAGTGAATATGTTCATGGATTATGAAATTTTACTGATTATTTTAGATATTTTTCATGGTAAATTTACATGTTCAAGTTAAATAAATTTTAAGCTTTGGAGTATAAATATTCATATTATCCAACTTTGATCAAATAATTATTATTCATTTAGAATATGAACAAATTAATCCTAGGTAAACTGCATCCTTCATAAAAATTCAAGTGATATTTATGAGTAAATTATATAAATGAAAAAGTATTAATTGTGACCTGACTGACTATAGTATAACTCATAATATTTATCTCCTGTAAGGAAAATATAAATGTGTAGTTGGGCATCTGATAAAATTCTGTGAGGAATGTTTCTAAGGTGTTTTTTTTGGTTGTTTTACTGCCTGCTCTGGCTCTATTTTGGTTGTTTTGATTAATCAGTGGTGACAAGAAATGCACTGTCAACATTTCCAGGATAATGGACACCTGTGTCTCTTGTGTGCACTTGCCTAAATTGGGGGCTCTGAGTGTATATGATAGGGGAGAGATGTCAGGCCTCTTGAAGAATGGAGGGAAATGATTTTCTCATCTTTGGACAAGAGAAAAGGAAAGGGGGTGCCTCTTCAGAAAAGCTACCTTTTCATGAGCTTTCTCTAATTCTTAACATTCCACCAGTTGACTGTAGTCTGAGAGGAGCAACTTGGGTTCCCAGCAAACTAATTTAGGAGATTAAAAAAAGGAGGCAAAACAAAAGCTAAGCTTCTTTGAAGTGAACCAGTAGAAAATATTATCAGCCCATTTTTGAACAATTGTTTTACATACTGACATATAATTATGAAACCTCCATATTTATGTATTTTATTTGTCAGTTTGTACATTGTATCAGAATAGGATATTTCACATTTGAGAAGAAAATAAATGTAATCATTAAACATGTATGATCTCAGAAATATAACTGTGGCTGCCTGAGATGAAGCTCATGGTTTCATTAAGACTTCCAGAAATGTAGTAATTTTAGTTACAAAAGTAAAATGTTGAATTTTCCCCATATTTTATCCCTTTAATTTCCTATTCTTTCAGTTTTCCTTTGTTTATCTAAAGATAAGGTACCCTCAAACATCCTCATTGAGTCTGTTGTCTTTAACATGGTGTCAATATTAGATCTTTATCTTGTTGATTGAGAATACTGGAGATGATGGCTCTAATGAGCCTAGCACAGACCTGTTTATTATACAATGCATGCTACTTTTAAAATCCCTCTGATGGTTTTTTCACACTCCGCTGCTCCGTGTAAGTAAATGAAAGATGATTGACTTTTTAAAGAATAAAGCCTAATACGATTCCTTTCAATAGAAAAATAGAGAGGTAAAGGATGTTTTTTGTTGTCAGCTTGAATAAAGATAACCTATGTTGTAGGTTATAACCTAAAAGATTATGAAATTGGAATCAAGCAGATTTGGTTCAAATCCCATCTGTGTTATCCCAGGTATTAGTGACCTGGGTTATGATTTATTTAACTTCTCTGAGAGTCACTATCCTCTCTATAAAATTTGGAATTAAATCTTCTCTTTAGGATTTCTGTAAGGATTATAAATATCACAGAGCCTATCAGAGTAAAGACATTCATTGTATATATATATAGTTGACTGTGTGTGGGTGGCGTTAATTATCCTCATTTAAATTATCTTTTTAACTTTAAGTTTTTCTTATTTGAAGAAAAGCTTTCACTTCCTTGTTGTATTGGTTTCTGTTGATCTGAAATAGTCAGCCTGATATTTCCCCAGCAAAAAATGGATTTGTCTGGGGTCAGCAGAGAATTGCAGTTCGAAGTCTGCCACCATAGTGAGCCATATGCAAGTGTCTGAAGGGCATGAGGAAACAAAACAAAACAAAAACACTTTATAGAGGGGAAAACGAAGTAGGGAGGGTTGTAGAAAGCATAGAGTCTATGGCTTTTCAATGGCTGAGCCCTTGCCAGGAAAGAGGAGGAGTCTTTCTTTTTTCATTTTAGATTTTGCTCTTGTCTCAGGGCAAGAGAACTCCCCATTCTGACTTCCCACCTATATTTAACTGAGGTTGTTATTTATTACTTTTTACATCTCCCTTTTTTAATCAAGATATTTCTCTGAAAGCATCACTCCTCAAGAGTCAGCCTTTCTAGATTGAACAGGTTTTTGTCCCTCAAGGCCAGGAAGGAACTTTCCTTGGTATAGTGTCTCACACTGAAAGGAGAGTGCACAGATAAGAAACCTGTAGAGGTCACATTTGAGTAACAGAGGCAGGAGAGAGAACTCTGGGGCAAATTTTATGTAAGTCTATATGTTTTCAAGATTTTAGTCATTGGAGATCACCTGAATCATGTCATCATCAAATGTTTGGTGATAGATTTCCAAAAAGCCTGGCTCAGATATCTTTGGAAAGTTGTTTCATCAGATGTGGTCTGCTTCAGTTCTAGGAAATCTGTACTTTGAGGTCACTAGGTGATGTGCAGGTCCAGTCAGGGTTTATTGCTTACTTTAGATGTGTCATGTGGATAAAAGAGTTTGGTGGCACAAAAGTCAGTAAGCAGTACCTGTTAGAGGCCTCTCCAGGGAGGTCAAAGAGAGTTTTTCTGGAGATGTCTTTACTAATAGAAGACATCTCCAGATATTAAGGTATGATGCATATGGTCTTTGTCTCCTGAGAGTACACTGTGCAAAGATTTTTCTACGAAAACAAGATTATGTCTATCAGACTGTATTGCAACAGGTGGGACAAGTCAGGTAGGCACTTTTTACGACCTCACAAATGTTTTCCCATCAGTATTAACTCATGAAAGTTATCATTTTGTCAGTAGGCTGGCGGTTTAACACATGTACAGTGATGAGGAGTGGCAATTTTAGAGTCTCCAGTAGGAATTGGTTGATAGTTGGCCTAAGCCAAACTTTCTCTTTTTATCAAACTTACAATTGTTGAATTTCCAATTTTGTTTTTTTCCTTTTCTAGGGTCAATTGATGGGTTTCTGTAGCCAACATTTTTTGGTATTGTTGGGGGAAATATTCTTTGGACCATAACAGGGGCTTGCCTACTCTTGGTCCCTTTCAGGACAGCACTCCTTGTGAAAGTATTAGCAAGGTGATTTCCCTTAGCTGCAGAATGTCAAGTTTAGAAGGCCTCAGAATCTTAATAATAACTTAAGTGGTAGTTAAAAGTAAGTCATCTAGTAATTTCTGAATACTTTTAATTTTATTTCAAATGGAAGTAAGGAAACCACATTGCTTCTGCAACATTCCAAAATCACAAGCTACTCCAAAAGCATATCTACTAAGGATACTGGGAGTTTTACCCTTGGCTGAAAATGCAAGCCAATGTGCATGCATGCTCAGCCTCTCAGTCATGTCCGACTCTTTGTGACCCTATGGACTGTAGTCCACTGTAGGCTCCTCTGTCCATGTGATTTTCCAAGCAAGAATACTGGAGTGGGTTGCCATTTCCTCCTCTAGGGGATCTCTCAACTCAAGGGTTGAATCCACGTTTCTTGCATCTCCTGTGTTGGCAGATCGGATTCTTTACCACTGAGCCCCTGTGACACCCCACAAGTCAGTGCAAGAGCATGTAATTCAGCCTGTGGAGCTGAAATAGCCATAGATAAAGATGCTGCCTCAGCAATATCAAAAAGTAGCAATAGCATACCCAGCATAGTATTTGCCATGTCATCTTTTATATAAAAACCATTAGTGAACCGTGAGAAGTCAGTGTTACCCAAAGGAATATCCTGAAGATCATCACAAGACAGGAGGTAATTGATCAGCATAAGTAGTTGTGAGGGGGATAGAGGGGAGAAAAGCAGGATTAAGGTTATTACAGTGTAAAAGAGTTATGTGAAGAGCACTTTGCAAAAGGACTTCATAGGCGGTAAAGCAGCTGGCTGGTTAACATTGAGTGTGATGAGAATTCAGGAAAGCCTTTATTGCGTGAGATACAAAAATGATTAAAGAGGACCCTATAAAGTTTTTCTCAGGTTTAACCAATGGGTAGTTGACAGTATTGGCTCTAGAGGATGGAGGGTATTCCCATCCCACAGGGTTCATTAGAATACCCCGAGTGCATTTTCTTCCTTTTCAATATTATAAGTAAAGGAGGAATCTGATTATCGGATTACTCAAGGGAGGTAGGTTCATTAAACTACCTTGAAGGCCTTAAAGTTTATGTCATCTAGTTCTTCCCATACTATGGGTCAAGCTTGTTATTCATTAGTAAAACATACAGAGGTTTATCCATAAGAGAGAAATTTGGAATCAAGTTTTGGCAAGAACCAACTAGATGGAGAAAAACCTCAAAGCTGATGCTTAGTTTGTGGTTTGGGGAAACTCAGGACATTGTGAAGTCTGTATAAATCTAGGTCTAATAGTTGTCCTGATACAGATAACCACAGTATCAGACCTGAGTTTGGGCAAACTGCAAATTTTCTCTGATGGTCTTAGGTCCCTTTGAGACTAAAAGTGTAAGAAAGTGCATGTAGTCTTCCTGTGAGGAGCCTGAGAACAAAGAGGCTAATAATCTACATATTGCCACAAAGTAGAACCTCCAGGTAATTTTTTTAATCACTCATATAAGCCTTTAATGTTTGGGAGAAATAAGGACTCAATAAAACTTTGAAGCATTACTATGGAGGTGAATTGTTTTTCTTCTCAAGTGAAGGCCAAAAGGTACAGGGTAGCTTCATCAACTGAATATTAGGGAATGCTCTACATAAATCAATCACAATTAAGAATGGACTTGTGGTGAAAAAGGATGTTAATAATGGTAATGCATTAAAGTTAGGAAGGACAGGGTGTTGAGGGATAGCAGTGTTGTTTATTGATCCTGAACAAACCACTGTCCTCATATCTTAGGTTTTCATATTGGTGAAAATAGAATTGTTACGTGGGCCAGTAGTACAAGTATAATGAAGCCTAGAAGTTTGTGATCTTCTATTATGGACTTTATGCCCTGAAGGACTTCTGATAGGGTGCTGCCTAATTCTGGGAGAGATTTCAAGGCCTCTATTTGAATCTTGATGTGAGGCACGCTGTAAATTTTGTCACTATCAGCTGGAGATTTTGCCTATAAAGAGAGTGGTAGCTAATTCAAAATGGACAAGTGATCACTGTTTTTGGAGTCAGCTCTATCATCATAAGAGACAACACAAAACTAAAGGTCATTTAGTTCAATTTGATGATTACTATTCTAGATTTATTCTTGCCTTTGGGGGAAAAAATCTGGCATGATGCTTCTCTAAGCAGTATTGTCCTAATAAATTAGCAGGGGCAGAGAACCAAGGAGGAAATATCCCAAGAGACCTAAATAAAACACAATAGGTTCAGAGACAGGGATTTGTTGAGGTTCATTAGAGATCTCCCCTATTTGAACTATCTTTGTATGCTGAAGTAGGGACTTCTTTATAAGGGTGGTTGAACACCAAGAATGTGGCTCCAGTGTGGAAGAGATTCATCCTCAATCTGGAATAATGTTTGTCTAAACCAGTATAGAGTAGTTCTTCATGGCCCTATCATTGAAAATTGGGAATGGATTAGAGGGGCTGGTTAGATAGCTGAAGGTGCCCAAAGCACTGCAATTTATAACATTCTTTTTTCAGTGCCCTGGCTCTTTGTAATAATACCAGAAGTTTGGAGCATCTTAGTCTTGTTTGCATACCTAGTCACTAATTCATGTCCAATTCTTTGTGACCCCATGGACTGTAGCCTGCCAGAATTCTCTGTCCATGGGATTTTCCAGGTAAGAACTCTGAAATGGGTTGTCATTTCCTCCTGGGGTCTTCCCAACCCAGAGATTGAACAGGTGTCTCCTGCAATGGCAAACAGATTTATTTCTACTGAGCCACCTGGGAATCCCTGGTTTTGCTTAGCTGCCATCATTTATTGGTATTGAGGATTCAGAATTTTGACTGTCTTCCTATGAAGTGACTCATGTAGAGTGTGAGAGAACTGGTTTGTTGGATTGAGTAAATCTAGAGTGGACATAATTTCCCATTATATTCTGACCCTTTTTGCTAGAATGGAAAGGTTCAGGTTCAACCCATAATAAACATAGAGTTAAAAGCTACCCTGGAGGAATCAACATCTGAAGGAAGACCAGAATTCTCTTTAAAAGTAATCTAAAGTCATTTCTAATAGTCATGATTGGATTCCTCAGATTTTTGTGTGCAGTCTAAATTTTGTTTCAGTCAACACTGAGGAACACTGAGAAAGGCTTTCTTATCTCTCCTTGCTATTCTTTGGAACTCTGCTTTCAAATGGGTATATCTTTCCTTTTCTCCTTTGCCTCTAACTTCTCTTATTTTCACAGCTATTTGTAAGGCCTCCTCAGACAACCATTTTGCCTTTTTGCATTTCTTTTTATTGAGAATGGTCTTGATCACTGCCTCCTGTACAATGTCACGAACCCCCATCCATCGTTCTTCAGGCACTCTGTCTATCAGATCTAATCCCTTGAATCTATTTGTCACTTCCACTCTATAATGGTAAGGAATTTGATTATGGTCATGCCTGAATGGTCTAGTGGTTTTCCCTACTTTCTTCAATTTAAGTCTGAATTTGGCAATAAGGAGTTCATGATCTGAGCCACAGTCAACAGCCCTAAGTATTGCCTAGCAAAGTCACCTAGCAATTGTCAAAGTCTTATCATGTGGAAAGTTAGTGAACTGCTCTTTGAGTTGTAATCCTAGAAACTTGTCATGATTTTCCCAATTATGGTTTTTACCCAATTCTAGGCCTGCCTTTCACAGGCAAGCATAAGAACTGTCTAATGAAAGTCCAGGCTGGCAAGTTTAAATTTCTCAGCAAGTATGTAAAGATCTTCAACTACTTTGGGAAAATCTTTGATTAATGGTTCACAGTTCAGCCTTAGTCCAGGAAATATAAAAAAGAAGAAGAAATAATAGGAGTTTAGCCTCTGGATCCTTGAAAGGTTTAATTTTAAAGGGATGGGTTTTAATAAGTTCAGAAGAAAAGGGAGTGGGGGAAGTTTCAGAGAAAAAGAGAGGTTTGAAGGAAGACTCAGTAATAGAAGAGGTGAAGGCATTAGAAGAGGCACAGGCTGTGTTGAAAGGTATGAACTAGAGAGCACCAGAGGCAAAGTCTGATTATGATGAGCCAAGGGAGGGAGACGAGATGGAGCTGGACGGGGAGCATGAGACAAAGAAGCAAAGGAAGGAAAGACTGAGGCTTCAAGAGCAATTTTATGTTCTAAGTGTTTGTTTACCTCACTTAATCTTGAAGTTTTATTTTGCAGAGAGTAATTTTAGACTTTTTGTAACATTGGAAGCCTCAAAATAAAAATTGAAAAAAATCTTTCCCCTCCGTACTGCAAATTTTTGAGGTATTGTTGTCCAATTCAGTTTTAAGGAAATTAAGTATGGGATATCCAAAGTTCCCTATAATGGTCATTGATATTCTAATTTGCTTTTGATTAGGTTGGTCTATTTTATTTAAAATGTGTATGAGGAAAGATCACTGTTTTTAAACATTAAATTGACTAGAGTCCCTATAATGGGTGTAACCTCAAAATATTTAGATACCTGGGATCTCATTTTTCAGAAGTTTCTCTTTAGAATAAGGGAATAATTTTCAACAGGTCAACCATCTTACAGATTAAAAAGCTCAACTCAAACAGCTTTCAAGCTAGTACCAGCCAATTCTAAGGTAACAGCTTAGTCCTAGAGGAGTCAAGCCAAAAGCTTTTTCAGCCAGTGTCCAGAGAATATTCTACTCTAATATGCTGATGGCTGACCCGGCACTGTTTTAGTGAAGCAGCTCCTGTTACCTATGGAATGGGCTAAATGTTTCTTAGCAAGCTTTAGCTGAGTAGTCCGATTTCAAAATCAGATCCAAGTGTCAAATGACTACTCACATGTAGAACAAGGCCTTAACCAGAAAAATAAAACTATAATAAATCCCAAATAAACTCCAGAGAGCTTCAACTGCGAAGAAGATGTGAGCCTGGTTTCTTGAAAAAGACACGCCTTCACACTCTAGGGTAAGAAAGGAAAGGAGTGAGTGACAGTTGTGGGTTTAATACTTGTTTACTTACCCTGGAGCCTTCAGTGGTCTTCTGTAGGTCCCCGTATGGGTCACCGAAACTGACCTGCATTAAATAAACTGCCAGTTATTTCTCCAGTAAGATGGGTTTATTCAGAATCAGTGGAGAATTGCAATTCATGGTTTGTATTCATGGTGAGTTGTGAGCAAGTTCCTGCACATCAAGGAGAGAAGAACATCTTTATAGAGGAAAAAGAGGAACTTGGGAGAGATAGTAAACATAGAGTCCTTATGGCTTTTCATTGGCTGAATCTTTGCTGGAAAGAAGTCTTTCTTCTTATTTTGGGTACTGCTATATTCTCAGTCATGAGAACTCCTCCTTCTTATCTCCCAACCCTATTTAATTGATGTTTCATTTTATTTTTATTTATTTATTTTTTTTTGGTTTATTTTTTTATTTTTTTTTTTTTTTTTTAATTTTATTTTATTAGTTGGAGGCCAATTACTTCACAACATTTCAGTGGGTTTTGTCATACATTGACACGAATCAGCCATTGAGTTACACGTATTCCCCATCCCGATCCCCCCTCCCACCTCCCTCTCCACCCGACTCCTCTGGGTCTTCCCAGTGCACCAGGCCCGAGCACTCGTCTCATGCAATCCACCATGGATAAGGAAGCTGTGGTACATATACATCATTTTATTTTTTTAAAAAATATTTCTGCAAGCTATCTCTTTGAAATTTGTCATTTTTTTCTAATTGCCACAGTATACTATCTTTTCCCTCTTGTTTAGATGTACATTTTATTGAGTTTCTTTTTTTTTCTTTTTTATGAATTTTGGCTATGCTGGATTCCATGTGGTTCATGGGCTTCTCTGTAGCCATGTGGGATCTTAGTTCTCCTACTAGGGATCAAACCCATGTCCCCTGCGTTGCAAGGCAGAGTCTTAATCAGTGAAACATCAGGGAAGCTCTTAGATGTACATTAAAAAATATTTCTATCCTGAAATTCCCCCCACCCTGCCTTGTTCCACATGTTCTTCCTTGTTGATTACTGATCGAGTTGGTGGGGCACAGTCAGGTAAAGGAATCTAAACTAGAGGCAAAATACGGGAGACAGAGCTCTCTGTGTCCCTACACAGACAAAGTTGCCCCATCTTATTACTCCTTTTCAATATCACACTGGAAGTTCTAGCTAATGTAATTAGACTTCAATAAATAATTAGATCAATTGATAAATAAATAATATACGTAATGGGAAGAAAGGAATAAACTGTCTTTGTTCACAGACAACATGACTATTTGTGTAGAAAATCCAAAAGAATCAACCAAAAAATCTAATATATGATTCTAGTAAGGTGTTAGGATACAAAGTTAGTATACAAAAGTCAACAGCTATCTTATATACAAGCAATAAATAAATGGAATTTGAGATTAAAAACACAATTAAAATTACAATTTTTAAAAGCAACCAAAAGGTGAAATACTTAGGTATAAAACTAACAAAATATATAAGAGATCTACATGAGGAAAACAATAAAACTCTGCTGAATGAGATGAGAGAAGAACTGAGTAAATGAGATATCCCATATTCATGATCTAAATGACCCAATATATTAAAGATGTCAGTTATTTCCAAAGTAATCCATGGATTTGATGCAATTCCAATCAAAATCCCAGAAACTTATTTTGTGGATAAAAGCAAATTGATTCTAAAGTTTATGTGGAGAAGAGTAAGATCAAGCATAGCAAGCATGCTATTGAAATAGAAGAACAAATTTGGAGGACTAACACTACCTGACTTAAAAACTTACCATAAAACTCTAGTAATAAAGACCATGTAATTTTAGCAAAATAGTTGAAGACCACTGGATCAGAATAGAGAACCCAGAAATAGTACCCCATGAAAAGCAGTTGATCTTTGACAAAGGAACAAAGGCAAAACAATGAAGCAAAGACTCTTCTCAACAAATGGTGTTGAAACAACTGTATGTCCACATGCAAAAAATAAATCTAGACAGACCTTACACCCTTCAGAAAAACTAACTAAAAATCAATCACACACCTAAAGGTAAAAGCATAGCTATAAAATTAGAATATAGCACATAACAAAGTCTAGAGTTGCATGTGAAATGTGTAATACATGTAAGAAACAATTGATAAACTGGATCTCATGAAAATTTAAAACTTCTCTGAAATGTCATTTTCAAGGGAATAAGACAAACCACAGACTGAAATAAAATATTTGAAAATGACATATGAAGGACTGCTTGGCCAAACATATAAAGAACTTTTAAAAAAACTGTAAGAAAATAGTTTGATTTTAATATGAGCCAACCCTGAACAGATACTTCTTCAAAGAAGATACATAAATGGCAAATAAACACAGAAAAAGATACTTTACATCATATACCATCAGGAAAAAAAATCAGAATTAAAAAAATAATAATAAAGAGTGAGATACCACTACATATTTTTTTCAAAATGGTCAAAATCCAGAAAACTGACACCACCAAATGCTGATGAGATTGTGAATCAATAGGAACTCTCATTTGTTTCTGGTGAGAATGCAAAATGGTATAACCACTTTTGAAGACAGTTTTTCAGTTTCTTAAAAAACTGAATACAGTTTTACCATATAATCCATCTTCATGCTTTTTGGTATTTACCCAAATGAATTGAAAGCATATATATGTGTGTGTGTGTGTGTGTGTGTGTGTGTGTGCTTATAGTTGTATATATACAGCACATGTGTGCTTATAGCAGCTTTATTCAAAACTAATTGCCAAAACTGGGAAGCAACCAAGTTGCTCTTCAGTGGGTGAATGGATAAATAAACTATGGAACATCGAGAACATGGAATAATATCCAATGCTAAAAAGCAATGCTCAAGTCTTGAGAGGACATGGAGGAACCTTAAATTAATATCAATAATTGAAAGAAACCAATCTAAAAAGTCTCCATTATGTATGTTTCCAACTATATGACATAATGGTAAAGGCAAAACTATGGAGATGTTATGGACTTCCCAGGTAGCGCAGTGTTAAAAGAATTCGCTTGCCCAACAGGATAAACAGAAGACACAAGTTCAATCCCTGGGTTGGGAAGTTCACTTGGAATAGGAAATGGCAACCCACTCCAGTGTTCTTGCCTGGAAAATCCCATGGACAGAGGGGCCTGGCAAGCCCCTGTCCATGGGGTCACAGAGAGTTGTACTAAACTGAGCAACTGAGCACACATGCACAAGTGGAGATAATTTAAAGGCCAATAGTAGGCAGGGTTTTGGGGTGGGAAAAGTGATAAATAGGTGAAACATGGAGGATTCTTAATGCAATGAAAGCACTATGTATGATAAATACATTTCATTATGTATTTGCCTAATCTCATAGAATGTCTCACACCAAGAGTAAACTATAATGTAAATTATGAATTTTTGGTGAATATGACATGTCAATATATATACAATTATAAAAAAATGTGCTATTCTCTTGTGGATGTTGATAGTAAGATAGTCTATGCACGTGTGGGATAGTGACTATATTGGAAATTTATTTATTTTCCTCTCAATTTTGCAGTGAACCTTAAACTGCTTTTTAAAATATGATTTTAATTTAAAGAAAGTTGAGTACATTGATGCAGATTTATTTCTGGATCCTTTATTCAGTTCCATTGATCTGTGTATCTGTCGCTCCATCAGTACCAAAGACTCTTCATTACTGTAGCTATAAATTGACTTGAAATCGAATAGCCTGATTCCTCCAACTTTATTTTTATTTTTCAAAATTGGCTTAGCTCTTTACCTTTCCATATAAAAGCTAGTATAATACTCTCTGTATCTACAAAAGTTCTTTATGGAATAATTTTGGGAATTGCATTGAACCTTTGTATCAATTTTAGATGAACTTCAAAAATCATTCTCCAAATCATTATTTATTATTATGACCTTTGGAACAATGTAAATCTCGTGAGTTTTTATTAATTTAATATATTTCTATTCTCTCACTAAATTATAAACTAATCCAAGCAAGGAGATCTTTCAATACCCACCCATATATTTCCGAGGTTCAGCTTGTTTGTATGCAAGAGAAGGTGTTCACTAAATCTTTACAAATAAATTGCATTAGAATTATTAGCAGTTATGTTACATTCTCAATGTTTGTTTTCTAATTCATTATTCAAAATAATGCCACTCTTTTAAAACTTGATTCATTCCTCTCTCCTCCATGATGATGTCCTTTCATGTATTACTTTTGGTAGTTTAGACAATACTCCTATTTGTTTGATAATTTCATGAGTGCATCAAAACTTATTTTAAATTGTGTCTTTGTATGTGTAGGCTTCCCCGGGTAACTCAAATGATAAAGAATCTGCTTGTAATGCTGGAGATCTGGGTTCAGTCCCTGGGTCCGGAAGAGCCCCTGGAGAAGGAAATGGCAATCCACTCCAGTATTCTTGCCTGGAGAATCCCATGGACAGAGGAGCCTGATGGGTTACAGTCCATGGGGTCACAAAGAGTCAGACACGACTGCATGACTTAACACTTTGAAATAAATTGTTAATTAATATCTAGAAATTTACATCTACCAATGTTAACAGATCAATTATTTTCAAGGGACAGTTGGAGTTCCAATCCATTGGAAATTTTTCTCTCTGTTGTCTTTGCAAAGCCTAAGATTACAGTATATCTTCCAATATTCATTTTTCTCCTTACATTTTTCAAGTCAGTCATACTTTTGTAAAGATATATTAGCCATTTATGTTTTTTTTTTTTCTTTCTGCTTTTTTCACCAGTTCAAAAACAACCCATGGACTGTATTTTTAAAACTAAGTTAACACACATTCTTTTTTTTTTAAACCAGGACCTCTTCTTAACTAATAGCACCAGTTCATATTCTTCAGGGCTTTCCTGGTGGCTTCAACAGTTAAAAATCCTCCTGCCAGTGCAGGTGATGTGGGTTCAGTCCCTGGGTTGGGAAGATCCCCTGGAGAAGGAAATGGCAACTCACTCCAGTATTCTTGCTTAGAGAATCCCATGGACAGAGGAGCCTGGGAGCTACAGTCCATGGGGTTGCAAAGAGTCAGACATGACTTAGCGACTAAACAACAAACAACAAATGGACCATGCAAAAACAAGGGTGATTTATTATACTTTTAATTGTGGGTTACATGTTGTCATAGGCAGATTCTCTTACCATTATCCTTTCCTCTCTTTTCATATATTGTACATTCTTCTAGATCTCTCTCTTATGTAAATTATTTTCTGAATTCATCATATATACCTGATGAATTCTCTTCCATTTTTGCATAATATTCAATTTGTTACATTATTTAATGGGGAAGTTTAAGTCTACAATTTCTCTTAACAGTGCGTTTATTGCCATCTAATCATTAGTTAAATAGTCTTTTTTTTTAATTTTAACTTCTATTCATATACTTTGCTTTCTCCCCTAGTTGTAGATTCCTAGAAATCTACAGTATATAGTATATTATAAATACATGATTATCATTTGATTTGAATAATGTTTATTTATACTCCCCAAACGCAGTAAATGGTCTATTGCAAGCCAAAGCCTGTGCTTTAAAAGGCCTTAGCAGTATCTTTCTTCTATTTTTATCTTAAGAATATTGGCCAAACAAGTGTCAGGGTATTTTTATTGTAATGAATATTCACATGGTCATGTCAATATGATAGTTAACAGTTTAGCTCTGTGGCAAAATGGTCTCCAATCAAATTTTTGCTTCATCTTTTCTTATTACTTCTGTGACTGTGGGTTAATTATTTAGCCTTTCTAATATATATTTTATAATAAAGATAGTACAATTATTTTATTATAGTAAAAATTGCATTGTATAATATTGTGATTAAAATATCAAATTTTCTGTGGCCAAATTTCAGTAAATATTATGCGTGCTTGAGGAATTAATCTTTCTGTACCCCATTTCTGTGAGGATGAAATGAAGACTTTGCTGTGAAAGTGAAATGAGACTGTCTGTGAAGCACTTGGTATGCACTTGTAATATAGTGAGTGTATGATGTTGGTTGTTCAGTTGCTAGGTTGTTTCTCTTTGTGACCCTGTGAACTGTATCCAGCCAGGCTCCTCTGTCCATGGGGCTCTCCAGGCAAGAACGCTGGAGTGGGTTGCCATTTCCTTCTCCAAAGCATATGATAAATGTTACTTTTGATTAGTGGTAGATCTTTAAAGTGAATGCTTTTTGTATCCACCAGTTACATTGCTCAAATTATTGCAATTATTTGGGAAAATATTGCCATTTGATTCAAATTATTATATTTACTATGCTAGTATCCTAGAAGAACTGGGCTATAGCACCTGAAACTTTTGAGGACAGATGATGAGAACCTCAATTTCAAGTTGTTTTCCTCTAAAAATGCATGTTGTGTAGTCATATAGATAATATTTAATATATTGTCAATAATGTGTAATAGTACTATTAATATTTAACTGTTGAATTTGTTCATTTTTCCCCTACAATATTCTGCCTGCCTTTCTAGAGCACATGTTTAATTTTAATAAATCCTGATTCTTTGGAAGATAGTTACACTCATTACAACACTCTATACTAATTTTTATCACTAATACTGTCTCTGTACTCTTGCAAAAAATAGTCTGATTCTCTTTGATCAAATTTCAGTAAATATTTTGTGCTTCCATACAGTGAAATCTCATTGGTTTCCATCTATCTCCCAGGCATAATTTTAGTTAGAAGGCAAGCCGTAGGGAAAGAGCTTTGAAAGATCTTTTAAAGAAAAAATTGTCTTTCTGTCTTAGTGACTGTCAACTCAATTTGATTTAATTCTAATGAAATTGATACTCATATGTTTCTGAAGGTTGTGTGAGAATTTACATCATGGCTGTTCTAGCTTAATCTTCTTGTTTGTTATCCCTCTAGGTTAGTATGGGTCCCAAGTGATTTCAGAAAATTGAAATAGTGAAATAATATCAATTGAAAAAATGATTGCTCCTTATAGAGTATTAATCTGTGGAGTTCAATCTCATTAATCTAGATCACCTCCCTTTGAGAGAACAGGAAGCATGTATGACAAAGCAATTGAGAGATCAGATTGCAAGAAAAAAAAAAAAAGGAGAAGTAAAAGAAGAAAGAAGAAAGGGGGGGGAAAGTAATATTAAAGAAACCAAGCTTGCATGATCAATCAAAAGGGAATTAGAAAATTCGCTAAGCTTATAGTTTATCAGGTAGTGACACTTCTCAAAGTCAAATACAGTTACTTTTTTTTTAACAATGCTGTAACTAATCCAGTGCTTCAAGCTTCAGAAATTAAGCACAATAATTTTTATATATGGAAAAAATTCTATTAGGAACAAATTTTGAGAATTTTCCCCTATTTCAATATAAACTCTTCAGTTACAGCTGAAATAATTCATTCCAAGAACATAATTGGGCTCTATGTGATTTTAGCCCTTTTATACTTTATTCAGTTGTTATTTGGAGATTTAGACAGATAGGTATTGAGAATGGATGTCATTTGTTACTGTAGCAGCTGTGACCGTTTGGATAGCAGGAAAGACATTTGTCAGAACACATATATTTCTAACTTGGCAGGTGAGTCCTTAATGACAGCAATGGAGCCTCATAGCTTACTGGGAAAATGACAATATTATTATTTATAAACATCCCATAACAATATAGGAAAAAATATATGGATATGCTTGGGGAATCTAAAAATTAAATTTAATATCAAATTTCATCACCATAGAACTAAGAACATAAGCAGAATTCTTGGGAGTTAAATAACGTGATTGTGGCTCAGCTGGTAAAGAATCTACCTGCAGTGAGGGAGACCTGGGTTTCATCCCTGGGTTGGGAAAATCTCCTGGAGTAGGGAACAGCTACCAACTCCAGTATTCTGGCCTGGAAAATTCCATGGACTGTGAATTCCATGGACTGTATAGTCCATGGAATCATAAAGAGTTGGACACCACTGAGCAACTTTCACTTTCACTTTCAAATAACCTGCTTAAGCAAATATAACTACTTTGCTAGGCAAATTCAATGCCCAATACAAATGTAATGGAAGCTTAATATCTGGTGCAAGGATTTCCATGACAGAACAAACTATTCTAAACAAAAGAGGGATGAGAAATTTTAAGTGTTGTAAAGGATGACATAGATTTCAATAAAGAATGACTCAGCAATGTCCTTATTAGTGGCAAGTTCAAGACAAGACAAACCAAGAGTGTCTACTGTGAGTTTTTGTTATTTAATTTAAATTTCTAAGATTGTTTACTTTATTGTATGTATAATATAAAGCTTCTCCAAAGATTATAGGAAAAAATTTAATTAAATCTGTCCGGTGAGTTTGTAACTTCCTCAGTTCTGTCTTGCTCCAGCACAAATTTGAAGTGACAGATGGACCAGTGTTACAGCTCAGTTTTATTTGGCAAGCAAAGGAAAATACATCCTGGAGGCTGGAGGGCGGGCCAACCCAAAAGACTTGAAGAGAGGCCAGAGGCCCAATTTTGGCTCCTCTTTTTATATGTTTTTTCTCCTCTCCCAGAGCCTGCCCTATCTAAATTGGACTAGCCAGGAGGGCTGTTTGTTTCGGTTCTCATTCAGGTCCTCACACCTTCCTTTGTTTATTTTTGTGGGCTTTTCCCTTCTTTGTCTTTTAGCTACTGCAATTTTGAACTCCTTTTTCCTATTCTAACTACCTAACATTCCCCCCTCAAGAGTTGAGATGCCCAGTTCTTATTCTTATTCTTGGGAATAAGTTCTTATTCTTGGGAATAGGGGTATTGAGGTCTCTCTGGCTACTTCCTGCTGAACTGGGACAGTGAAGGGCATTGGGACTCCCCCTCTTGCTAGTCTCAAGCTTCAGAGTCCTGATTGCAGTGTCCATCCAAGGGTGAGTGATATTTTCCATGGTTGCCTTTAGTTTTATGTATCCTTGTTGAACTGTCACTGCATGTTGACCTGGACAGAGACAAACCGGGTTAGACAGTTGATAATACATGGAGCAATCATAAGCAGCATCAATATGGTGATAACAGGGATTAGTAGGGGCACTAGCCAACTCCAAATTCCCCATCCCTAGCAGAAGGATCCCCCAGTGATTATAGCCACCCTGAGAATTCTCCAGCTCATTCTTTGATATCCAGTAGGATCTGAATGTTTTTCTTAAAGACTGTGAGACTTTTTTAACTTGACTGGAGGTGTTTACCCAGAAACAACACATCTTATTCAAGATGGCTCTAATCCCTCGTTGTTCAGGGATCAGGAGATCTATCTCTTGTCTATTTTGGAGTACAACCCCTGCCAAGCTGTGTTGGCTCTTCAGTGCTATCCTGAGAAATTTTATCCCCAGAAATTTAGTTTTAGGGATGTTCATTAAAATGGCGCTCATATGTAGTTCTGAATAGGTATCTGAGATCTCCCAGGGACTCACAGGTGTATTGAGTATCCTCTTCTGTTTTCTTCCATGGCTTGACTCATGAGTAGTGAATCCAGGAGTCATGTCCTGGTACTTTGACTGCTGTGGGGGTAGAAAATATTACAGGGTAGGGGCCCTTCCATGTGAGCTGGAGTTTAGCCTTTGGGGACCCATCTTTCCAGACTTTAATTAGGACTTGAGTCCCTGGAGCATATAGTGGTGTCTCTTTAGAATTTTGGGGGTCCTGGTTGATACCCCACAGGCATATATCCTGTTGGAATTGCCCATTGGCTATGGTATAAGACTGGAGGATCTGAGCCTCTGGATCTAGGAAGAGATCATTGACATAAACAAAAGGTCTCCCATATAGCATCTCATAAGGACAAAGACCAACCTGTTCCTTAGGGGAAACACGAGTTCAGAGGAAAGCTATTGGTAAAACCTCCTTCCATCCCAGGGAGGTCTCCTGGGTTATCATTTTTGTTGCTGATTTTAAGAATTCGTTGACTCTTTCTACTTTTCCTGAAGACCAAAGCCTCCGGGTACAATGGAGATAATAAATAATGCCCAATGCTTTAGAGACCCCTTGAGTGACCTTAGAAGTAATGTCCCATTGTCATTTTGTAATGATCTGGGCAGACCAAATCTCAGAATAATTTCATGGAGCAGTTTTCTTTCTTTCTTTCTTTTCTTTTCTTTTCTTTTTTTTAACCACCTCCTCAGCCTTCTCAGTCCAGGTGGGAAAGCCTTCAATCCATCCTGTGAACGTATCTATCATGGCTAATAAGTATTTATACCCTTGAAAAACTGGCATCTGGGTGAAGTCCATCTGCCAGTCCTCTCCTGAATAGGTCCCACGCTATTGGACGGGCTGGTCAATTGGGGTCGTCAGGCTCCTTGGGGGCTGTTTAATTGGCAGGTGGGACAAGAGGAGACCACTTGCCTTATAGTCCTTTGGAGGCCTGTTCCTCTGAAGGACCTCGTTAATAATCTTTGGAGGGCCTTCTCCCCTAAATGAATAGTGGCATTTAATGAGTTAACCAACTTTCATTGGAGGTTCCCAGGCAGAAAAAGGAGCCCCTCTTTTTGGAACCATCCCATATGATCTTCTTGAAGCCCTCACTCTTAACTTTAAGAGTCTCACCTTCAGCATATGAAGGAGTTTCTGGCAAATGAGTCTGTGGAACCAGGGTGGCCACCCCTATCCGTGGTTCTGTAATGCTGCTCTCTTAGCTGTCGATGAACTTCTCGATTCCCTCGTGCCACTGCTGTGCTCTCTCTTTGGTGTCCTTTACAGTGGGAGACTGAAACCTCAGCAGGCAGATGGGCTGCCTCCAGAAGCCTAAGGATTTGATCGCCGTATCTGATTGGGGCCCTCGGGCGGTCAGTAGCCTCCTTCTTCCCAAATGGGAGCGTGTGCATGTAGCCCCAGAAAGGCATGCTTGGAGTCTGTGTAAATGGCTGCTCCTTTTCCTTTTCCCAGCTCTAAAGCTCAAGTCAGGGCTATGAGCTCAGCTAATTGGGCTGAAGTACCTGGTGGCAAAGGTTTAGCCTCTATGGTCTCAAAATTGGAGACAATTGCACATCTGACTCTTCTTTTTCCATCCAAGACAAAGCTGCTTCCATTAGTGTACTAGATTTCCTAAGGACTGGTCAGAGGATCTTCTGACAATCCCTCTCAGGGTTTTGTCCAGTGGTCCAAAATTTCTAGGCAAGAGTGAAAGCGGAAGAGAGCCCTCAGGTACAGGCAGGAGGACAGCTGGGTTAAGAACCTCACAAGGGGATACAGTGAGGCCTGGATTTTCCATCAGCCCTACTTGATACCTGAGAATCCTTTGATCAGACATCCATAAATGGCCTCTCCCATTCAGGAGTTGTTTCACTGGGTGTCTGGTAAAAAAAAAAAAAATGTTAGTTTGCCCCCAAAAGAGAATTTTAAAACATCTTCTATCAGGACTGCAATAGCTGCAAGATTTTGAAGGCAGGGAGAGATCTCTTCCCGATAAGGAAGTAGGACACTCAGGGACCACCAGAAACTGGTGGGAAAATATTTGTCCATTCCAGCAACAAAGAAGTGCTTGGATGAATCTTTTTGTAATTGTTTTTCCTGTAGCACCCAAAATGGTACAGGTTTGTGAGGAGAAGGCTCTGGAGCAGGAGGTCAGGACAGAGTAGGTAGCCTCTGTGTCAATCAAGAAATTCTCAGACCTACTTGCCACATCCAGTTTCACCCTTGGCTCCAGCCCCATGATGGTTATCTGTGACAAGCGGACTGGCTGGAGTGGGCCACTTCAGTCCTGTTGAACCATCATGAGGGAAGGCTTGGCACTTGAGCTTGAGGCTCTTGGGTCCGGAGGGCAGAGTGCCACCCAATGTCCCAATTTATGGCATTTGTAGCAAGCCGCTTTAGGAGACTTGTCATGGTTTGGACCTTCTTTGAGCCAATTTCCCACCTGTCTACAGATTAGGCATTTGCCTCATGCCTTGTCCTTCAAGGACTCGGGATTTGCCACAGGGCTTCCCTGGCGGGCGGCCAGCATCTGGGCATGCCTTGTCTCCTTCCTTCTCTCCCTCTCCTGGACCCTGGCTTCCCTCTCCTGTTCTCTGTTACAAAAGATATTGGTGGCTATCTGGGCCATGTCGTCTAAAGAGGCAGCAGGGTCTTGCTGTTGTAGCTGTTGTAACTTTATCCTGATGTCTGATGCACACTGGGACAGGAATTTGTCCTTTAAAATCACCTGTCACTTGTAAGAGTCTAAGTCCAAATTGGTAAACTTTTGGACGGCTTCTTTCAGCCTTTCCAGAAAGGCAATGGGATTCTCATTGGGCTCCTGAGTTATTGCTGAGATCCAGGCATAGCGGATTACTTTTTGCTGGGCTGATTTTAGTCCTGCCTTTACATAGATCAGAAAATGATCCTTTCCCCAGGTATGTTCATGGTCATTATAATTCCAATTAGGATCCGAGGAGAGGACTGCAGTTTCCCCTACTGGGTTTTTATTGCTTGACTTGTGAAGCCCTATAGCGTACCTTCAGGCTTCCTTTAAAACCCTAGCATGCTCAGGGTCAGATAAAGTTTGACTAAATATGACCATGATGTCCTTCCACATCAAGTCAAAGGCCAAGGTAATATATTGAAGTGTATCTTATATTTGCCTGGGTCATCTGTATAGCTTCCTAGGTCTTGTTTGATCTGTCTTAATTCTAAGAGGGAGAAGGGCTTATGGACCTGAGTTGGTCTGAATTCTCCTCTAGTTTCAACTAAAGGACATACTCGAGTTGGCTTTTGTGGAAGGGGTGCTCCCAGATATGGGGGCACATTTGGATACAAGGAAGGAGCCACGAGAGGTGAGTCTTCATGGGGGACTTCCTTCTCTTGGTTGTCTATGCCTAACACCATTTGCCTTGTAGGCTCACTTTTAAGGCATACAACAATCCCATACTTAAGACAGAGTTCTGTCTCTTAGTCGGAAGAAGATTTGGGCATGGGGGATCTCTGTTCATTTTCCTTGTCCGTTGTGGAATAAGTCTAGCTGTATGGTAGTTTAAACTCCCATCCTCAGGCCAGTGTTCCATGTCTCCCAGAGGATGCTGTTTTTACTCAGTGACACAAAAGAATTTTAAGCAACTTCTCCTTAGAGTTAGAGGATCGAGCAGCTTCCAGTTATACAGGGTGCATCTCAAGGGCATCTGTAGAGAAGTGGATTGGTTATTTCCCATCTAAAAGTGATGACAGGGAGGAAAAGAAAAAGGAAAAAAACTAATAGGCCTTCTGTTTTTATTGGTGACTTCCTTAGGTGTGAGTCTTTCTGAAGCTTATCCTACCCAGTACTGTTGCATCTTGATAGCCAGGAGTCCCTGGGTCAGGGTGCAGATCCCCAAGCAGGCTGAGGCGTGACAGTCTCCTGGAGATCGAACCCTTGGGCAGGTCGAGGCAGGTCGTCCTCCCAAGAATTGAGTCCCTGAGCAGGTCAAGGCCTGTCGACCTCTTGGGACCCCCTGGACTGGTGGCTCCCCAGCAGGCTGAGGTGTGACAACCTTCTGAGGACCAGATCCCTAGGCAGGTCCACCTCCTAGGACCCCAGGCTGGAGCTGAGCATCCCTAAGATCTCTAGCATGACCAGTGCTGGGTAGGATTAAGGGGTTGTAAATCTTAACTCAATGCTGGTTTGTCCACCATGGATGGAAATGGATACCATTATGTAAAGCAATCCAAGTTTGTGTGCCGAGACTGGGAACCTGGTGAAACAGCCATAAGACTTATCCTCTTATTGTTCTGAGGGAATGTAAGTCACTAATTTCTTCCCCTGATCTTCCATAAGAGCAGTTTAGGGTACTTCCAATAGTAAACATTTCATTGTCATAGACCCACTTTAGGTAATAGGAGAAGTAATGACAAAAGAGTGGGTTATCTGGTCCTGTTAGGGGCATGAAGAGTATTTTAATAATAAGCGGGGTGGAGCTATGTTGCCTACAATGGGACAGGTTCCTGGTTGTAGGAATTTGTGAGTGGCTTAAGAACAAATTGATAAGAGGCAACAGACCAGACATTCCAATAAAGGTGGAATGGAGATTTGATTCCAGCGATATGTTTGTAACTTCAGGAGAAGGGTGGTAAGGTTTGGGCCCAAACGGCTTTCAGGGCTCTCTCCCAAAGTGACAAACATTATCCCTGGAAGCCCAATTGCCCTTGAAGGGATGCCACCAACATATGGACTTCTAGCAGGCACTGTGTACCTGTCACCCGCCCCAGCGGGTTCACTGAGCGACGCTGTTGTTGCACATGTTGTAGGAAACACGGAAGACGAAGGCCTGACCATCTGGAGGGATTGGATACTATACAGTTGTTTCCCCCCAAAGGCCATCTGTTTTCTTGTCCCTTCAGAAGATTGTAGAGGAAACATTGTGGCCTCAGAGGGGACTCAGAAAAGAGCATGAAACAGGAGTAAAGGGGCAGGGCACAACTTTTGAAAGAATGACATAGCCCAAGGGCATACATAAACTGATTAAAATCAAGTGGGTCCAAGACGACAGACAAGTCAAATTCAACAAAACCTTGATTCTCAATCTGCAAGCTAAATGACACACCCAGAGGTGCAGAATAGTTCCCAGGCACTTTCAAAAGACCGAGGAGTGGGTGGTTCCTCAATTGTTGGAATGGTCCTCCCACTCATTAGCATATGGCAAAAGCTAATCACACCACATTCCAGGGTCTCAGTGATGGCCCACACCCTGTGAATTGTGCTTCTCTCAAAATCTGAACAAATTCATCTCTTACCTGTGTCTGTGTCTCTCACTGATTTTTTTTTTAACTGACACATCAAGAGCCTGAGATTCATTAGATCCTGAAGCCAGGCACCATGGGTTTTGGTCTGGCTCAAGTCCCAGGAGACAGGAGCTGAAGGATGGGAGGGGAAAGTAGTGGGAAACATGTGCCAAGAAATCCCCTCCATAACCTGCTGGAAAATCTGCTAAATACCTGACTTGTGCTCACAGTTTTCATTGGTCTGATCCTTGGCACAAAGAAGATTAAAGATAGAAGACCCCCACCTGCTTAGGCAACAGCTACTAAGGCACAGCAGATAGTAGAGCCTTCCAGATATACTGGGGCACCCACAATGGCTTGCCTGTTTGCCAGGGGTTCAAGGAAGCAAGAAATGAGAGATTGTAAAAGAATTAAGATTTTGTTAGCCATATGTCCTTCCAGCCATAGGAGCGAGGACTTCCTACCCCATCCAGAGGTCTTCTGGAATCTGAGACTGAGCCGCATGAGCTTTCTGCTGAGTTTATTTTTGCTGTCCCAGTTGCAGCACGCTGGGCTTCTTCCAGCACACCCACTTCCCCTGAACTTGGGTTTTCTTTATGTTCAGCTTCCACCACGGGTGCTTTTGTTGAGTTGGGCTTCTGTTGTGCTTGGCCTCTGCCTTGCAGGGGCCGAGTGGAGGTTGGGACAGCCAGGTTAAATCTGAGAAACGGCACTGTAGATGTCAGGGGAGTTGTAATTTTTTTGAGTTCTGTCTTGCCACAGCAAAAATTTGAAGCACCGGACAGACCAGTGTTACAGCTCAGTTTCATTTGGCAAGCAAAGGAAAATACATCCTCGAGGTGGGAGGGTGGGACAACCCAAAAGACAAAGAGAAAGGAGTCCAGAGACCCAGTTTTGGCTCCTTTTTTTATATGTTTTTTCTCCTCCCCTCTGAGCCTGCCCTATGTAAATTGGGCTAGCCAGGAGGGCTGTTTGTTTCACCTGAGGTTCTCACTCCAGTCCTTACACCTTCCTTTGTTCTATTTTTGCCGGCTTTTCCCTTCTCTTTCTTTTAGCCACCACCATTTTGGACTCCTTTTTCCTATCCTAACTACCTAACAAATCCTCTTAACCACTTTTGGTTTCTTTGAAAATTAGAAAAAGCTTTGAATTTTGTGTTTAGTGGGGCACACTGTAATGTAAGAACCAAAGAATTAAGGAGATATAGAGGAGATTTAAAGGCACGTTAAAGGAGACACTTTATGCTGTAGCATCCTTTTGCCAGTAAGACTCTTCTGTTTCTGGTTTAATTTTAATTGCAGAATGACCACATCTGAGATAATCTCAACTTTACTGCCTGAACCCCAGGTGCCTTTTTTAGATTTACACTTATTAATCAAACATAAAATGGTATAGTTGAAAATATGCAAAGAATACAATATTGTAACTTTTTAAAAAAAAGTATTCTGATTCCTGGTTATAATTATGAAAGTTAAAAAAAAAAGTTTTACATGGCAAACCTGAAGCACATTAATATCTTCATGTGGTTAAAAAAATGAGAATGCTTAAAAAATGTAAGTATTTAGTGAATGAAAGTGGTTCTGTGTTTTTGTATGAGGAAAAGAGGTATATATAAAATTTATGTATCTATCTGTGGGTGTGCTTAAGTTGCTTAGTCATATCCAACTCTTTGCAACCCCATGGATTGTAGCCTGCTAGGCTCCTCTGTCCCTGGAGATTCTCCAGGCGAGAATACTGGAGTGGGTTGCATTTCCTTCTCTGGGAGATCTTCCCAACCCAGGGATTCAACCCAGGTCTCCCACACTGGAAGCAGATTCTTTACCATCTGATAGACACTATTTTGTATTTATTTGTTAAAATGATTTCTCATATCCCACAAACTATCTAATTAATTTACATGTAAGTTAAAATGACAAATATTTATATCATTGGTAATTAGAAACTAAAGTTTGTTTTCAGGTATTTGTTACTTAAAATAATATGTATCAATGACTAATGAAGATAAATGTTGCCCCCTGAGAAGAAATATTATAAATATTGACTTTGTATTTCTTACATTGAGATAATTTTAGAGAAAAAAATGATGGAGAAGTTAAAAAATATTTGTGTGTATAATCTTAGTGTTTTCCTTATTTCAGTATTAATGAAGAGAAACAAGGATTGGAAAGCAAATACTTCCAACAGGTGCGTGGATTTCATGGATTATATAGGATATTTGAATTCTTTTTCTCTGTTGATCCCTGCCAGATAGCTGTGCTTTTTTTGTTTCTTTTATAAAATTAAAGAATACCACTCAGTTGAATAATAGTTAACTGGTACGATAGTGCTTTTTATCCTTTTTGTGGCATTTTGTCCTTTTTCTCCCCATACAGCTTTCTTAATTCTAAATTTGTTTGCAAATTTAGAGAGTAGTTGAGGAAAATTTTTTAAAATATTGAACTCTAGAAATCAAAAAGTTGGTATGTTCAATTTCAGCTTGATGATAGACCCCTGACTTTTTGTCTCAGGACCCTGTTATCTGCTTCTTTTTTTAATGTAACACATATTATAAATAGATAATGTATGAAGATGTATAGGCTTATATTAGTAATATTTTTAGCAAATAAATTAGTGTCAAGTATTTTTTTTATATTAATGCTTGCCTTCTAGATCTGTGACTGGAAGATAATACATGCTGAGCCAAAAAGAAAGGACTTTAGGCCCTTCTTCCACTTTAACCAAAGATGTTCCACTTGGGTTAGGTCAAGTTTCTCAATAAGCTTTTAGATAGTGAAAAGTCTTGATAGAATTAATATTTTATCATCATTACTGCTATGTTTGTATGATTATGCTCTTCAGCCATTATCATGTCTCTTTTTATATTGACAGTGGCATAGATGTCTAATTCCTCTCATTAAATTGTAGGCTGCATGAATAGTGAAGGGAGTAGTTAGGGCTCTTCACAATTATTCTGGTTGTCCTTTCTGGGTAGTTTGAAGCTGAGCATCTCTACTCATATAGTTAGGAACTGCCATGTAATTTCTTTGATCAAGTAAGTATGACTGGGCCTATGGATTCCACTGTAAAGTAGAAGATTTGATAGCCAGTTCACAATGTTCTGAGTCCTCTTCCTGTATCTTGATGATTATGTAACCAAGTGCTAAAATGGAGTCTTCATTGACCTTAGTATATGTAAGGACTCTGCAACCATATGGATTATAGCCTGCCAGTCTCCTCTGTCCATGGGACTCTCCAGGCAAGAACAATGGGGTGGGTAGCTGTTCCCTTCTCCAGAGGATCTTCCCAACCTGGGGGTCAAACCTGGGTCTCTCATGTTGCAGGCAGATTTTTTACCATCTGAGCCACCAGGGAAGCCCTGGTAATATGTAATCAACAGAGACCTTATCACTGTCTTGCATTTAACTTGCAGCAAAAGCAAGGTGTAACTTTGTGTTGCTTTAAACCACTTAGAACTTGGAGTCAGTTTATTATTGTTGCATAAATTAACCTATTGTCACCTATATTGGAGCAAAATATTGGTATTTCTTCCCTTTTCCCCTCATCTCATTCAATAAAACAGTAGCTTGTCAAATAAATGAAAGAAAATATCTTTATTGAAATAGTTGTTCATCATTGTGAAAACATGTGAATTCTACAGACTCTACTCTCTTCAATCAAAGGATTATTTTCACCTTGTGTTTGACATTTTAATATCAGTTGACTGTTGCCTAATCCTGCTTCTTTCATTTCATCTTGTCATGAATCTACCTCATAGAGCTACTTTCAATGGGAAATTTATAGATGATTTTAGTGCTTGTCTATAAAACCACATTTTGACATTTATTTCCCTGGAAATGACAATGAAAGAAAATCTGATATTATGAAAATATTCCATTTTTCTTGATATTAGTTACAGAAAGTTGGAAATGTTTTATCCCCAAAACATGTAGTTTCATCTTTCTAAAAGTACTAAATTAAGATTTCAGAAAATATTAGGGGTTAAGGAATTCAGTGGTGATTTTGAGGGAGAGGGGTATTAAAAGCTCTGAGAAAGTAGGAAGACTTTGAAAAAAGACAGTGGTTTCCCGAACATTTATTGAGTCAGCTTTCTAAAATCTGACAGGTTTTCATGAGTCTGTCTGTACACAGAGGCAATAAGTACATGCCACTTGCATGAAAGTTTGTTGAAGAGAAGGTTGCAGAGGCAACAGAACATCTTTTGTAAAGTACATATATTCTTCTGAAGGTATTTGAAGGGTAGACAGTATAACTTCATGCTACCATCTAATATTTTAATGTATTTTGGATTTTTAAGTTCTCCCTTAGATTATGATCTCCCTGAACACAAAGTCTGAATTTTGTCACTGGATAGCCAGAGGCTGTCTCTACTGGTCTGATGCTGTATTCTGGTTTGGGCAAGCATATTCCTAGCAGTTGGCCTACACAAAAACAAAAGAGGCTTGGCTAAAGAGCAGACTGGAGAGGTTCTAAGCTACTTATGTACTTCTTGTATGTATTGAAATTATGCACATAGGTCTATGAGACTGAAAAGGGTTCAATAAGTAAAAACAAAGACAGACCTATAAATAACCTGAGTATTGAATCTTCTTTCTCTCCAACATGCACAACATGTAAATCTTACTGGCTTCAGACATTTAAACACAATCCTATCCAATCGTTAAATGACTACTAATATATGGACATAAGAGCTCAGCTTGCAAATTGGGCTTCCTTGCTAGCCCAGCTGGTAAAGAATCCGCCTGCAATGCAGGAAACCCCATTTTGATCCCTGAGTTGGGAAGATCCCCTGGAGAAGGGATGGGCTACCCACTCCAGTATACTTGTTTGGAGAACCCCCATGGACAGAGGAGCCTGGTGGGCTACAGTCCATGGGGTCGCAAGGAGTTTGCCACAACTGAGCACTAAGTACCGCGCAGCACAGGCTTACACATTAGAATAAGAACAAGAGCAACAAAGCCGAAATGAAATAAAATAGACAAAAATAAACCAAAACCAACAACAGCAACAACAAAAAAAATGGCACAGTTTCCAATTGTCTTATACTGCAGGAGAAAAAAGATGTTATAGACTTAGGTCAGGCAAGGTATGAAACATAGAAACAATTCTTTAAAACTGAGAAGTAAAATCAACAGCCTTCAAAAAACTTCAGTTATCTGAAATGTCCAATTCTCATTTAAAAAATTATGAGACTTGTAAAGAAAATGGTAATTGTGACCTGTATTCAGGTTAAATGTAGTCAATAGCAACTGTCTTTTAATATCCCCAGATGTAGGATTTAGCATACTTCAAAAGGTCTAATAGAAATGTGTCTAAAGAAGTAAATGAAATTATATTTAACAAATGTAGAGAAAGTATGTGTACAGTGAAACAACTAAGAGAGATTCTCAAGAAAGAAGTAAATTTGTTAAAAGGAACCAAATGATAATTCTGGAATTGAAGAGTACAATAATTGAAATAAAATTTAGATTATTATTGAAGAATCTATAGCAGATTTGAAATGATGGGAAAAGAAATAGAAATTATATCATCTAATAAGCAGAAAGAATGAAGAAAAAAGAGCCTCAGAGATATACAGGAAAAAATCAGGTATACCAACATATGTGTAATTGGAGTTCCCAAAGAAAATGAGAAAGAGAAAGAAACTCAAAATGGTGTTTGAAAAAACAATGACTTAAAACTTCTACAACTTGATGAAAACATTAATCTACAGATCCAAGAATCTCAGCCAATTACAAACAATAACTACAAAGAGATCAACATCAAGTCATCATAGACATAGAACTGAACACCAAACACAAAGAAAATACCTTGAGAAGAGAAACAGAAAAACAAATCATCATGTATAAGTATCTATATGGTTCATGACTACTGTCTCATCAGAAACAGTGTCAGAATGCAATGAAGTAATGTATAGTATTTGAAGGACTGAGAAAAAATTCATCCAAGAATTCTGTCTAGCAAACTTACCTTTTAAAAATGAAACAAGTAAAAATATTCCTGGGTAAAGAAAGAAGGAACTTGGTGCTACAAACTTTTTTTCCAAAAAAAATTTCTAAAGGAAATCCTTCAGGCTAAAAGGAAATGCCACTAGATGCTAACTCAACTTCACAGGAAGGCTTCTGTTTATCTTCTATTTCTTCTGAAGAACCCATTCACTTAACTAAAATGGTTGACGTGGGCTTTTCTATGCCCTTCTCACTGACTAACTTATGTCCATCAGTCTATCCCATATCACTGTCTCAGTGACTAGCTCAGGGATATACAGAAAACTTAATCAGGGCCAGTACATTCAGGGAGAACATTCTATTTCTAAGAAGAAACATTTTCTCTTTGCTCTGTCAAAACTAGAAACAATTTCCCTGACACTCTTTTTATGAGAATGTGAACATTTTGACTAAGGACTTACAAACCTGAATGATTCTAGGGAGGGCAGCATATGGAAAACTAGGAAGGAAACACCTCAAAAAGCAAAGAGGAGTTATAGGGAAAAGTCAAGTCTTTGGTGATATAATTTCAGCCTCTAGCACAAGCCTCACTCACTTACTTTTGCATTTTCAAATACACTTTTTTCTCCAGAGCAGTTTTAGGTTCACAGCAAAACTGATCAGAAAGTATAGAGAGTTTCTATATATCTCCTCCGTTCACACAGCCTCCCCCACTCACATCCCACACAACAGAGTGGTACATTTGTTACAACTGATGATGAATCTCACTGACTCATTATTACTCAAACTTTACATTAAAGTTTGCTTCCCTGGTGAATCAGACGGTAAAGAATCTGTCTGCAATGAGGGAGACCTGGGTTCAATCCCTGGGTTGGGAAGATTCCCTGGAGAAGAGAATGTCTACCCAGTCTAGTATTCTTGCCTGGAGAATTGCATGAACAGAGGAGCCTGGTGGGTTACAGTCCATGGAGTCTTGAAGAGTTGGACATGACTGAGTGACTAACACTCACTCTTGGTATTGTACTTTTTGTGAGTTTGGACAAATGTGTAATGGCATATACCCCCCACTATAGTATCATATAAAATAGTACTGCTATCCTAAAACTCCTCTGCTCCTATTCACTTCTCCCTCAACAAGCCCAACTCCTGGCAGTTTTTGATCTTTTTCAGTCTCTATAGCTTTGCCCTTTCCAGATTTGCCTTTTATATAGTTGAAACCATACAGTATGCACCATTTTCTTATTGGCTTCTTAAACATAGTAATATGCGTTTGTTTGCCTAATGTCTTTTCATGGCTTGATAGCCCATTTCATTTTAGCAATGATGATATTTTATTATTTGCATGTTCTACTGTTTGTCCATTCACCTACTGAAGGACATCATTGTTGCTTCCATGTTTTGGCAATTATGAATAAAGTTGCTATAAGCATCTGTGTACAGGGTTTTGTGGATCCATACATTTTCAGCTTATTTGAGTAAATACCAAGGAGCACAACTGCTGGATCATATACTTTAAGAGTATGTTTTGCTTAATAAGAAACTGCCAAACTGCCTTCTGAAGTGGCCATACTATTTTGCAGTCCTGTCAACAGTGAATTAGAGTTTCTATTGCTCTACGACCTCTCCAGAATTTGGTGGTATGAGTATTTTGGATTTTGGCCATTCTAATAGTTGTGTAGTGGTATCTCATTTTAATTCCCTGATGACACGTAACATGGACCATCCTTTTAAATGGTTATTTGCCATGTGTATAATTTATTTGTTGAAGTGTCTATGTCTATTGTCTAGTTAAAAAAAAATTTTGTATTCTTAAGTTTTAAGAGTTCTATATTTTGGATAACAGTTCTATTAAATATGTATTTGCATATATTTTCCCCAGTCTTTGCCTTATTTTCTCATTTTGTTGACCTCTGCACTTTTTAATTATGTGACTAAAGGTCTCCCCTTCAATTTATAAGTCATTTAAGAAGTCCAACTAATAGAACATTTTTCTAAAAATAATTGCATGATAGCATAATCATACAGAAAAGAGAGCTATTTCAGATACTGAGAAATAATGCATTTTGATGATGTATTTCTTTTTTTTTTTTAATACATGTGGTTTTTTTTTTTTTTTTTTTTTTTGGCTGTGCTGGGTCTTTTGGATTTTTTATTTTAGCTGTGCTGGTTGTTATGTGGATTTTTCTGTAGTTGCAGAGAATGGGGGTTACTCTCCAGTTGCAGTGTGTGGGCTTCTCATTGCAGTAGATTCTCTTGTTGTGAAGCATAGGCTCAGAGCATGTGGACTTTGAGTGGTTTAATAGTTGCAGCATGTGGGCTCAGTACTTGCAACTCCCAGGCTCTAGAGCATAGGCTCAATACCTGTGCTATACAGGTTTAGTTGTTCTGAGGCTTGTGGGATCTTTCTGGACCATGGATCAAACCCATGTCTCCTGCATTGGCAGGTGAATTCCTTACCACTGAGCCACCAGGAAAGCCCTCAATTGTGTATTGTAGTGAGATAGAGGCTAAATATATTAAAATGAAAGAGGACTCATCAGTCACATTCAATAAGATTATTAGTTGCAGTAATATAAGTATTTTTATTTTGAATCTAATTTTTCTATATTTAAGGAAATTAACCAACATGTTAGTATTATTAGGACTCAAATTTTAATGTAGGAAAAAAGATACAAGCATAAGACTAGAGAGGGCAAGTAAAACTCTAATCTTGAATTTAAAATTGTATTATAAGTATGAACTTATAGTTCTTTTTTTCTGAAAAATAGATATTTCCTAGTTTTATACATTAAAAAGAGCAAGAATCAATAGCAACCCAGTGACAATGAGCATTCACTTGTGGTTGCCAAAAAATGTACTGCTAGAGGAGACAGGATTCCTTGGAGAAATGAATAATTTTAGGTCTAGAGAAATATGTAAATGTAGAAGATGAGTCTGCAACATCTTTTTCAAGGAATCAAGGAATTTGTCAGACTAATGTGGTCATATGAAAAAGGATACATGAGTCAACCTGAAGGAGTTCTCATCACCATATGAGAAGACAACCTGAGCATCAAAAAATAAAGACTATAACTTCTTAAAACAAAAAATAGCTCATGAATTCATAGTGGTATTCTAAAAATATTACAAATTGGTTACCATTTAAAGTTGTTAGGACAATAGTCATTTCTTTGAACATTAAAAGTAAATGAAAATAATAATTAAAAAAATTTTATCGGGGTATAGTTGCTTTACAATGTTGTGTTCATTTCTGCTTTACGATAAAGTGACTCAGCTATATTTTGTGCTGTGCTTAGTCACTCAGTTGTGTCTGACTCTTTGCAAACCCATGGACTGTAACTTGCCAGGCTCCTCTGTTCATGAGGATTCTCCAGGCAAGAATACTGCCATGCCTGCCTCCAGAGGATCTTCCCTAGCCAGGGACTGAACCCCCGTCTCCCTCTTTGCAGGTGGATTCTTTATTGTCTGAACCACAAGGGCAGCCCAAGAATACTGGGGTGGGTAGCCTATCCCTTCTCCAGGGGATCTTCCTGACCCAGGAACCAAACTGGGGTCTCCCACATTGCAGGCGGATTCTTTACCAGCTGAGCTACCAGGGAAGCCCGAATCAGCTATATGTATACATATTTTCCCTCCCTCTTGGATTTTTCTGCCGCCCACCCCACCCTCTGCCATCCCATTTACCTAGGTCACCACAGAGCACCAAGCCGAGTTCCCTGCTCTGTACAGTAGGTTCCTAGTAGCTATCTGTTTTACACATGGCAGTGCACGTGTCAATCCCAAGCTCCCAATTCATGTCCACAAGTCCATTCCCTGCATCTGTGTCCCTACTTCTGCCTGCAAATAGGTTAGTCTGTACCGTGTTTCTAGGTTCCACACACATGTGTCACTGTGTAATACATATTTTTCTCTTTCTGACTTAATTTCACTCTGTGTGATAGGCTCTAAGTCCATCCAAGTCTTTACAAATGACCCAATGTTGTTCCTATGTATGACTAAGAATTATTCCATTATATAAAAAATAATTTTATGAATAAAAAAGGCAAGACTTTTTTTTTCAGAAGTCAGTCCACATATAGTTAAGAATAGTTCAGAAAAATTGAGAGTTATTAAGCTTTACTAAAGATTGCCTGGGCTTCCAAGGTGGTGCTAGTGGTAAAGATCCTGCCTGCCAATGCAAAAAACATAGGAGACATGGGTTGGATCTCTGGGTCTGGAAGATCCCCTGGAAGAGGGCATGGCAATTGTCTCCAGTATTCTTGCCTGGAGAATCCCATGGGCAGAGGATCTTGGACTACAGTCCGTAGGGTCTCAAAGAGTTGGACATGACAGAAGCAACTTAGCACACATGCATGCAAAGATTGCCTAGTCAGTATAAAGTGGATATTTAAGCCTTGGAAAATTATTTTAAAATGTGGTCTACATTAAAATTCAGTAGCAAAAGAAGATGGATGTCTTTGGTATTTAATGGAAAATAGATTTTACTGAATTCTAAGAATATCGATGCTCTTTTTTTCATTCCTGATATTGGTTATTGTACCTTTTCTTGATTTCTTTTCAGTCTTGTCAAGAATTTGCTTCATTTTATTAGTCCTTTCACAACAAACTGTGGAAAATTCTTGAAGGAATGGTGAGATGGTTGGATGGCATCACTGACTCAATGGACATGAGTTTGAGCAAACTCCAGGGGATAGTGAAGGACAAGGAAGCCTGGTGTGCTGCAGTTCATGGGGTCAGAAAGAGTTGGACATGACTTAGCGAGTGAGCAACAATTAGTCCTTTCAAAGAACTGTTGCTTCCTTTGTTAATTCACTCAATTTGCCTGTTTTCATTTCATTAATGTCTGTGCTCAATTTTATTTTTCTGCTTTTTAAATTTAATTTATGCTCCTTTTGTAACTTTTGATATGAACGCATGATAATTTATTTTTATTTTTAAAATATGTTTCTAATGTGTACTTTGAAGTCTATGAATACCCTTCAAATGTCGTTCAGCTGGTGAAGAATCCGCCTGCAGTGCTGGAGACCTGGGTTGGATCCCTGGGTTGGGAAGATCCCTGGAGAAGGGAAAGGCTACTTACTCCAATATTATGGCCTGGAGAATTCCATGGACTGTATAGTCCATGGGGTTGCAAAGAGTCAGACGTGACTGAGTGACTTTCACTACAAATTTTGATATGTAGTTTTCAATTATAATTCAGCTTAGAACACTAACAATTATTATTTAGTCTTGTTTTTAAAGAGTCCTCTGACTCATGGGTTATTTAAAGAGATAAAAATTTTAAAAACAGAATTTTTAGCAATTTTCTGATTTAGTTTTCTAGTTTAATTCTATTGTGGCGAAAATTCTATTCTTTATTATTTTCATCCTTAAAAATTATTAAAATTAACATCATAGACCAACATATTGTCGATTTTGGTAAGTGATCCAGGTGTACTTGCAAAGAATAAGTGTTGCTCAGTTTTTAGATGTCATTTCATGTTAATTAGCTAAACTTGTCATATTTGCTCTGTTCTTCTAGACACTTGGTGACTTTTTGTTGTTGTTGGATTGTTGCTGTAATTCACTGAGAGAGAAGTATGATAATTTCTCAGTGAGTGATTATGAATTTATTTCTCATTTTACTTCAATCAAGTTTTTATCTCTTTTGCAGGATTACTATTAACTGCACTTGAATGTATTCTGATGTCCCTGGTTGGAGTGTTCTATAAATGTCAGTCAGTTCAAGTTCATTAAAAGTTCTGTATGCTTACTGATGTTCCTTCTCCTTGTTTTATCATATAATGAAAGTTGAGTAGTGAAACCTCTGATTACAAAGGAGACATTTTCTCTTTTCCTTCGATGTAGTAGTTTTTGCTTATTGCACTTTGGGGGCATGGACATTTAGAATTGTTAGCATTGGACATGTTAGAATTGTTATGGCCTCCTGATGAACTAGCCCCTTTTATCATATTAAAGGATCATTTTTATTCTTGGTAAAGTTTTTTTTCTGAAATAGACTTTGTCTGAAATTAGTATAGTGAATTCAGCTTGCTTTTAACTAGAGTTGGCTTGGTATATCTCCTTCCATACTTTTACTTAACAGCCTTTTTGTATTTTTATATTTAAATTTTGTTTTTTGTAGGTAGTAAATAGTTGAGTCTTGTTTATCCTCCATTCTATCTCTGACTTTTGATTGGGAGTGTTTAAATCACTTCTTTTCCATGTGAATACTGATATTGTTAGATTTAAGTCTATCTTCTTATTAGTTTTCTATCTCATATATTCTTTATTCTCTTTTATCACTTTTTGGGCTTTTTTTTGAATTAGGTATTTTATATGATTTTTAAATCTCCTCTCTTTTATGATTTATTAGTTACAAATTTTGTTGTTTTATTTTAGTAGTCTTAGGGTTTATAGAAGTTATCTTTAAATTATCACTGTCTAGTTTCCATTGATAACATTTCACTTTTAGAATAAGAATCTCCTAGGCTTTGTTATTATTTTCATATATTGTGCATTTAATATTGTAAACTCATACTACATTGATGTTATTTTTAAAGAGGCAGTTATGTTTTCAAGGACGTTTACATGAAAAGAAAATATTTTTTACATGTTTGGCCATGTAGTTACCATTTCTAATGCTCGTTGTTGTGTAGATTCATATCTTCATATCATACATATTTGTGTAGATTCATATCATCACTTCATCTGGGAGTTAGTGATAGACAGGGAAGCTTGGTGTGCTGCAGTCCATGGTGTTGCAAAGAGTCAGACATGACAGAGCGACTACTGTACAGTTACACTTGTACTTCTAGCAAGGTAATGCTCAATATCCTTCAAGCTAGGCTTCAGCAGTATGTGAACCAAGAACTTCTAGATGTATAAGCTGGGTTTTGAAGAGGCAGAGAAACCAGAGATCAAATTGCCAACAACTGTTGGATCATGGAGAAAGCAAGGGAGTTCCAGAAAAACATCTGCCCATTGACTAAACTAAAGCCTTTGATTATGTGAATCACAACAAACTGTGGATAATTCTTTAAGAGCTGAGAATACCAGACCACCTTACCTGTCTCCTGAGAAACCTGTATGCAGGTCAAGAAGCAACATTTAGAACTGGACATGGAAAAATGGACTGGTTAACAATTGGGCAAGGAGTACATCAAGGCTGTATAATGTCACCCTGCTTATTTAATTTATATGCAGAGTACATCATGAGAAATGTTGGACTGGAGGATTCACAAGCTTGCAAGATTGCAAGATTGCAGGGAGAGATATGAACAACCTCAGATATTCAGATAATACCACTCTAATGGCAGAAAGTGAGGAGGAACTAAAGAGCCTCTTAATGGGATGAAAGGGGAGAGTGAGAAAGCTGGCTTAAAACTCAACATTCAAAAATCTAAGACCATGGCATGTGGTCCCATATCTTCATGGTACATAGAAGAAAAAAGTGGAAATGGTGACAGTCTTTTATTTTGGGGGCTTCAAAATCACTGTGGAGAGTGACTGCAGCCATGAAATTAAAGTATGCCTGCTCCTTGGAAGCAAAGCTATGACAAATCTAGACAGCATATTCAAAAGCAGAGACATCACTTTGATGACAAAGGTCCATGTAGTCAAAGCTCTGATTTTTCCAATAGTCATGTATGGAAGTCAGAGTTGGTCCATAATGAAGGTTGAACACTGAAGGATCAATGCTTTCAAACCGTGGTGTTGGAGAAGACTCTTGAGAGTCTCTTGAACTGCAAGGAGACGAACCAGTTTATTCTAAAGGTAGTCATCCCTGAGTATTCATTGGAAAGGCTAATGCTGAAGTTGAAGCTCCTATACTTTGCCACCTGATGGGAAGCGCTCACCCACTGGAAAAGACCCTGATGTTGGGAAAGATTGAGGGCAGGAGGTAAAGAGAGAGACAGAGGATGAGGTGACTGGATAACATCACTGATTCAGTGAATGGGAATTTTTGCAAACATCGGGAGGTAGTGGGGGATAGAGGAGCCTGGTGTCGCAGCGAGACCGACAGGTCTTAGTGATTGAACAACAAATAAACTTGCATGTGGTTTGATGCCTTGAATTCATGCTTTTATTATCAGTTGCACACTGTAGCAGTGTTTATTTTGAGGGTAGTTTTTCTGCAAAAACTTTTCTCTATCTGTATTCGTCACTTAATGCCACACCAGTTATGAAGTTTCCAGTCTGATTGGTGGAAATTAGCTCTATTCTTGGCCCTGTGTGAATGCCACTGGGTACTGTTACTTATAAAGCCTTATAAACGTGTCCTTTTGTTTTTCTTTGAGTAGTTCAATCAGCATGTCTTGATTAATAATAATACTATAAAATGCTCCTCTGCAGATCTTTATATATATATTTTTTTCTTCTAAGCATCTTCTTCCTCTTCATTGGTCTGCTATACAAACTCCATCTGCCTTGGTTTCCCCCAAGTCTCAGCTCTGTCTTCTTGGCCCAAAGAGTTGGCAGAGAACCCACTCCTCACAGTATAGTCTGGAAACTCTCTCATGTTTTTAAAACTTAGAGTGTTTATATAATTTTTTTCTTGCTTTACTGGTAATTTTTCTTCATAGCCTGAAATCTAGTTTCTTGAAAACTTGATTAAGAGTTTGATTGTTTCAAACAGAAAACATTCCAAGGAGGGAAAAATTTGGTTTTTGTTATTCCTTGTTGGTAAGAAATGAAGGAACTTATTCATTTAATTCTTAATTTTCTTAATGTATTTTTTTATTCTGGCATTTTTGCTTAATTCTCTTTTATACTCTTCTGAAATTGTTAATTTCTTCCTAATTTTTCAGCATATTCATCATAATTATCTACATTTATATTCAATAACTTCAGTATAGATCTCCCAGAGTCTGTTTGTATTTTTTCCCCTCTTAGTTTCCAGTAACTTACTGTATTATTTATAGCTGGGCTATGATTTTATGAATGGTATATTAAACTTTTGTTAAGATGGGTGCCCATCCTTTATTCCTAGGTGTAGCCCTTTGTGACTTCAACTAGGCATCTCTATAAACCCAGGCCCATCTGCTAAAACTTATGTCAAATTCAACTATTTATTCAAATCAGTGAGGTAAATCTTTATAAACTCTGCAGCTTTCAGTTATGTTTTAATCAGTACATGCTTTGAAAGGAAGATTACACCAAATATTGAGTTCTCCTCTCCTGATTTTCTCACTGGAATTGAGTTCTCACTGCCTTGGTAGCTTTGGGATTACTGCAAACCTTTTTTTTTTTCCTGTCAAATTTTCAAGTAGTTTTCAACTTAAAGGCTGATGTGAAACAAGCTAGTCTTCCAAAGCTTAAAGCAGAAACTCCCCAGTAATGTATTTTAAAATAACTGGAAAGAGAAAAATTATGGATACTGACTTAATGCCTTCTGGGTTAAGATATTTTGAAATCTAATAGATATATGTAAGCAAAGAGTTAAAATATGTAAGGAAATCATAAATAATTTTCTCTATTGATTCATTAAAATATTCATGGAGTTCTTACTACTAACCAGAATAATTACATTACATTAAGCATTTTAAAAATATACTGGCCCATTTATACTTTTAAACATGTGCTTTTTTATCCTCAGAGGGTAATTTGAAATAGGTAAAGCAAGAACTTTATAGATTTGAAATTTGTGGTACTATTTAACAGAGTTGTATGGTTCTTAATTATAATTAGAAGCAATAAAGGAAATGCTCAACAGATTATAACACATTTATTTATTCAAAGAATATGCAATTTAACTAAAAGAAACATTTATTGAGTACTTATTTTTTTGTGTGTGAGCTACTTTTATTTTATTTTATTTTTCCTTCAGAAGAGCTATTTTATTTATTTATTTTATTTTATTTTTTTATGTTACTTTTTTTTATTATTATTTTTTTTATTTTTCAGTGGGTTTTGTCATACATTGATATGAATCAGCCATAGAGTTACACGTATTCCCCATCCCGATCCCCCCTCCCACCTCCCTCTCCACCCGATTCCTCTGGGTCTTCCCAGTTCACCAGGCCCGAGCACTTGACTCATGCCTGCCACCTGGGCTGGTAATCTATTTCACCATAGATAATATACATGCTGTTCTTTCGAAACATCCCACCCTCACCTTCTCCCACAGAGTTCAAAAGTCTGTTCTGTACTTTTGTGTCTCTTTTTCTGTTTTGCATATAGGGTTATTGTTACCATCTTTCTAAATTCCATATATATGTGTTAGTATGCTGTAATGTTCTTTATCTCTCTGGCTTACTTCACTCTGTATAATGGGCTCCAGTTTCATCCATCTCATTAGAACTGATTCAAATGAATTCTTTTTAACGGCTGAGTAATATTCCATGGTGTATATGTACCACAGCTTCCTTATCCATTCATCTGCTGATGGGCATCTAGGCTGCTTCCATGTCCTGGCTATTATAAACAGTGCTGCGATGAACATTGGGGTGCACGTGTCTCTTTCAGATCTGGATTCCTCAGTGTGTATGCCCAGAAGTGGTATTGCTGGGTCATATGGCAGTTCTATTTCCAGTTTTTTAAGAAATCTCCACACTGTTTTCCATAGTGGCTGTACTAGTTTGCATTCCCACCAACAGTGTAAGAGGGTTCCCTTTTCTCCACACCCTCTCCAGCATTTATTGCTTGTAGACTTTTGGATAGCAGCCATCCTGACTGGCGTGTAATGGAACTTCATTGTGGTTTTGATTTGCATTTCTCTAATAATGAGTGATGTGGAGCATCTTTTCATGTTTGTTAGACATCTGTATGTCTTCTTTGGAGAAATGTCTGTTTAGTTCTTTGGCCCATTTTTTGATTGGGTCATTTATTTTTCTGGAATTGAGCTTTAGGAGTTGCTTGTATATTTTTGAGATTAATCCTTTGTCTGTTTCCTCATTTGCTATTATTTTCTCCCAATCTGAGGGCTGTCTTTTCACCTTACTTATAGTTTCCTTTGTTGTGCAAAAGCTTTTAAGTTTCATTAGGTCCCATTTGTTTATTTTTGCTTTTATTTCCAATATTCTGGGAGGTGGGTCATAGAAGATCTTGCTGTGATTTATGTCAGAGAGTGTTTTGCCTATGTTCTCCTCTAGGAGTTTTATAGTTTCTGGTGTTACATTTAGATCTTTAATCCATTTTGAGTTTACTTTTGTGTATGGTGTTAGAAAGTGTTCTAGTTTCATTCTTTTACAAGTGGTTGACCAGTTTTCCCAGCACCACTTGTTAAAGAGCTTGTCTTTTTTCCATTGTATATCCTTGCCTCCTTTGTCAAAGATAAGGTGTCCATAGGTTCGTGGATTTATCTCTGGGCTTTCTATTCTGTTCCATTGATCTATATTTCTGTCTTTGTGCCAGTACCATACTGTCTTGATGACTGTGGCTTTGTAGTAGAGTCTGAAGTCAGGCAGATTGATTCCTCCAGTTCCATTCTTCTTTCTCAAGATTACTTTGGCTATTCGAGGTTTTTTGTATTTCCATACAAATTGTGAAATTATTTGTTCTAGTTCCATGAAAAATACCGTTGGTAGCTTGATAGGGATTGCATTGAATCTATAGATTGCTTTGGGCGGAATAGCCATTTTGACAATATTGATTCTTCCAATCCATGAACACGGTATGTTTCTCCATCTGTTTGTGTCCTCTTTGATTTCTTTCATCAGTGTTTTATAGTTTTCTATGTATAGGTCTTTCATTTCTTTAGGTAGATATACTCCTAAGTATTTTATTCTTTTTGTTGCAATGGTGAATGCTATTGTTTCCTTAATTTCTCTTTCTGTTTTTTCATTGTTAGTATACAGGAATGCAAGGGATTTCTGTGTGTTAATTTTATATCCTGCAACTTTACTATATTCACTGATTAGCTCTAGTAATTTTCTGGAAGAGTCTTTAGGGTTTTCTATGTAGAGGATCATGTCATCTGCAAACAGCGAGAGTTTCACTTCTTTTCCTATCTGGATTCCTTTTACGTCTTTTTCTGCTCTGATTGCTGTGGCCAAAACTTCCAACACTATGTTGAGTAGTAGTGGTGATAGTGGGCATCCTTGTCTTGTTCCTGATTTCAGAGGAAATGCTTTCAATTTTTCACCATTGAGGGTGATGCTTGCTGTGGGTTTGTCATATATAGCTTTTATTATGTTGAGGTATGTTCCTTCTATTCCTGCTTTCTGGAGAGTTTTAATCATAAATGAGTGTTGAATTTTGTCAAAGGCTTTCTCTGCATATATTGAGACAATCATATGGTTTTTATCTTCCAATTTGTTAATGTGGTGTATTACATTGATTGATTTGCGGATATTAAAGAATCCTTGCATTCCTGGGATAAAGCCCACTTGGTCATGCTGTATGATTTTTTTAATATGTTGTTGGATTCTGTTTGCTAGAATTTTGTTAAGGATTTTTGCATCTATGTTCATCAGTGATATTGGCCTGTAGTTTTCTTTTTTTGTGGCATCTTTGTTTGGTTTTGGAATTAGGGTGATGGTGGCCTCATAGAATGAGTTTGGAAGTTTACCTTCATCTGAAATTTTCTGGAAGAGTTTGAGTAAGATAGGTGCTAGCTCTTCTCTAAATTTTTGGTAGAATTCAGCTGTGAAGCCATCTGGTCCTGGGCTTTTATTTGCTGGAAAATTTTTTATTACGGTTTCGATTTCCTTGCTTGTGATGGTTCTGTTAAGATCTTCTATTTCTTCCTGGTTCAGTTTTGGAAAGTTATACTTTTCTAAGAATGTGTCCATTTCATCCAAGTTGTCCATTTTATTGGCATAGAGCTGCTGGTAGTAGTCTCTTATGATCCTTTGTATTTCAGTGTTGTCTGTTGTGATCTCTCCATTTTCATTTCTAATTTTGTTAATTTGGTTCTTCTCTCTTTATTTCTTAATGAGTCTTGCTAATGGTTTTTCAATTTTGTTTATTTTTTCAAAAAACCAGCTTTTAGCTTTGTTGATTTTTGCTATGGTCTCTTTAGTTTCTTTTGCATTTATTTCTGTCCTAATTTTTAAGATTTCTTTCCTTCTGCTAACCCTGGGGTTCTTCATTTCTTCCTTCTCTAATTGCTTTAGGTGTAGAGGTAGGTTATTTATTTGGCTTTTTTCTTGTTTCTTGATGTAAGCCTGTAATGCTGTGAACCTTCCCCTTAGCACTGCTTTTACAGTGTCCCATAGGTTTTGGGTTTGTTGTGTTTTCATTTTCATTCATTTCTATACATATTTTGATTTGTTTTTTGATTTCTTCTATGATGTGTTGGTTATTCAAAAGCATGTTATTTAGCCTCCATATGTTTGAATTTTTAACAATTTTTTTTCCTGTAATTGAGATCTAATCTTACTGCACTGTGGTCAGAAAAGATGACTGGAATGATTTCAGTTTTTTTGAATTTTCCAAGACCAGATTTATGGCCCAGGATGTAATCTATTCTGGAGAAGCTTCCATGTGCACTTGAGAAAAAGGTGAAGTTGATTGTTTTGGGGTGAAATGTCCTATAGATATCAATTAGGGCTAGCTGGTCCATTGTGTCATTTAAGGTTTGTGTTTCCTTGTTAATTTTCTGTTTAGTTGACCTATCCATAGTTGTGAGTGGGGTATTAAAGTCTCCCACTATTATTTTGTTGCTATTAATTTCCTTTTTCATACTCATTAGCGTTTGCCATACATATTGTGGTGCTCCTATGTTGGGTGCATATATATTTATAATTGTTATATCTTCTTCTTGGATTGATCCTTTGATCATTATGTAGTGTCCTTCTTTGTCGCTTTTCACATCCTTTATTTGAAAGTCTATTTTATCTGATATGAGTATTGCGACTCCTGCTTTCTTTTGGTCTCTGTTTGCGTGAAATATTTTTTCCAGCCCTTCACTTTTAGTCTGTATGTGTCTCTTGTTTTGAGGTGGGTCTCTTGTAGACAGCATATATAGGGGTCTTGTTTTTGTATCCATTCAGCCAATCTTTGTGTTTTGGTTAGGGCATTCAGCCCATTTACATTTAAGGTAATTATTGATAGGTGTGGTCCCGTTGCCATTTACTTTGTTGTTTTGGGTTCACGTTTATACAACTTTTCTGCATTTCCTGTCTGAAGAAGATCCTTTAGCATTTGTTGAAGAGCTGGTTTGGTGGTGCTGAATTCTCTCAGCTTTTGCTTTTCTGTAAAGCTTTTGAATTCTCCTGCATATCTGAATGAGATCCTTGCTGGGTACAGTAATCTACGTTGTAGGTTATTCTCTTTCATTACTTTCAGTATGTCCTGCCATTCCCTTCTGGCCTGGAGGGTTTCTCTTGATAGATCAGCTGTTATCCTTATAGGTATCCCTTTGTGTGTTATTTGTTGTTTCTCCCTTGCTGCTTTTAGTATTTGTTCTTTGTGTTTGATCTTTGTTAATTTGATTAATATGTGTCTTGGTGTGTTTCGCCTTGGGTTTATCCTGTTTGGGACTCTCTGGGTTTCTTGGACTTGGGTGGCTATTTCCTTCCCCATTTTAGGGAAGTTCTCAGCTATTATCTCCTCGAGTATTTTCTCATGGCCTTTCTTTTTGTCTTCTTCTTCTGGGACTCCTATGATTCGAATGTTGGGGCGTTTCACATTGTCCCAGAGGTCCCTGAGGTTGTCCTCATTTCTTTTGATCCTTTTTTCTTTTTTCCTCTCTGCTTCATTTATTTCCACCATTTTATCTTCTACCTCACTTATCCTATCTTCTGTCTCCGTTATTCTACTCTTGGTTCCCTCCAGAGTGTTTTTGATCTCATTCATTGCATTATTCATTTTTAATTGACTCTTTTTTATTTCTTCTAGGTCTTTATTAAACATTTCTTGCATCTTTTCAATCTTTGTCTCCAGGCTATTTATCTGTAACTCCATTTTGCTTTCAAGATTTTGGATCATTTTTATTATCATTATTCTAAATTCTTTTTCAGGTAGATTCCCTATCTCCTCCTCTTTTGTTTGACTTGGTGGGCTTTTTTCATGTTCCTTTTCCTGTTGGGTATTTCTCTACCTTTTCATCTTGTTTAGATTGCTGTGTCTGGAGTGGGCTTTCTGTTTTCTGGAGGTCTGTGGTTCCTTTTTATTGTGGAGGTTTTACCCAGTGGGTGGGGTTGGACGGTTGGCTTGTCAAGGTTTCCTGGTTAGCGAAGCTTGCATCGGTGTTCTGGTGCGTGGATCTTGATTTCTTATCTTTGGAGAGCAATGGAATGCCCAGTAATGAGTTTTGAGATGGGTCTACGTGTTAGGTGTGACCTTGGGCAGTCTGTATGTTGACGTTCAGGGCTATGTTCCTGCATTGCTGGAGAATTTGCGTGGTATGTCGTGCTCTAAAACTTATTGGCTCTTGGGTGGTGGTTGGTTTCTGTGTAGGTATGGAGGCTTTTGGACGGTCACTTATTACTTAAAGTTCCATGTAGTCAGGAGTTTCCTGGTGTTCTCGGGTTTTGAGCTTAAGTCTCCTGCCTCTGGATTTCAGTTTTATTCTTCTGTAGTCTCAGGACTTCTCCAACTATACAGCACTGCTAATAAAACTTCTAGGTTAATGGTGAAAGGTTTCTCCCCCGTTAAGGATACCCAGAGAGGTTCACCGAGTTACATGGAGAAGAGGAGAGGGAGGAGGGAGATAGAGATGGGCAGGAGGAGAAAAAGGGGGACTCAAGAGGAGAGAGACAGATCTACGAAGTTGTCTCATCCCAGAGTGTTGTCCGTAGCCCAGACACCCACAAAGATTCACAGAATTGGATTGGGAAGAGAAGGGGAAAGGAGGAAATAGAGGTGTTCTGAGGTAGAAAACAGAGAGTCAAGATTGGGAGAGAATAATCAACACACTCCTGAATAAAAATGGGAGCTGAATATTGGATTCTTAAATGTTCACAATTTATATCATATACTGAAATACAAAAATTAAAAATCTAGAGTAGAGGTTAGACTCTTAAAAATACGATATTAAAAACAAAAACCAAAACACACAAAAAAAATTTTAGAAATATATATGAGGTTCAGTTTAAAAATAGGGCTTCTCTTCCTTTTTTTTCTTTTTTTTTCCTGTAAGGTTATAGTGTATTGAAAATGAAAATTAAGGAGTAGTAAGAGGAGTACTAGAGGATTTTAAAGGAAATAAGAGAAAAAGAAAACTAGAAAATAGAAGAGAAGAAGAAAAAAGAAAAGAAAAAAAAAGAAAGAAAAAAATTGTTTTACCTAATTAAAAAAATCGTAAAAAAATCTATGAAAATGAAAGTTAAGGAGTAATGGGGGAGTAATAGGGATTTTTAAAGGAAAATAAAAGAGAAAAAAGAAAAAAAAATTTTTTTTTCTTACTTAAAAAAAAAAAGAAAAAAGGAAAAAATATATCTAGGAATATCTCTGGAGCTGTTGTGGTCATTGTGGGTTCGGCTCAGTTTCAGATAGCTCCTCGTTCCAGCTTACACTTCTCGATATCTACAGGCTCTTCCGGTGTAGTCGGTGTTTTCTTCAGGGATTTTAATCTGTTGCACCCGTCCCTTCTGAAGCGGTTCCCTTTGTTTATTTGACTTCTGTTGCCGGTATCTTCCACGCCTAATTTCCGCCCTGCACAGGCGGGCGGAGGTGGACTCTTATTCAGGTAGCTAGTTCCGTCACGCTGCGGGGAGGAGCTGGCGCTGCAGGGAGGGGCTGGGGCTCTGTCCGTCTGGGCTGCTCAGGCTCCCGGCTGCTCTGTATGGAGCGTGCCCCGCGCTGCGCCTGGTTCCAGCCCTCAGGTGATCCACAAAAGCGCGTAACACAATGCTGCGCCTGTGTTTTGTCCCTACTCTGACCGAGTGGCTCAGGCAGCCAGGCGCTTGACGGGCACTCTCTCCCCGAGTGCAGTGCGTCTTCTGCCCTGCGCATCCCAGCCTCAGTTTCCGCCTGCTCCAGTCGGGTGCGTGCGCCCTCTGCCCGCCGCGTCCCCAGCCCCAATCCCCGCCTGCGCAGGTTGGGTGCGTGTGCCCTGTGTCTAGCCGCGACCCTCCCAGCAGATGTCGACCATCCAGAATCTCAGGAGGTCTTTTATTAGAAGGTGAAGGCCCGTTTGCAGTGCGGTAGGGGATGCGGTCCTTGGGGCCGAGCCTGCCCCCTCCCCCTCCCCCCTGCCTCCTGCCTCCGACGGGGCTGGGCCGGTCCGCAGCCTGCGAGCTCTTCTCAGGACTTTCTCGGTCCCTTTGTTCTGCGAACGGCCGGCAGTGTGTTCGGGCCGGTTAATTTTCTCTCTCTTTTGCTCTCCCACAGTTCAAGCTGGGAACTCACAAAAGCTCCCTCCGATTGTCCTCAGGGCACTCAGGCCCCGACCCTGCCCCAAGCAATGCCGCCCGCTCCTCTCCGTTCCGCCCCCACTTGCTGGTGGCGGATGCGGGCGTCTGGGGTACTCTTCTGCTGGGAGTTGCTTTTAGGCTTGTAATCTGCGGGTTTTATTTATTGTTTCCCTCCCAGTCTGATTCAAACTCCGAGATTCAAACACTTCCCCCAGGCTCGCCAGTGCGAGGGTTTCCCCGTGTCTGGAAACGTCCTCTATTAAGACCTTTCCCGGGACGGATCTCCGTCCTTAGCTCTTTTGTCTCACTTTTTATCTTTTATATTTTGTCCTACCTCCTTTCGAAGACAATGGGCTGCTTTTCTGGGCGCCTGATGACCTCAGCTAGCGATCAGAAGTTGTTTTGTGAAGTTTGCTCTGCGTTCAGTTATTCTTTTGATGAATTTCTAGGGGAGAAAGTGGTTTCCCCGTCCTACTCCTCCGCCATCTTGGCTCCTCCCTTGAGTACTTATTTTTGTAAGTTTCTCTGCTAAGCACTTGTTAGAGGGAACATTAATACAGTTTCCACCAATATAGACTCATTTTCACCCTCGCATATAACAGGAGAAAACTTACTCTTGTTCCTGAACAATTCAGTTGTAGAGTTATAGATCTGGTAGAGTCCTTTGATGCCACAAGCATGTGAACATTGGTTCCTCATAATGTTTGATGTTGCGAAATGGTGGTAAAGACCTAGCCTCTCAGTGGCTCATCATCACCAACATAATATATTGAAATTGTTTTGTTTGTGTCTTTTGCTTTTCTGAACAAGCTTAACTGTTCATCACTCATCTTTGGACTACTTACTCTTCAACATGAAATATTAGCTTACACTTATTTTATAGCATGGTAAAGTCTTTTCTACCTCATTTACAAATGGAAATCTCCTACACAAACTTAAAAGTTTAGTTAAATTATTATTATGCATCTGAAGCATTCTGTGAAAACTTTTCTAAGTTTAAATTCTCAGTTTCATAACAATAATTTTTGTGTATGGTCTGACCTTTGTGTGTGTGTGTGTGTGTGTGTGTGTGTGTGTGTATTGAGAGATATATTGGAAAATTTCATTTGAAAACTCAAATAATTCAAACCTATTTCTGAAAAAGTATGAGGAAACATTTTTAAAAACTAATTTGACACACCATGAGTCAATAGATTAAGCCAAGTTCTTAGTTCATTCTGCTTATAAATTTTTAAATTATGCACCTTTGATAAATTTTTCATTTGAGCTCAATTAACTCCATTTTAAGGCTTTTATATAAAGTAAGACTTTATTGATGTATTACATCATATTCTTTCAATTTTTACTATTCAAATTTGCATAAAATCCAAATATAGTGCGCTGTTGTTACAGCCCTTGGTTTAATATGTTGTATCCATCTCACCAGTAGACTGTGTAATCCTTAAGGACTGAAAGATATTTTTTCATCTAAATATCATCAAAGCTGGAAATTGCCTAAGTGTGCAGTAATTGTTGAATGAGTTAAAAGGCAAAAATAGGCAGACCCACTAACCAATATAATTATTTGAGTTGTCCATAAAAGGAAAAAAAATAATATCTAAGGGAAAGAAGGAAGGAAAGGAAGGAGGAAAGGAAAGGAAGTTTATAATCCAAGAATGCATAGAAAAATAAAAGATATGTGTCTTTGTATGCATGTATGTGAGATTTGTATGTATGTTTGGTATTGTCTGGGTTTTCACCCAAACAGAAAATATTAATATTGATGGATTATTGATTGAAGTCACTCAGTGATATTTTTTAGTTCTGTTTCCTTTTAATTTATTTTTTGCATTTATTAATAAACAGTATGGTTTCATTCACCTCATGAGCTGTAAACTATCCCAGTTTATTTTACATATTAAAAGTGTTTTTAAAGAAGTTATAATGCAAACTCTATTTCAGCTTGTCCATTTATTATTGACAGTTCTGAATTTTAACAATTTACTTGTAAATGACGATCACAACAATCAGTATACCTACTAGAATTATTCTAGAATTTCCATTAAAAATAATGACTTAGGATATAGAAATGGGCTTGAAACTAAGAAAGCGTTACTTGCTCAGTCATGTCCAACTCTTTGCAGCTCCATAGACTGTAGCCCACCACGCTGCTCTGTCCATGGAATTCTCCAGGCGAGAAAACTGGAGTGAGTTGCCCTGTCCTTCTCCAGGGGATCTTCCAGACCCAGGAGCTGAACCCAAATCTCCTACATTGCGAGCAGTTTCTATACCCTTCGAGCTACCCAGAAAGCTCAGAAATGGGCTTAGAAAGAACCATAAAATCAATGTGTTTTCCTCAAGTTTCACTTTTATGTACTAAAAGTTAAAACATTACTATTTTTGACATTTTGCATAAATGTAACTACTTAATTGCATAATATCTTTTTAATATTTTGTTATCTATGTTTTCAGTTAAAACATAGTGTTTTGTCTTTCAGTTAAAACAAAAAAAATTACTATTTTTGACACTTTGCATAAATGTAACTACTTAAGTGCATAATTGCTTTCTTATATTTTGTTATCTATGTTTTCAGTTAAATATATAAAACTTTTTTAAATGCTGTAAGTACTCATAACTGATTAAAGCTATTATTTGAATTGCCAAACATGTTTAGGTACCCTGGGGTCATATTTCAGTAGAAAATCTCATAAGATAATAGGTAAAAGTCATTACAACAGAAATAATTTAAGTTTTTCATTCTGGATTAGCATTTGAAATAGTTACTTGAGATATTTGCATATATCTATTGATCTATGCACACACACATTTGTTTCCTGAAACTTACTTGTATGTACTTATAGAAGATATAAACTTACTTTTTTTATATTAGAATTGCTGATTAAATATTTTTTGCTGGCAGAATCATAAACCTCATAGGGTAACATTCTTGTTTTGTAGCAGATATCAGACCTGTATACTAATAAAAGCATTGCTGTTTGCTTGGAAAATCTAGGAAACTAAAGATGTTAGTAAATCTCATAGGTGACTCCACCTTCCCATGTTATACATTTTGGATTTTTTCCTTTAACTTGTGCAAAAATTTTATGTCAGCTTCAGGACAGAAGGGAAGATCCACATGCTAGACTTTTCTTTTTCGAAGTGATAAAATGCAAATTAAAATAAAGCATATATGTTGATATTAAAAAGGGTTTGTGATAAACCTCAGGCTATGAGCAGAAATTACTTATGTAAATTAAAGGTCTAGAGAAGTTTATGGAATTAGAATGGTCTTGGTTGGAAATTGGCAGAAAGACACTTGACAGTGGAGTTATACCCAGGATTTTGTTATAGTTTTTCCAGCTAATAAAAAAAAGAAAGAAGACAAGAAGAAAAAAGAAAAAGAAATATGATATCAGGACGTTTATAATTTAACTGTTTCTAAGCTTCTTTCTTTTCCTTTTCCATGCTGTCTTACCCGTGGACAGATGCCATATGCCATTAAAGCAATTGGCTCTTAACTGGACATTATCCAGAATCCAGTGTGTAAAGATGAAAAATAAGTAAGTATTGGAGCCAGGATGTTACACATCTTATCTTACCATATATGATGGCTGTCTGTGGTTAGCATGGTCAAAATTGTCGTTAGGCATGCTGAACTTACAACACTAATTCCAGTGTCATGAATTCAGTTTAAAAGCAACTCTTCTGCAGTCAGGTTCTGGCAAAACTTCAAAGCTAACATTCAAAGTTGGAAAGCTTAAAACCGTGCAAGCTTATTTAGATTTCTTAAATGGCCTGGTTTATGAGATTTCTGGGTATTTGAAGCTTTGTAAGCCATTGCAGAGTGAAAAAAGTTAATCTGTGCAGCTACATTTTCAATAACGTGACATTAGATTCATTTCAAAGGCTTTTCTTCTTGGGTATCAAACCACACTCAGGATTTCTCCAGGGTGTAGGATACAGGCTCTTATTTATTTATTTTTAATGAAGGGATTGCTTCTCATGTTGAGGATTATATAGTCAGACTCTAAAGATATCTGTGTTGTTTGTTAAATCAAAAGAGCAACAATGGGATGTTTTATATATGTATATACACATACACCTGAACTAAGGCAGAAACTGCATTTTTTTTAGGCAGGAAATTTCCTAAAAATATAGGTAAACTTTCAGTAAAACTGACATTTGTGACTGTAAGGGCTATATCAATATGACATTTGAAACACAAAATTCTAAATGCACATCCTTTCTCACTCTCTGTCCCCTCTCTCATTTTCAACAATTTTAGAAAGCATCTTTCCTGTAGGATGTATGAAATGAATATTTTTATATCATTGACAGCTTGTTTCTATGTAAATCTTCCAAAATTCATTTTTAGATTTCAGGCAACTTAAGAGTTAATAGCAAAACACAAAATAGGACCCAAGTAACCAAGTAATAAAGGAATGTTTTAGAAAACAAAAATTTTATTCCTATTTTGTTATTTTTATATAAGGAGAAATTTTCCCATTAATGAGTTTTATCAAAGTGTTTTACTAGGAGTATTTTTCTCCATAACATAAGGAGAATTTGCCATTAGAATGTATAATTCTTACTCAGATCTGTTTATAGGCCTGAGGTGCTCAAAGCTGTAGTCCTTGCATTTGGGAATATTTTTACATGAAATATTGACATTGGAAATTTTAAAAATGGATATGAGTAGCCACATAGCCTGCCTGGAGCTTTTGTTTCATTTTTCTTTGTGTTTTTAATGACAAACTATATCTCACCAACTTGATTACAAGGGTCTGGGTCATGGTGATTTAATCTTAAAACATATTTTCACATCTCTGGGTATCTTTCAAAATATTCTCCACAAAGTCGAGTAATATAAGCCAGTTTTGGATAAGCATATATGAAATAATGAATCACTGAATTTTGATAATTATTTGGAGTTATATTTTGAACTCCAAACCCAAGTTGAAAATTAAGTTCATCATTTACTTTAGAAATCAGATTTTTTTTTCCATTGAAGCAAATTATGTTGTCTATTATTATTTTTATAGATTTTCAGTCATATCCTACATGTGTGTGTATTTAATAGTTAAATTAATCAAATTGAAAATAACATATCCAAAAATTTCATCAACTAAAGAAATTATGTAAATCCATAATGTCTGTAGACATTAAAGTAGTAATCATTATTTTTAATGTACTCTGTCAACTCACCTTCATCTGTGTCCCTTCCACCATCTCAAGAGAGAAATAGAAATTCAGGTCCCATAATCCCTTTCCAGACTGTTTCATTTTCGATTCTGAAGGCAAAGAAGAGAGCCCTTCTTTTCTAGAGCGGTTGTACACAGGCCTCCTATAACTTTGGAGGTGTCACTTGAGGATTACCCACTTCAGTGCTGAGATAACCTAGGGTTTGGGGTAGCATTCTAAAGCCTCTAGAATGTTTGTTCAGAAACACTCTCTTTAATATTGAGATATGGCTGCAGTCATTGGTGGCAACATTTTTTTTGCAATTTTTCATTTTCAAATTAGCTTTTCTAGTCTTCACTCTCCCATCCTATTGAGCAGCACTGTAATTTCCTATATTATGTCTCTTTATACTCTGGTTTCCTAGAGTCACTCCTGTTTTTCTAATTGCACCTTGAATGCTTCATCTAGTTATATCATACATTTATATCTATTGATGTGACAAGATGTTCACCATATATTGTTAAGTGGAAAAATTAAACAAGATATAAAATGGCATGCATAAAATGGTATTGTCTTTTTAACATTTATTTGTATTTTTGATTGTAAGCATTGAAGAAACCCAAAAGTTTATGGATGTCATGGATAACATTGTTAACAGTGTTATTTTTTTTCTAAGTTTTGAACAATTAACATGGACTACATATCCAATAAAAATAAAGAAAAGAAAGAAAAATCGAATATACTAATACATGTTTTAGTGTAAATATAGGTATGATGATTTTAATTTACAGAATATAGTGGAAAATGTGCCAAAAAGTACAATATTCAACCTCTATTAGCCTTGGAGTAATGAATGTCCACTGAGGCAAATCCTTGTGATATTATCAATTTACTTTGTGCTTGCTGGACATAAATCCTTTCTTTGGCAGATGAATGATAGATTAAAAAATACATCATAATTCAAATGATCCACAAACACATGAATATTTTAAAAATGCTAATACAAAACAAATGTTACCCACAAATGCCTGTCCTAAGCTACAGCTTTTCTTAGAAATACTCAGTGCTTTGAATTTTGTTGTTGTTTTACCTTACAAAGTTGAAAAGAAGTATCTTATGGTTAATTTGTTGTAGAATATAAGCAAGAGGATATATAACGTCTTTTTTGTTTGTTTATTTGGGTTTTTTCCTTGTTTATAAATTGTTGAAAATTTGTATTTTTCTGTTTACTTGGTAGATTAATAATCACATACTCTTTGGGTTCCTTTTTGAAAATATAAGATCTTAACCAAGAAGGTGTCAGAACTATAAGATGCTGGCTTAAAAACAAAAGAATCTGTCATAATATAGTTAAACACTAATTAAACTTTTATTTTGACTATAATTTGATAGATATCTCTGAAAATATTTGTAAAAGTTAATTTCTTACAGAATCAAATTAAATCAGATTACAAGTATAGTATATATCTTTTCAAAAATAAAACATCAAAAAAAATCTTGACTAACTCATTTGAAATGAAAAACATAATTTGCATTTAATGCTTATAATTTTTTTCCCGAGTTTCAGGAAGCTTTATCATAAGTCTTATCTATACCCACTTCATGGACTAATTTCACAACAGTTTTCTCAAAATGCTGGAAAAACTTAGCAAAATGAATGGAGCATTTCTTGTGCTCGAAAGCAAAGGAACTTTCACTGTTTTCTAGAAGACCAAAAAAAGCTATTGTAAGTGAGGTGCTATTTGCAAATACCTAAGAGATAAGACCAGAAAGACAAACTGTTGTGACAAAAGGGACCTGACATTTTAGCAACAAAGCACTTAAATACCAAAGGTGAGTTTAGGAGTTAGCTGAAAAGCAACATAAATGTGTTTAAAGATGGAAACACACTTGAAATACTTAGATAGTTCTTCCTGTTTAGGATATAGAGAAGTGGAAACCTGACTTGGTCCATTAGTAGAAACAGATCTGAGAGCCTAAATTAATTGTGTCTGTGTGTGTATATACATTGATATTTTGATGATAAAGCTGAACAAATAAAAATTAGTATAAAATTACAATATCAGAAGTACTAAAGCTAGTTAAATCAGTAAATATAAATTATAAATATAACCTCAAATATGTATGATTTACCCAATGAAAATAAAAATAATCTTTAGACACCAGGGATCATCATTTTAACCAACTTTATTCTAATGATACTCACAATGTATTTAAAATGTAGGGATTAAAACAATTCAAAGGTAATCATGTCAACATATTTTAAGAAATATGTTGTTTATTGGTTTAAATGAAATAATAAGTAGATTTATTTAATAATATCACTGGAATTGCCTACTAATGATTTAAGCTCTTTTTTCTGACACACCACACATTCCATACTCTCACCCTGGTGCATTCATCACACACTATTAAATTCATAGGTGTAGGCGGCATCAGATGAATACTCCTCACTGTTAGGTTAACATCACGGAAGCTAAGTGGTTTTATTTTATAGTAAAAACTACAACACTGCTCACACCACTGCTGACATGTAAACAGTTTGCATAAGTTACTAATTTGAAGTATCTATTCAGATAAGCAAGGGCAGTATCTCCATGTTTCAACTGTTTGACACAATGATGGATTATTTATTTACTGAACAGCACTGGTGGCCAGAAAATCTGATTTCCATGCATGAAATCCATGAAACCTCAGCCACTGAGCAGTTTCTTTTACATGTGGCAAAGGTCATCTATCAAGGGATTTTCTCACGTTTTGTGTGATTGGTCATGCCTCATTTCCTTCAAGAAAATATGATTTCCCTAAAGTCTATGCATTTTCATAGGCTCACAAAAGGCCTAGAAAGTTATTTCCTCTCTGTTTGTGATAAGCACAAAATATAGAGGCTAACCTATAGGGAATGACAAGCAACTGTTTGTAGCTAGAAACCATATTTAATCCTATCATTAGGAAAGCCTTAGCACTCACCAGGTATAAAAGGGCTGCAAAATTAGACACTTAACCTTGTCATTTAACCTTGTGGAGTTTAATCTGCATTCAAAGTTAAAAAAAAAAAAAAAATCCGGTAGACCTATCTTTACATATTAGAAAGGATTTGTTTCAGATAATGTATTTCAACTTTAGAGTCATGTGGTGAATGATTGTGTGAAGATTTGGTTACTCTTTTAAAAAGTCACCATTTCCAATTTTTGACCTGAAAAATCAATGAGAAAGAATAGTAAGACACTACATTTTTGTGAAAAATCTGAAGGACAATAAATATAAAACAGAGAGAAAATCGAGAGCAATATAAAGAGCTTTGTTTGCTTGAAAAGAGATTGTGCTAAGTCTCTTCAGTTGTGTCCGACTCTTTGAGATGCCATAGACTGTAGCCCACCAGGCTTCTCTGTCCATAGCATTCTCCAGGCAAAGATACTAGAGTGGGTTACCATTTCCTACTCCAGGGGAATCTTCCCAACTCAGGAAAAGAGAAGATGTCATACAATTCTTGGAGATTAAAGAGAAAAAGCCCTAGTATTCTAACAGCTATGTCTATGAAATATTCTTTGAGTCTCAGTTAAGAAATATCTATAGTCAGTCAGTTCAGTTGCTCATTCATGTCTCACTGTTTGCGACCCCATGAATCGCAGCATGCCAGGCCTCCCTGTCCCTCACCAACTCCTGGAGTTTACTCGAACTCATGTCCATCGAGTTAGTGATGCCATCCAGCCATCCCATCCTGTGTTGTCCCCTTCTCTTCCTGCTCCCAATCCCTCCCAGCATCAGGGTCTTTTCCAATGAGTCAGTTCTTCGCATAAGTCGCCAAAGTATTGGAGTTTAAGCTTCAGCATCAGTCCTTCCAGTGTACACCAAGGACTGATCTCCTTCAGGATGGACTGGTTGGATCTCCTTGCAGTCCAAGGGATCATCAAGAGTCTTCTCCAGCACCACAGTTCAAAAGCATCAATTCTTTGGCGCTCAGCTTTCTTTATAGCCCAACTCTCACATCCATACATGACCACTGTAAAAGCCATAACCTTGACCAGATGGACCTTTGTTGGCAAAGTAATGTCTCTGCTTTTTAATATGCTATCTAGGTTGGTCATAACTTTCCTTCCAAGGAGTAAGCGTCTTTCAATTTCATGACTGCAGTCACCATCTGCAGTGATCTCAGAGCCCCCCCAAAATAAAGTCTGACACCGTTTCCACTGTCTCCCCATCTATTTCCCATGAAGTGATGGGACCAGATGCCATGATCTTAGTTTTCTGAATGTTGAGCTTTAAGCCAACTTTTTCACTCTCCTCTTTCACTTTCATCAAGAGGCCGTTTAGTTCCTCTTTGCTTTCTGCCATCAGGGTCGTGTCATCTGCATATCTGAGGTTATTGATATTTCTCCTGGCAATCTTGATTCCAGCTTGTGCTTCTTCCAGTCCAGTGTTTCTCATAATGTACTCTGCATATAAGTTAAAAAAGCAGGGTGACAATATACAGCCTTGAAATACCCCTTTTCCTATTTAGAACCAGTCTGTTGTTCCATGTTTAGTTCTAACTGCTGCTTCCTGACCTGCATATAGGTTTCTCAAGAGGCAGGTCAGGTGGTCTGGTATTCCCATCTCTTTCAGAATTTTCTACAGTTTATTTTGATCCACACAGTCAAAGGCTTTGGCATAGTCAATAAAGCATAAATAGATATTTTTCTGGAACTCTCTTGCTTTTTTGATGATCCATCGGATTTTGGCAATTTGATCTCTGGTCCTCTGCCTTTTCTAAAACCAGTTTGAACATCTGGAAGTTCATGGTTCATGTATTGCTGAAGCCTGGTTTGGAGAATTTTGAACACTTCTTTTTTTTTTTTTTAATTTTTTTCTCATTCATTTTTATTAGTTGGAGGCTAATTACTTTACAATATTGTAGTGGTTTTTGCCATACATTGACTACTAGCATGTGAGATGAGTGTAATTGTGTGGTAGCTTGAGCATTCTTTGGGGTTGCCTTTCTTTGGGATTGGAATGTAAACTGACCTTTTCTAGTCCTGTGGCCACTGCTGAGTTTTCCAAATTTGCTGGCATATTGTGTGCAGCACATTCACAGCATCCTCTTTCAGAATTTGAAATAGCTCAACTGGAATTCAATCACCTCCACTAGCTTTGTTCATAGTAATGCTTCCTAAGGCCCACTTGTCTTCACATTCCAGGATGTCTGACTCTAGGTGAGTGATTACACCATCATGATTATCTGGTCTTGAAGGTCTCTAGTTTTCTTGAAGAGATCTCTAATCTTTCCCATTCTGTTGTTTTTCTCTATTTATTTGCATTGATCGCTGAAGAAGGCTTTCCTATCTCTCCTTGCTATTCTTTGGAACTCTGCATTCAAATGTGAATATCTTTCCTTTTTTCCTTTGCTTTTTGCTCCTCTTCTTTTCACAGCTATTTGTAAGGCCTCCTCAGACAGCCATTTTGCTTTTTTGCATTTCTTTTCCATGGGGATGGTCTTGATCCCTGTCTCCTGTACAGTGTCACGAACCTCCATCCATAGGTCATCAGGCACTCTGTCTATCAGATATAGTCCCTTAAATCTATTTCTCACTTCCACTGTATAGTCATAAGAAATTTGATTACAGTCATAACTGAATGGTCTAGTGGTTTTCCCTACTTTCTTCAATTTAAGTCTGAATTTGGCAATAAGGAGTTCATGATTTGAGCCACAGTCAGCTCCCGGTCTTGTTTTTGCTGACTGTATAGAGCTTCTCCATCTTTGGCTACAAAAAATATAATCAATCTGATTTCGGTGTTGACCATCTGGTGATGTCCATGTGCAGAGTCTTTTCTTGTGTTGTTGGAAGAGGGTGTTTGCTATGACCAGTGGGTTCTCTTGGTAAAACTCTATTAGCCTTTGCCCTGCTTCATTCAGTACTCCAAGGCCAAATTTGCCTGTTACTCCAGGTGTTTCTTGACTTCCTACTTTTGCATTCCAGTCCCGTATAATGAGAAGGACATCTTTTTTGGGGTGTTAGTTCTAAAAGGTCTTGTAGGTCTTCACAGAACCATTCAACTTCAGCTTCTTCAGCAATACTGGCTGTGGGCATAGGCTTGGATTACTGTGATATTGAATTGTTTGCCTTGGAAATGAACAGAGATCATTCTGTTGTTTTTGAGATTGCATATAAGTATTGCATTTCAGACTGTTTTGTTGACCATGATGGCTACTCCATTTCTTCTAAGGGATTCCTGCCCACAGTCGTAGATATAATGGTCATCTGAGTTAAATTCACCCATTCCAGTCCATTTTTGTTTGCTGATTCCTAGAATGTCGACGTTCACTCTTGCCATCTCCTGTTTGACCACTTCCAATTTGCCTTGATTCACGGACCTAACATTCCAGGTTCCTATGCAATATTGCTTTTTACAGCATTGGACCTTGTTTCTATCACCAGTCCCATCCACAACTGGATATTGATTTTGCTTTGGCTTCATCGCTTCATTCTTTCTGGAGTTATTTCTCTCCTGATCTCCAGTAGCATATTGGGCACCTACCGACCTGGGGAGTTCCTCTTTTAGTATCCTATCATTTTGCCTTTTCATATGGTTCATGGGGTTCTTGAAAGTAAGAATACAGAAGTGGTCTGCCATTCCCTTCTCCAGTGGACCACATTCTGTCAGACCTCTCCACCATGACCCATCCATCTTGGGTGGCCCCACATGGCATGGCTGAGTTTCACTGATTTAGACAAGGCTGTGGTCCTGTGATCAGATTGGCTAGTTTTCTGTGATTATGGTTTTAGTGTGTCTGCCCTCTGATGCCCTCTCGCAACACCTACCATCTTACTTGGGTTTCTCTTACCTTGGATATGGGGTATCTTTTCACGGCTGCTCCAGCAAGGCATAGCCGCTGCTCCTTACCTTGGACGAGGTGTATCTCCTCCCAGTTCCTGACCTTTAACGTGGAGTAGCTCCTCTCGGCTCTCCTGCGCCCGCACAGCTGCTGCTCCTTGGAAATGGGGTTGCTCCTCTCGGCCGCTGCTCCTGACCTCAGGTGTGTGGTAGCTCCTCTCGTCCAAGAAATATCTTAGAGTTGTGCAAAGAGCTGAAATCTCTCAATGCATGCAGGTTCTGTCTAAAAACTTCCAAATAGTCAATAGTTATTGGACAAAGACGAAAATTCAACCATGTTCCCTCACTGTGTCCTTGTGCAGTTCAGGAATGTGATAGAGGCAGGTCAGGAGTAATCTCTGATTGTTAGTGTTGTTGTGATAAATTATGGAGACAACAGCTCCAGACAAGTAGACAAAAGGGTATGATAAATAATACTCTGACAGTTACTGGATAAAGCACTGTCACAAATACTAGATTTGTTGTAAATCTACTGAAGTTTAAGCTTCAGAGCATTTATTTACTTGTGTTCTTTTCAAGACTTGCACCTAACTTTTAGTTAATAATTTTGAATTGTTTTTCTTAATGAAGGAATTTCTGAGTTTATAACCTTCAGATCTTCAATATCTGTATTCATCAAGTTGTACCATACCTGGATTTCATTTTTAGCTCCCTTATGTGTAAAACAGTCATTTGTCTGCCCATGACTATTCAAGGCAAGGTTTGGAGAACAATGAATAGGAGGTTGAAAAAATCATACCATGCATATATCACATACTTTAGCTTTCTGATGGGAAGTGTGTGTGTGTATGTGTTTGTATGTATGTCTACTGTTGAATTTAACTTGTACTAATATCTTCTTTAAAGTAAAGAATGTAATCATCATGGATAACCATCATACTTAAAATGGTGGTTAGAAGAAATAATACAAAAAATAATAGTACGTTCCCTGAGGGAGCTGCAAAAGAAAGGTAGAGTCTCTCACAAGCAGATTAAAAACAATATTTTATACAATGGCATTTGGAAATGAACAAGTTGGGTTATTATTTCTTGTTTTTTCATTGCAACCAATATATGTGGGGTTTGAGGGAAATCACCCCTAATTTGTTATTTTAGTTATGGCTCTTCCTTGGTTGTGAGCTACTTTGATATGCCAAACTTAATAAAATAATATAAGTGAAATATATTTCCACACACACACACACACACACACACACACACATATATATATATACACATATACTACTTTTGGTTAAGTTAGTATATATTTGTATTTATGTGTGTGTGCATTTCTCTGTCTTGTGTGCATGCATTATTGACACCAAATATCAGCTCAAAGGGTTTTAACTCCAGCAGAGACTGTTTCTTAGTGATGTCCTGATTTGAGTAACTGAGTTCCGTTGATGGAATGATAACTCTTCAGCTGACTCGACGTTAGACGCGCATTTCCTCACGCAGTCATACTATTAATATCAGTGATAGAAATAGTATGAATTATATTCTTGGCAATAATTGTTACCAATAATTTTTGTATAATTCGTTGCATAAAATATTTCTGATATCTTTTCTAAATCCTTAAGAAAGGTCATTTCTGAGTCTTTTTACAATACCTTCAGTTTTAATATTGCACTTCTGACAAAGTGCATTAGTTTCAAAGAGAAGAGAATACTAGACAATTAGCTACAAATATTTAGAGTTTTTCTTTAAGCTATTTTAATATTATACTGTTTTCAATTGTAGATTCTTAATGTTTCTTGAATTAGATTAATTTTGAAGGCAAATTATTTTTCTACCTAATTCCACAAGTATTTTAAATTATAAGCAACTGTTTTACCATTACCAGTATGAAGTAAAATGTATTTTAAATAGGTATGGATGATATTCCTCAACTATTAAATATATCTTTCTTTTGATATGTACACATGGATTTTCTACTTCAAATTTATGTAGTATGTTTGAGACACATTTTCTTACAACAAACCACATTATATATTTAAGATATATAGATTTTTAAATAGGTATTTTGGAATTTAAATGGCATGATTTGTTTAGTAGTATTTTCAGGGTCACAGAAATGTTCAAGCAAAGAACTGATTGGCATTTATTTCTAATAGGTTGTTACTAAAAGTAGACTGACTATCCTTTCGGTGCTTTTTGTATTATGTACAATGGAATATTTCTTTTTTTTTTAAATATATGTATTTTATTGAAGTATAGCTGGCTTACAATATTTCAGGTGCAGAGCATAGTGATTCAGTTATACACATATTTTATTTTTCAGATTATTTTACATTATAGATTATTACAAGATATTGACTAAAAGTCCCTGTGCTATACAGTAAATCTTTGTTGCTTGTTGCATATCTATTTTTTTAAATTATATGTCTAGCATTCTCTTCATACTAAGTCAAACAAATTGAATCAAAATGTCATCATTTTTTTCCTTAGGCAAAAGTTCATAAGTTTTCTAAAATACATGTTTTATATATAACATTTATATATATGTGTATACAAAGGTTTTTCTACTGTGCTTGAGAAAGAACATCAACGAAGAAAAAGTGATGGAGATATTGGGAAAACAAACTCAATTAAATGGGAGCACTGTATATAAAATAGAAAAGTGCTGCAAACTAGATAAAAGATCATTATATAGTCTAGTTGTTTTTAAACATGACTGCTCATTAGAAACATGTCTGGAGTTTTGGAGAAAAACAACAATACCTGGTCATTTGTAATTTTCAAAAAATTCCAAAATAATTTTGATATGTATCTGAATTTTAAGAAGTGATTAGAGATTTTTCTGTTAAGTGGTAGTTTCAGTGGTATAGAACTCTATCATTTCTCTGTTTCCCTATCATGATACAATGGTATTAAATGAGTAATAGCGACATAATCCAGAGAAGGTGATGGCACCCCACTCCAGTATTCTTGCCTGGAAAATCCCATGGATGGAGGAGCCTGGTAGGCTGCAGTCCATGGGGTCACAAAGAGTCGGACACAACTGAGTGAATTCAGTTTCACTTTTCACTTTCATGCATTGGAGAAGGAAATGGCAACCCACTCCAGTGTTCTTGCTTGGAGAATCCCCCGGACAGGGGAGCCTGGTGGGCTGCTGTGTGGGGTCACCCAGAGTCGCACACGACTGAAGTGACTTAGCAGCAGCAGCTACATGATCACACTAGTAAAAGATGTTTATCAGTTTTCACAGTCAATAGCCAGACAAAGAATAGAAATTACAGTTGCAAGCCATAATGGGAACATGATTAAGCTAACAATATAAAATAACTGCATACAGTTGGTGGGGGGGGGGGGGGTGTTAAGCAGAGTGATGTGGTAAGTGGAAGTGCATACCTGTACATGTTTTTATCTGACCACCAGTCTGTGTCTTGTTTGGTGAATTTAATCCATTTACATTTAAAGTAATTATCCATATGTATGATCCCATTACGGTTTTCTTAATTGCTTTGGGTTTATTTTGTGTAGGTCTTTTCCTTTTCTTGTGTTTCCTACCTAAAAAATTCCTCTAACATTTGTTGAAAAACTGGTTTTTTGGTGCTGCATTCTCTTAGCTTTTGCTCGTCTGGAAAGATTTTGATTTCTCCATCAAATCTGAATGAGAGTCTTGCTGGGTAGACCATTCTTAGTTGTAGGTCCTTCCCTTAACACTTTAAGTAAATCACGCCATTCTCTTCTGATTTACAGTTTCCATTGAAAAATCAGCTGATAACTTGATGGGAGTTCCCTTGTATGTTATTTAAAGTTTTTTTCCCTGTTGCTTTTGATATTTTATCTTTGTTTTTCATTTTTGTGAGTTTGATGACTGTGTGTCTCAGTCTGTTACTCTTTGAGTTTATCCTGCCTGGTACTCTGTGCTTCCTGGACCTGGTTGACTATTTCCCTTTTCCCTGTTAGGGAAGATTTTGGCTATTATCTCTTCAAATATTTTCTCAGGTCCTTTCTCTCTTTTCCTTCTGGGATCCCTATAATGTCAATGTTGGTGTGTTTAATGTTGTCCCATAGGTCTCTTAGACTGTCTTTTTTTTTCCCATCCTTTTTTCTATATCCTGTTCTGTGGCAGCAATTTCTACCATCATGTCCTTCAGGTCATTTATCCATTCTTCTGCCTCAGTTATTCTGCTATTGATTCCTTCTAGTGTATTATTCATCTCTGTTTATGTGTTCTTTAGTTCTTCTAGGGCTTTAGTAAACATTTCTTGCATCTTCTCCATTGTTTTCTCCAAGATCCTGGATCATCTTCACTATCATTATTCTGATGTTCTTTTATTTTTTTCTGGAAGGTTTCCTATCTCCACTTCATTTGGTTGTTTCTATGGGGTTTTCATTTTCATCTGGAATATTGTTGTTGTTCAGTCACTTAGTCATGTCCAACTCTTTGCAACCACATGGACTGCAGCACACTAGTTTTCCCTGTCCTTCACCATCTTCCAAAGTTTCTTTAAACTAATGTTCATTGAGTCTGTCTTCTGTCATCTTGTCTTCTGTCAACCCCTTCTCCTCCCACCTTCAAACTTTCCCAGCATAAGGGTCTTTTCCAGTGAGTTGTCTCTTCACATCCGATGGCCAAAGTATTGGAGCTTCAGCTTCAGCATCAGTCCTTCCAATGAATGTTCACAGTTGACTTTAGGATTCACTGGTTTGATCTCCTTGCAGTCCAGGGAAATCTCAAGAACCGTCTCCAATCCTTTCAGTTCAGTTCAGTCTCTCAGTCAAGTTCAACTCTTTGTGACCCTATGGACTGCTGTATACCAGGCTTCCCCATCCATCACCAGCTCCCGGAGCTTACTCAAACTCATGTCAATTGAATCAGTGATGCCAATCAACCATCTCATCCTCTGTCATCCCCTTCTCTTCGTGCCATCAATCTTTCCCAGCATCAGGGTCTTTTCAAATGAGTCAGCTCTTCACATGAGGTAGCCAAAGTATTGGAGTTTCAACTTCAACATCAGTTCTTCCAATGAACACCCAGGACTGATCTCCTTTAGGATGGACTGGTTGGATCTCCTTGCAGTCCAAGGGATTCTCAAGAGTCTTCTCCCACACCACAGTTCAAAAGCATCAATTCTTTGGCTCTCTGCTTTGTTTATAGTCCAACTCTTACATCCATAGATGACCACTGGAAAAACCATAACTTTGACTAGACAGACCTTTGTTGGCAAAGTAATGTCTCTGCTTTTTAATATTCTGTCTAGGTTGGTCATAGCTTTCCTTCCAAGGAGTAAGCATTTTTTAATTTCATGACTGTAGTCACCATCTGCAGTGATTTTGGAGCCCCCCAAAATAAAGTCTCCAATACCACACTTCAAAAGCATTAATTCTTCCTTGCACAGCCTTCTTTATACTCCAGCTCTCACATTCTGGAAAAACCAAAGCTTTTTCTATATGAACTTGGAACATAACTTTCTGTTTTTCATTATGATTAACTTTCTGTAATGAGGTTTTTGATCTAGGTGCCCTGGGGTTGTGGGTCTTCTTGGCTTTCTGTCTACCCTCTTATGGAGGAGGCTCAGAGGCTGTTTAAGCTTTCTGGTGGGAGGTACTGGCAGTGGGAAAAACTGGTTCTTGATCTGATGAGCAAGATCTTGCTCAGTAAAGCTGTAATCCCATTATCTGCTGATGGGTGGTATTGTGCTCCCTCCCTGTTTGTTCTTTGGCCTTGAGACAATAGAATGGGAAAGACTAGAGATCTCTTCAAGAAGTTAGAGATACCAAGGGAACATTTCATGCAAAGGTGACACAATAAAGGACAGAAATGGTATGGACCTAATAGAAGCAGAAGATGTTAAGAAGAGTTGGCAAGAATACACAGAAAAACTGTACAAAAAAGATCTTCACAACCCAGATAATCACGATGGTGTGATCACTCACCTAGAGCCAGACATCCTGGAATGTGAAGTCAAGTGGGCTTTAGGAAGCATCACTGTGAGCAAAGCTAGTGGAAGTGATGGAATTCCAGTTGAACTATTTCAAAGCCTAAAAGATTATGCTGTGAAAGTGCTGCACTCAATATGCCAGCAAATTTGGAAAACTCAGCAGTGGCCACAGGACTGGGAAAGGTCAGTTTTCATTCCCAACTCCAAAGAAAGGCAATGCCAAAGAATACTCAAACTACCACACATTTGCATTCATCTCACATGCTAGCAAAGTAATGCTCAAAATTCTCCAAGCCAGGCTTCAACAGTATGTGAACTGTGAACTTCCATATGTTCAAGCTGAATTTAGAAAGGGAGTGGAACCAGAAATCAAATTGTCTACATCCGTTGGATCTTTGAAAAGCATGAAAGTTCCAGAAAAATATCTGTTTCATTGACTATGCCAAAGCCTTTGACTGTGTGGATCACAGCAAACTGTGGAAAATTTTGAAAGAGATGGGAATACCCAGACCACCTGACCTGCCTTTTGAGAAATCTGCATGCAGGTCAGGAAGCAACAGTTAGAACTAAACATGGAACAACAGACTGGTTCTAAATAGGGAAAGGAGTATCTCAAGGCTGTATATTGTCACCCTGTTTATTTAATTTATATGCAGAGTACATCATGAGAAACGCTGGGCTGGAAGAAGCACAAGTTGGAATCAAGATAGCCAGGAGAAATATCAGTAACCTCAGATATGCAGATGGCACCACCCTTATGGCAGAAACCAAAGAACTAAAGAACTTCTTGATGAAAGTGAAAGAGGAAAGTGAAAAAGTTAGCTTAAAACTCAGCATTCAGGAAACTAAGATCGTGGCATCTGGTTCCATCACTTTAAGGAAAATAAATGGGGAAACAGTGGAAACAGTAACAGACTTTATTTTTCTGGACTCCAAAATCACTGCAGATGGTGACTGCAGCCATGAAATTAAAAGATGCTTGTTCCTTGGAAGAAAAGTTATGACCAACCTGGAAAGAATATTGAAAAGGAGAGAGTTTACTTTGCCAGCAAAGTTCTGTCTAGTCAAAGCTTTGGTTTTGCCAGTAGTTATCTATGGTTGTGTGATGTGGACTATAAAGAGATCTGAGCCCTGAAGAATTGATGCTTTTGAACTGTGGTGTTGGACAACACTCTTGAGAAGTGTTGAGGAAATGAAGGAAGTTTTGGAAGTGTTGGAAGGAAGCTGAGGAAGTGTTGAGGAACAACTGTGGTGTTGAGAAGACTCCCTTGGACAGCAAGGAGATCCAACCTGTCCATCCTAAAGGAAATCAGTCCTGAATATTCATTGGAAGGGCTGATGCTGAAGCTGAAACTCCAATACTTTGGCCACCTGATATAAAGAACTGACTCATTGGAAAAGACCCTGATGCTGGGAAAGATTGAATATGCAAGGAGAAGGGGATGACAGAGGATGAGATGGTTGGATGGCATCACTGACTCAATGGACATGAGTTAGAGTAAACTCTGGGAGTTGGTGATGGACAGGTTGGCCTGGCATACTGCAGTCCTTGGGATCACAGAGAGTCAGACACGACTGAGCGACTGAACTAAAATGGAGCCCTGGGGTCTATGGGCTCTAAGGTAGAGTTAATGGTAACCTGGTAGCTTCTTTGATAAAGAGTCTGCCTGCAATGCAGGAGACCTGGGTTCGCTCTTTGACTTGGGAAGATCCCCTGGAGAAGAGAATGGCAACCCATTCCAGTGTTCTTGCCTGGAGAATCCCATGGACATAGGAGCCTGGCGTGCTGCAGTCCAGAGGATCATAACGAGTTGGACAAGACTGAGCGTCTAACACTACTGTTGGCAACCTCCAAGAGGAATTATGCCAAAGGGGTCCTCTCAGGGCTCCTGCTGCCAATGCCCCTGTCTCTATAGTGAGCCCCTCCTGACCCATGCCTCCACAGGAGACTGTCTAACAGTAGCAGGTAATTTTGATTCAGTCTTTTGTGGTGTCACTGCTCCTTTCCTCTGGGTGTTGGTGTATGCAAGATTTTGTTTGTGCCTCCAAGACTTAAGTCTCTGTTTACCCTAGTCCTATGAAAATCTTATAATCAAATCCTACTAGCCTTTAAGGTCAATTTCCCTGGAGATTCCCAGCCTCTTTGTTAGATTCCCAGGTTTGGAGTCCTGATGTGATGTGCAGAACCTTCACAACAGTGGGAGAACATTTTTAGTATTATTGTTCTCCAGTTTATGGGTCATTCACCAAGCAGGCATGGAATTTGATTTTATTGTAATTGTGCTTCTCCTACTGTCTCACTACAACTTCTTGGTTTTGGATGTGGAGTATGTTTTTTTGGTGGGTTCCAGTTTTCTTCTCTTGATGGTTCTTCAACAGCTAGTTGCAATTTTGGTCCTTTCTTACAAAGGAATATATCTTATGCAACCAATCCTTTTTATGAATTTAAAAAGTAACAAATAATCATAAATTTTTAACATTTTTTGAGTTTTTCAGGATTTAAAATGTTGATTCCTATAAAAGTAATATTCAAATCACTGCTTAAAACTACTCAATATCACCAAATTGATTTTTATTGTTTGAAATAGGGTGATTATATATAATATGTTTTTACTAATTTATTTTTTAAATTCTATAATCTGTGTATCCAATTGATGTGAAATAAAATGTAATTTCTTATAACGCAGTAATATCAGTTACCAGATTTGACAATTAATTGTATACAAATGAGAGCAGTGCTCAGTAAATTGCTGATTTTTTAAGAACAAAACTAGTAATCTTTCCCTTTATTATTAATAAATATCAAGAGGTCCAAAAATGAAGCGACTCACAGGGACTTAAGTGTAAAGATCTGACAGTGTGTCTCATAGCTGTACACTGTAGCTCTTGGTACCATATGCTCCATGTTCTCCAAATGGCTAAGGTGATGGAGAGTTACTGGATTACAGAGACAATAAACACCAGGGGAACATTTTTTTGCTTTGATGTTAACAAATTTCAAATGAAGATGCAGTTATAAAAAAAAAAAAAAAAAGTGGCTCATGCATTGCCTAAAACAAAATACAGAAAAGAAGAATTCCAAAATACCCTAGTGTTCAAAACTTTTCCTCTGATGCAAATGCAAAGTCCAGCTCACAAGAGACTAGTGAAATTCAATTTTCATAATAATTTCTCGCTTACTGAAAAAATGTAGAGATCCCTGGAGAAAAGAAATGCAAAGTTTCTATCAAATAAATGTAAAATATGCTAATATAGTGATTGAAAAGTCAAGTACATATGAAGTTTGACCCTATGGATTGCTTTGGTTTCTTATATTACAGATTGCACAAAGATCAGAATTATTTAACATAGCAGTTAGTTCCCCTTTTTGTTCAGTTCAACGAAACACTCTCTTCCATTACCTGACATTCACCATCATCATTTTTCTTTCTTTTCCTCATCTCTTTACTTTATTTTATTTTGACATGGCTTATGAGATTTTAATTTCCCAAACAGGGATCAAACCCAGGCCTTAACCACTGGCCTGCCAGGGAATTCCCCTTATCTCTTTATTGAACATATTTTTCATTCCCATGAGTTCATTTGTTAAACTGTATGTTTTATTTTTACATTTGTTTTATCTTTTCTTGATTTAAGTAATAATGTTGTTATTGTTCAGTTGCTAAGTCACATCCTACTTTTTGCGACCTCCATGGACTGCACACCAGTCTTTCCTGTCCTTCACTATCTGCTAGAGTTTGCTCAAATTCACATCCATTTAGTTGGTAATGCTATCCAACCATCTCATTCTCTATTGTCCACTTCTCCTTCTTCCCTCAGTCTTTCCCAGAATAAAGTTCTTTTCCAAAGAGTCAGTTCTTCACATCAGGGTCCGAAGCATTGGAGTTTCAGCTTCATCATCAGTCCTTCCAATGAATATTCAGGATTGATTTCCCATAGGATTGACTGCTTTGATCTCCTTGTAGTCCAAGGGACTCTCAAGAGTCATTTCCAGCACCACAGTTCGAAAGCATCAATTCTTCGGTGTTCAGCCTTCTTTGTGGTCCAACTCTCACATTGGTACGTGACTACTGGAAAAATCACAGCTTTGACTATATGGATATTTGTCAGCAAAGTGATGTCTCTGGTTTTTAATACACTGGCTAAGTTTGTCATAGCTTTTCTTCCAAGGAGCAAGTGTCTTTAACTTCATGGCCAATTTTATGGTCTGCAGTGATTTTGGAGTCCAAGAAAATTAAATCTGCCACTGTTTCCATTTTTTCCCCATCTATTTGCTATGAAGTGATGGGACTGGATGCTGTGATCTTGGTTTTGAATGTTGAGTTTTAAGCCAGCCGTTTCACTCTCCTCTTTCACCTTCATCAAGAGGCTCTTCAGTTCCTCTTCACTTTCTGCCATTAGGGTGGTATCATCTCCATATCTGAGGTTATTGATATTTCTCCTGGCAATCTTGATTCCAACTTGTGATCCACTCAGCCCAGAATTTTTCATGATGTACTCTGCATATAAGTTAAATAAGCAGGGAGGGAATATATACCTTGTCATACTCCTTTCCCAATATGGAACAATGAAACAATAGTCCATTGTTCCATGTCCAGTTATAACTGTTGCTTCTCAGGAGGCAGGTAAGGTGGTCTGGTTTTCCCACCTCTTTAAGAATTTCCTGGTTTGTTTGGATCCATACAGTCAAAGGCTTTAGCATAGTCAGTGAAGCAGAAGCAGCTGTTTGGGTGGATTCTCTTGCTTTTTCTATGATTCAACATATGTTAGCAATTTGAAATGACCACAGTTGTACAGTAGTTTGGACATTCTTTGACATTGCCCTTCTTTGGAATTGGGATGAAAACTGTCCTTTTTCAGTCCTATGAGTATTGCTGAGTTTTCCAAATTTGCTGACATACTGAGTGCAACACTTTAACAACATCATCTTTTAGGATTTGAAATAGCTCAGCTGGAATTCCATAATCTCCACTAGCTTTGTTCATAGTAGTACTTCCTAAGTTCCACTTGACTTCACACTTCAGGATGTCCAGTCCTAAGTGAGTGACCACACCATAGTGGTTTTCCAGGTCATTAAGACCTTTCTTGTACAGTTCTATGTATTCTTGCCACCTCTTCTTAATGTCTTCTGCTTCTGTTAGGTCTTTGGGGTTCCAGTGAATAAACCTAAAAATGGAGCTTTCAAAGACACAGCAATAGTCTGTTTCCATTAGATTATCAGATTGTCTTGTGTTACCCTGATTTAAAATAATATGCATGTTTAGGCATAATAAATTCTATATGCTATAATGATTAGTATGCTATAATGATTAGTATGGATATCATACTACTTTGTAAATATTCAAATCAAGTATTAATGTTTGCAAACATTCAAAATAATATTAATGAATAAATGAATAAATTTGTTTTTGGTAATTAGACTTGGTAATAGTCAAATGCCTCTTTGGGAAATTATAGGTGACTATAAGTTAATAAAATTACTGCTTTTTTCATAATGTAGGTGACATTTGGTGTTTTCAGTTGGAATATTATATAGGTTACTATATTGAGGAACAGTCCTGGCTGTGTGAATTTCTATTTTAAGGAGCAATAAAACCTGAAGCTGCATTATGAGGACTGAGAATAAATTCGGCAAAAATATTTTTAGATTTTGAGATAGTAAGAGATGGTCACACAACCTTGGCATCCCATAAAATCTTGCAGGGTGACAAATTAATCACTTACTTCAATCTCTCACAAGAAGTCTAAGTTATTCTTGAAAACTCTTCATGTTTAATTCTGTTGGCTTTGGTGAATATTCAGCAACTACCCAATTTCTTGTATCCATTTCTTTCTAATAGATTTTCTTCCCTCCAATCAAGTTAATCCCATTATTATTTTCTAACCAGAAATACCTTTGATCTTACTCTTCTTTAAATATAGCCCATATTATTTTCAAATTTTTTCCAAGTCTTTTTTTTTTCTTTCAGTGCAGAAATTAGGCTTTTAGATGTTGTCAAACCTCCTTACCACTGAACCCCCAAAACAATAGTGCTTAGGGCATTTAGATGGTTGACAAGTGTTGTTTAATTGATAACAATATATGGAAGATTATAATCAATCAACAAAAATCATAAGCAAGTGTTGTTTAATTGATAACAATATATGAAAGATTATAATCAATCAGCAAAAATCGTAATAGCCTTGATAACACCACAATTTATTGCGTATATGCTGTATGCTCCGTTTCTCATTTATTCTTTAATACTCATAATGACTCTCTGAGATAGAAAAAACTATCCTATTCTCATTTCACATGTGAAACTAAAACCCTAAGTGTTATTTAAAAATAATGCTTGAAGGCCTCATTTACATGGTCTTTCCTCTTATACACTTGGCTAAAAAAGTTTAATGGTGACATTCTGCACGCCTCTAGTGCCACGTCACAGCATGGTTGTTAGTACTCTCTTTACTGCTAGAAATGGAGTCACGTGTTTTTAATTCTACTCAGATTAAAGAACCAATTCGAGAAACATAGAACCAGTTCAGAAAACTGATCCTAAGATTGTGGTCCTCTAAAACAGCTGTTGGCACCAGAATCTGCAATAGTCAGGGTTCTTCTTGAGGGAACAGAAGCAATCCCATGTGTGTGTGTGTGTGTGCATAAAATCCCTTATATATCTATATCTATCTATCTAGAGAGAAAGAGATTAATTGGGAATTTGTTCACACTATTGTGTAGGTTAGCAAATCCAAATTTTGAAGGATAAGCTGGCAGGCTGGAAACCAAGAGAAGAGTTCAGGTTTTGTGTTGATACTTTGACTTCCAAGGCAATCTGGAGGCAGACTTTTCTTTTCCTCCAAGGACCTCTATCTTTATCTTCTTTAGACATTCAACTGATTGAATGAGGCCCGCCACAATATATGGAGTGTAACCTGCTTTTCTTAAAATCTATTGAGCTAAATGTTAAATGTTGATCTTATTTAATAAACACTTTTACAATGACATTTAGCCTGGTGTATGACCCTGCTGGCTCAGATGGTAAAGCCTCTGCCTACAATGCGGGAGACCTGGGTTCGATCCCTGGGTGGGGAAGATCCTCTGGAGAAGGAAATGGCAACCCATTCCAGTACTCTTGCCTGGAAAATCCCATGGATGGAGGAGCCTGGTAGGCTACAGTCCATGGGGTCGCAAAGAGTCGGACATGATTGAGCACCTTTACTTTTACTATGACCAAATATCTGAGTACTGTGGCTTAAAGTGACACATAAGATTACACAGTTGCTCTGGGCCTCCAGAAAAACATAGGCAGAATGCTTTCAGAATTAATTCCCTCAAAGGATGGGAGACTGGGGTATCTACTCAGTGGCCACTCCCCTCCCACCTCACACATGTTGAATGAAGTTTGTCCTTAGAAACACTAGACCCCTTATTCTTCTTGGTTGGACTAAATGAGTTTCTGTGGCATTGGAGATACTTCTAGACAAATTAATAAAGACTCAGTTGAATCTAAGCTTACAAGTAACTGACCTGCAAGTAGCTGACCTGAAATTAGGTATGGGAAAGAAGATGCTTCTTTGAGAGTTTCCAAATCTATATCTCTAGCCCTGCCAACTCTGCCTCTGCACGTATAATCTTAATAGTCTAATAATCACCTCAGACATAATATACCCTGATTAACAGCACATTTTGTATTTTTGCCACCTGCTGGTCTTCCAGTATTTTTCTTATTAGTGAGCAGTGCCAATGCTCATCAATTTGCACATCATGTACAAAGGAAATCATGCTAATTCTATTATTTGTTAGTAACAATGTGTTCTCTTGCCTTTACCTTCAATATGTATCCTGAATCTGGGTTTTTTCCTCACTTCCACTGTTCTGTCATTCTACTCCAAGTCTTGTCAGTTCCGGCTGAACAAACCAAAATAGGTTTTTTGTGAGCATTTAAAAATATAAATCAGACGTTATCATTCTTGTGTTCAATAGAATCCATCACAATCATAATAAAACCCAAACTCTGTACATAATTTGACTCTTCCCTATCCTCCAAACTGTACATAATTTGCTTTTCCCTGTCCTAGAACTCCACCCTCTGTCTCTTACTATTCCCTTGTTTGTTATACTCCACTTATATTTCATTCCAGTGTCTGCTCAGATGTGATCTTCTCAAACATCCCCAAGAGCCCTACATGTAAAATTGTCCATTGTCTTTTGCCTTCTATGATCACACTCTGTGCCTCACTTTGTTTTACTGGTTTCATAGCATTATTAATACCTTGCATTATCATATACAAATATTTAAGTTTATTTTCTCTCCCTCATTAAAATATAAGCTTTACAAAGGCAAAATTTTGCCTTATTTATGTCTTTATTTTCTATGCCTAAAACATGAGACCATCACATAATTGCACTAAATTATTAATTATTGGGTGAAAGAATTTTTAATGAATTTACATATGTGCAATAGTGGCTAAAAGGAAAATTCAAATATTACAGTCTATTTATATATGATGTAATTGTAATATTAAGGGATTCACTTTAAAATGTCCCAGATACTTTTGCAAAAAAAAAAAAAAAGTAAGTAAAATTGAGTATGTAGTTAACTTACAAAGAAATACATATCATGTTAAGTTTACTAATAATGTAATTTCTTAATTTGTTATTCTTTTATCTACTACTCAGACTTTTTCACCTAAACAATTATATAAGGATAAAGGCCACAATACTATACAGACATGTAATATGTAGTTTTGTTTATATTTGCTTTATAATTTAAAAAATACAAGACCTCTTGGTATATATATACACACACACACATATATATATATATTCTAATTTTAAGGTAAAAATATATATAATACTCCTATTGTTTTAATTACTTTTTCCCCCTTAGGAGAATTACTTTTCATTCTCCACTGACTTATTTGTATCCAAAGGTTTGGTATCTTGAAGTAGTGAAAGTGTTTGTCACTCAGTCCTGTTCAACTCTTTTTGACCCCGTGGACTATAGCCTGCCAGGCTCCTCTGTCCATGGGAATCTCTAGGCAAGAATACTGAAGTGGGTAGCCATTCCCTTCTCCAGGGGATCTTCCAGACCTAGGGACTGGACCTGGGTCTTCTGCATTGCATGCAGATTCTTTAACAGTTTGCCCTACCCTCCCTTAGTAGAATTACTTTTCATTCTCCATTTGACTTATTTGTATCCAAGAGTTTGACATTGACTCTATGAAATGTTGCCTCGATAAATATATGTACTTAATACAACCACTTAAATTACAACAGCTAAAACTGAAATTTGAGGCAGATTCTATGTTAGAGTTACTATGTTAAAGTACCCTGAAAATAACTCATACTGAGAATAAAACAAACTAAAAACAGAAAATATTTCTCTGGCTTTAACAATATTAAATTACCATTTGAATCCATAACTTATTATTGGGCATTCTCAAAGGGGAAACAATAACATTTTGAATGTTTACTTGTAGTACAAAAAAAAAAAAGATGGCCTTTTATTTAACCTTGACATTAATGTGTTGCATCCTTATTGTTGTACTGATAAATGGTTCATGGTTTTTACTTATTAATTGTTGAATGAAAATGAGTTGGAAAGAGAATTTCTTCTATCTTTTGTTTTATGAGCAATTTGAATGTCATCCCTGACCAAATTTGACTTTTGTTAAAGTAACCTGAGTAACTAGACAACTATTTTAAAAATTGTTTCAAGTGGCAAATTTCAGGCTTCCCTTAAAATTTCATAAAATCATCAAAACTTGTTCTCCTATTATGACATTGACTTGATGGTCTATTGTTTTCTCTATTTCTTACTCAAAGTCTTCTCTTTATTTTTAATTATATAGATTTAAATTTCTCTTCTACATCCAGTACATAGTAGTATCTTCTCATTTAACTTTGTGAAAAGATAGTATTTTTCAAAAAGTCAGTTTTAATTTCGTATTGTTTTTATTTTTATTTCTTCCTTTTATTTCTTCTAATTCATCAACATTTTTCTTACATTAAGGTATCTGAATAAGATATCAGTGAGATCAGATGTTGCAAAGAGTAATGTTTTCAAATGCCATGTCTCATTTCCAACACCTACCAAGTCTGATTTCTATTATCAATACAGTACTTTTAGCCTAACTTGGTTTTCAGTTCTATTTGACCATTAAGTGTTTCAATATTATGTTCTATTATTTTCTTCCAGGCATAATCATTTTCTCAAATTGAATTTCTTTCCACATTTTTCAAAGCAGGGAGTGAAACTGATAGTTTTGAGCACCCTTAGATGCTATCTTTGGCTTCACAGTGTAGCATCATCACCATCCTACATCTGCACAACACCATCCTGCACAAATCTGCCACTCCATATGTTGCATCATGCAAGGAGATTACAATAGGCTTGAATTTGGATCTCAGTCAGACATTCCCTGGAGACATTCCACAGGAAAAAGTATTGCTCGAGCCAACACTTAAATCCTTGCCTAGAGCTATCCCCTCTTCCAAAGACAAATATAATGAGAATGAAAGCACAGACCCCCAGATTCAATTGCCATATTTTTTTTTTTTCCTTCTTTTGAGGAGTTTGTCCTGTTCTCCTTGTTGTTATTCCTTTCTGTTGGTACTGGCAGTTGCCAGATGGGCTTTATTTTAAAATTTAAATGTTTTATTTTGTGGCAGTATTGCCCATTGCATCATATTCAATGCCAGCTCTTATTTCTTCAAAATCAAATGCTTGGCAGATTCTTAAACTGTTTAAGAATCAGGCACTAGGAACTTAATGTAGAGAAAGGGGGAAAGCTATACATTTCTATCACTCTAATACTGAGAATAACTGAAGCATAGAATGATTATTAAAGAGAAGATTTCAGTCACAACCAGTGGATAAAAATTGTTCACAACATGTGAACAAATAGTAAAATCTAGCAGAATGTGAGTTGTTAAAGAGATTCAATAATGCAGAGAACAAAGGTACCTCAAAAAACAAATCTGATCTATTCCAGTGCCCAGACTTCTTCCTTACCAATATACACACAAGGGGCAGAAATTCAGAGAGGTGAGAGCCCTGCACTTTAGAAAGTCATTTACTAATCGCAAAAAAGCTATTTAACTTGAAAATAAAAGCAGAAAATCTATTGCGTTGAAATACTTTTTTTTCTAATTTGAGCATATCTGAATATTAATAGTTTGAAGTAGGAAATGACAGCCCACTCCAGGATTCTTGAGTGGGAAGCCCCACGGACAGAGGAGCCTGGTGGACTACAGGCTGTGGGGTTGCAGTCAGACCTGACTGAGCGCAGCGCCCACATACACATATATTCATACTTATTAAACATGAGTGAAATTTATTGCTTGGCCTACATGTTTTTCAATAAAGTTCTTTACGTTGTTTGGCAGACAGTTAGAGACTAAAGTGAAGGTGAAAGTCACTCAGTCGTGTCCCACTCTTTGCGACCCCTTGGACTATACAGTCCATGGAATTCTCCAGGCCAGAATACTGGAGTGGGTAGGGTAGCCTTTCCCTTCTCCAGGGGATCTTCCCAACCCAGGGATCAAACCCAGGTCTCCCACATTACAGGCAGACTCTTTACCAGCTGAGCCACCAGGGAAGTCCATTAGAGACTAAAACAATGTATCAATATGAAAAGTATCTTCTGATAACCAAAGACCAGTTCTTTTATGTGTGCAAATTACTATTTGAATCTCAGTTAGAATCCATATGTGAGCTAACCAGATTCTAATTATAGGCTTCTAGTACTGAAAAGCATTTCTTTATCCAATCTGTTCAGACAAGTGGTCAATATTATAAAGCCCACCTCAGTTCTGTCTCTCATCTTTATTTAAAGTACAGTCATCTGGCAGTTTCAACAATTCAGAACATATTTCGCAAGGAAAGGAGACTCACTGGCCTCTATGAAGTAACAGTTCAGCTCAGTTCAGTGACTCAGTCATGTCCGACTCTTTGCGACCCCCATGAATCGCAGCACGCCAGGCCTCCCTGTCCATCACCAATTGCTGGAGTTTACTCAAACTCATGCCCATCGAGTCGGTGATGCCATCCAGCCATCTCATCCTCTGTCGTCCCCTTCTCCTCCTGCCCCCAATCCTTCCCAGCATCAGGGTCTTTTCCAACAAGTCAACTCTTCGCATGAGGTGGCCAAAGTATTGGAGTCTCAGCTTCAGCATCAGTCCTTCCAATGAACACCCAGGACTGATCTCCTTTAGGATGGACTGATTGGATCTCCTTGCAGTTCAAGGGACTCTCAAGAGTCTTCTTCAACACCACAGTTCAAAAACATCAATTTTTCGGCACTCAGCTTTCTTCACAGTCCAACTCTCAAATCCATACTTGACCACTGGAAAAGCCATAGCCTTGGCAGACAAGATCACTGTAAATCCATGCACTCATGTGTGTACTCCTTAGCAGTTATAGCCTTAACTCACTCCTCTCCAAAACTCTCTCTGCCTAGAGCTTTTTTTTTTTTTTTTTTTTTTTTCCTTTCAGAACTCAAATGTTCTTTTTTTAAATTTGCGTTTCAGAACTTAAATGTTTCTCTGACTCACAGGGGCAAAATTAGTTGCTCCCTCCTCTGCTTTGCCATTTCATTTCTATTATACCTCTCCTCTTCATTATGTATTTCTCTTTAATTATGCTAAAGTGTAAGAATTAATGAGCAGAGGCAAAAAATGGATTTATCTTTATATTTTCCAACAAAATATTTTTTATCTCATAGTAAAAATTCAATAATAGCTGGTTAATTATCTAATGCAAAAAATGAATTTAAAAATATCACTGTTTTCACTTTTAGATCATTGACCCCCTCCTTTCAGCTGTACTATAAGGATTTTACAACCAGACCAGAGATAAAATATACAAAACATTAGAGAAGAGAAGGGGACAAGGGACTTATAAGTCAAGGACACAGTGATTATGATGATGATGATGTTGATAATAAATAGGCAGTAATCATGAATGTCAGACACAAAAATTTAAGAAAACAAAAACTGAATAAAAAATAAGTTATAGGTTATTATGAAAGATTATGATCACTGAAGTTAAAAATTACTAGCCAGAGTCTTCAAGAATATTAATATAGAAAAGTGAGAAATAAAGGAAAAAAAGACATTACACCACTTATTTTATCACTGCTATATTTAACAATAGGATGAAGCACTGAAAAATCATTACTTAAACACTAAGTGTTGGAATTTTTCAGTGAGAAATCTGACAAAATAAGTGTGATATCAGAAAACTAAATTTATTATTAAAATGTCTGAATCATTTGGAAGAAAGCATTGTCTTTTTGCCAAAGACTAGTTCTCTAAGTAGATATGTTTTTTCCATTTTTCGTTTTAATGAAATGACAAAATTGTAAAAGTAATATTGTCCCTGGAATTGTCCTGCCCCGACTAAAGAATAGTTAGTGTCCTTGTTTAAATGTTTTTGTGACTATTTGTTGTGCTGCTCTGTCCATTTTTGTAGGTACTAGATCACAGAGCTCTTTAGATATATATTCAAAGAATGAGAAACAAAAGTCTGATGGAATATGCTGACTAAAAGAGCATCTTGAAACAACCAACTGACCACTGAGTTGTTAGTTAAAAATGGAAAGCAGATCACTAACTATAAACACAGAAAGTCTTCTCAGGATTGGTAGAACAAGGTAGCAAATGATAATCTTACCTCTCCACTTGGCATTCTTCAAGTTTTTGAAAACCAAGAGAAATACTGAAGAGATGAAGATGGTATTGCAATGCAACCTGGAGAATATTGACACATCAACCCCTCCCTTTCCACATATTTGTTCCAGAATAGAAGCCCACAGGGCAATGTACGCTCTGTCATGGAACCAAGAAAGTCTACAATAGAAGTAACACAGCAGAACTCTAACTAAAAATAAATATTTTGTGAGATTTTAATAATATTCTGTAATTTAATGGTATATTGATCCTTCATAGTTTCTGTGGTTCCAAATTCATCCTATAATAACAAAATGGAAAGACAAAACTCCTTTTACCATTTGCCCTCATAACCCCTGGTTGCCATTTTCCTCAACATCTAATTATTTTATAGTTAATAAAGGAGTTCTTTCTAAAATTTTTGCTTGTGGCTCAAGGTTTGAACTCATACTGCTGATTGTATCATATAATCTGAAAAAGGGAAAAGCTTAATTATGCTCTATAAGCAGACCTAAAATTGTTTTTATTTAATTAGCAACTGAACAAAATCTTTTTCTATGAGAAAGAAATGAAAGAAAATTGACTTGAATTTTCACTATCATGGGAAGTTGAGTGTACAGAAAATATATTTTAAAAATGGAAGAACTACTAAACATCGATTGTTATAAATCTGCTAAAGAATGAGATATTGCACTTTTTTAAAATTAATAATTTAAATAAACCATATTAGAATCACATATGATTTGCTTTTGCAAATTACCTTTGCAAAGAGGAAGGTATTCAGATTTTTTTCCTAAATTTATAATAAGATAAATGTCTTTATATGCCAAGTATGTGTGTGATTCAGTTGTGTTCGACTTTTTGAGACCCCTTGGGCTGTAGCCTACTGGGGTCCTCTGTCCATGGAATTCTCCAGGCAAGAATACTGGAGTGGGTAGCCATTCCCTTCTTCAGGGGATCTTCCCAATCCAGGGATCAAACTTGGGTCTTCTGCACTGCAGGCAGATTCTTTACCATCTGAGCTATCTGGGAAGCTCATATACCAGTTAGCGCATTTTAGGTAAAACAGTAAGGTCCCAGTCTACAGTAGTGAACCCAAATTTGTTAAAACAAAACAAAACAAAACTTAACCTCCCACACCTAACCTAACTATATGCTTAATTAATTAAATGGGATTTTCTACAGTTAAATATTAATAATACAGTTTTCTCAAACAGTTTGTTTCCTCAGATTTACATAACAACATACCCTACAATGAAGCCATAAAAATTTGGGTAAAATGGTAGAGCGAGAAATGAAACTTCATGGTGTTGATAGGATGTAAAATGAGAGGCGTTAAGTATAGTTGACATTCAGTTTTCTCCAGGTTTCTCACTTATCTTTATAAATAAACTAAGCATTTTCAGTTCTCAAAAACTTTTGTGTCCACAATTCATTTATTTAAAGTTTCTCATCAAGTATATTCATAACAAATTGTCCTTGGGGGTCAACCAAAAATTTAACCTAGTTTAAATCAGAATATTTTAAATGATATTAATTTTCCTTTATTGAGTAAAAGTATGAGAATCATGAGTCAAATGATGAGATTTAATGCAACGTGAGTTTTAAAAATTACTCCAGGATTTATGATTTCTCCCTTGATGTGGCTCTTCTTGCAGAAAATAGGAAGGTAAAGAAACTAGAGTTTGTACAGTCCTACTTATCTTTACCTTACGACTTCTTGATTATCTGCTCATTTCCCACCCCACTTCTGGACTGTGTCTGTTATTCCTTTACTAATGAGACAATCTTCATTATCTCTTGGAAGATTGCCTTTAATAGCTTGTACTGTAAAATCTACATACCCCAGCTCTCAAAAGCCTAAGAAAACCTTGAGTACAATGCTCAGCTTATTAACATGTTTGCATTTTCACAACTAATATGGTTTAAAGCATAATTTATAGTAGGAACCCTAATTTTTTTTTTAATGAATAACCTTTTGAATCAATTAAACAACATATCTCATCTTTCCTGGGTAAAACAGTGATTTTAAAATTTCAATTACTTGGGATGACTATTTATTTATAAAATTAAAAGAGTTACATGCATCATAGAAGAACATCAGAAAAAAGTTTTGCAGCAAGTATTAGACTCAATTTCTCATAATTAAATTACCTAAATATGAATCCCTTACTATTCATCTACAGTCTCTGCATTTTCTCTAGTAATCAAACAACAAGAGATAGTTGATTATTAGCTGAAGTGTAGGACAGAGACGTGTAGAGCAGAAGATGTTATTCAGTTTGATACCATACATATATACCAACAAAAAGCAAAGGACTTCCATGTTGATACTAAGAAGAGAATTTTTAGAAAGATAAATTATATAATATTTAAACATTCTCTGCTAACATAGAATGAATCTAAAATTCTACAAAATCATCTTTAACTATTAATACTACACATCTCATCCTCTATTCTACATTAAACATCAGTAAGGGCTTCCTGGGTGGCTCAAAGGATAAAGAATCTGCCTGCAATGCCGGAGACCCAGGTTCAATCACTGGGTCGGGAAGGTCCCTTGGAGAATGGAATGACTACCCACTCCAGTATTCCTGGCTAGAGCATTCCATGGATAGAGGAGCCTGTGGGTTATAGTTTGCAAAGAGTTGGATAGGACTGAGCAACTAACACTTTCACTTTACAAAGTTATAATATCAGCTGTTTAAAATAAAGCAGAAATTAGAATAAATTCTCTACCTATAGTTCAGAATATACAACTGGACTTATTTTTTGTTTAAATGAGAGATAAAGAGAGAGAAAATAAATGTCAGCTCACATGTTTATGTGGCATAGGTGAGATGGTTATAAATTTCACTCAGGATCATTTCAGATATGTGAACAACGTCCAATGATATATGATGAATAACAGCTGATGGTTGTGACCTGCTAAGACAGGCTAATGGCGTCTTAGTTGTGGTGACTTGGCTAGCTGGCCCCCTACTACATTTGCAGATTTGTGATCATCTTCTGGTAAGTGTAACATTTCAAACCTTTTTATAGAAAAGAAATCCTCAGATGAGTCTTTCAGGGATACTCAGACTAGCTTTGTAATCAGCTGAAAAGAGGCATATATAAGGGGTTGAAGGAAGAGAAGTCTACACAGTTGCTTCTCATTTTATCTGTAGGTAAAGAAATGATTATTAATTTCCATGTGATATATATACTCCAAAGACTTCATTTTAAACCATCATTAATGTGCTGAATTTCCTCATTTTTAAATGTGAGGATCATTATAAAAAATATAGTAAATTTCATAAAAATGTCTTAAATGTAGAGGATTCATTACCTTAAATTATCTACAGACTGGATATTGATGTCTCAGTGAATGAAATGATGGAGCCAAAGCAAAAACAGTGCCCAGTTGTGGATGTGACTGGTGATGGACGTAAAGTCCAATGCTGTAAAGATCAATATTGCATAGGAACTTGGTTTAGTTCAGTTCAGTCACTCAGTCGTGTCCAACTCTTTGCGATCCCATCAACCGCAGCAAGCCAGGCCTCCCTGTCCATCACCAACTCTTGGAGTCCAACCAAACCTATGTCCATTTGAGTCGGTGATACCATCCAACCACCTCATCCTCTTCTGTCCCCTTCTCCTCCTGCCCTCAATCCCTCCCAGCATCAGGTTCTTTTCAAATGAGTCAGCTTTTCGCGTCAGGAGGCCAAAGTATTAGAGTTTCAGCTTCAACATCAGTCCCTCCAATGAACACCCAGAACTGATCTGCTTTAGGATGAACTGGTTGGACCTCCGTGCAGTCCAAGGAACTCTCAAAAGTCTTCTCCAACACCACATGTCAAAAGCATCAATTCTATGGCTCTCAGGTTTCTTTATAGTCCAGCTCTCACATCCATACATGACAACTGGAAAAACCATAGCCTTGACTAGACAGACCTTTGTTGACAAAGTAATGTCTCTGCTGTTCAATATGCTATCTAGGTTGGTCATAACTTTCCTTCCAAGGTGAAAGCGTCTTTTAAATTCATGGCTGCAATCACCATCTACAGTGATTTTGCAACCAAGAAAAATAAAGTCTGTCACTGTTTCCACTGTTTCCCCATCTATTTGCCATTAAGTGATGGGACCGGATGCCATGATCTTAGTTTTCTGAATGTTGAGTAAAGCTCAACTTTTTCACTCTCCTCTTTCACTTTCATCCAGAGACTCTTTAGTTTTTCTTCACTTTCTGCCATAAAGGTGGTATCATCTGCATATCTGAGGTTATTGACATTTCTCCCGGCAATCTTGATTCCAGCTTGTTCTTCCTCCAGCCCAGCGTTTCTCATGATGTGCTCTGCATATAAATTAAATGAGCAGGGTGATGATATACAGCCTTGACATACTCGTTTTCCTATTTAGAACCAGTCTATTGTTCCGTGTCCAGTTCTAACTGTTGCTTCCTGGCCTACATACAAGTTTCTCAGGAGCCAGGACAGGTGGTCTGGTATCCCCATCTCTTTCAGAATTTTCCACATTTTGTGAATTGTGATCCACACAGTCAAAGGTTTTGGCATAGTCAATAAAGCAGAAATAGATGTTTTTATGGAATTCTCTTGCTTTTTTGATGATCCAGCGGATGTTGGCAGTTTGATCTCTGGTTCCTCTGCCTTTTCTAAAATCAGCTTGAACATCCGGAATTTCATGGTTCACATATTGCTGAAGCCTGGCTTGGAGAATTTTGAGCATTTCTTTACTAGCATGTGAGATGAGTGCAGTTGTGTGGTAGTCTGAGCATTCTTTGGCATTGCCTTTCTTTGGGATTGGAATGAAAACTGACCTTATCCAGTCCGGTGGCACTGCTGAGTTTTCCAAATTTGCTGGCATATTGAGTGCAGCACTTTCACAGCATCATCTTTTAGGATTTGAAATAGCTCAACTGGAATTCTATCACATCCACTAGCTTTGTTTGTAGTGATGCTTCCTAAAGCCTACTTGACTTCGCATTCTAGTATGTCTGGCTCTAGGGTAGTGATCACACCATCATTGTTATCTGGGTCATGAAGATCTCTGTTGTACAGTTCTTCTGTGTATTCTTGCCACCTTTTCTTACTATCTTCTGCTTCTGTTAGGTCCCTACCATTCCTGTCCTTTATTGAGCCCATTTTTGCATGCAATATTCCCTTGGTATCTCTAATACAGTTCTGCCAAGAGAACACACTGGTCATAGCAAACACCCTCTTCCAACAACATGAGAGAAGACTCTACACATGGACATCATCAGATGGTCAACTCTGAAATCAGATTGATTCTATTCTTTGCAGTCAAAGAGGGAGAAGCTCTATACAGTCAGCAAAAACAAGACCAGGAGATGACTGTGGCTCAGATCATGAACTCCTTATTGCCAAATTCAGACTGAAATTGGAAAAAGTGGAGAAAACCACTAGACCATTCAGGTATGATCTAAATCAAATCCCTTATGACTATACAGTGGAAGTGAGAAATAGATTTAAGGGACTAGATCTGATAGAGTGCCTGATGAACTATGGACGGAGGTTCGTGACATTGTATAGGAGACAAGAATCAAGACCATCCCAAAGAAAAAGAAACGCAAAAAAGCAAAATGGCTGTCTGAGGAGGCCTTACAAATAGTTGTGAAAAGAAGAGAAGTGAAAAGCAAAGGAGAAAAGGAAAGATATACTCATTTGAATACGGAGTTTCAATGAATAGCAAGGAAAGATAAGAAAGCCTTCCTCAGCGATCAATGCAATGAAATAGAGGAAAACAATAGAATGGGAAAGACTAGAGATCTCTTCAAGAAAATTAGGAACCTGGTATGTTAGATCAATTAATCAGGGTAAATTGGAAGTGGTCAAACAGGAGATGGCAAGAGTAAGCATAGACATTTTAGGAATCAGTGAACTAAAATGGACTGGAATTGGCAAATTTAATTTAGATGACCATTATATCTACTACCGTGGGCAAGAATCCCTTAGAAGAAATGGAGTATACATCATGGTCAGCAAAAGAGTCCAAAATGCAGTACTTGGATGCAATCTCAAAAACAGCAGAAATACCTCTGTTTGTTTCCAAGGCAAACCATTCAATATCACAGTAATCCAAGTCTATGCCCCAGCCACTAGTGCTGAAGAAGCTAAAGTTTAACAGTTCTGTGAAGACCTACAAGACCTTCTAGAACTAACAGCAGAAAAAGATATCCTTTTCATCTTAGGGGACTGGAATGCCAAAGTAGGAAGTCAAGAGATACCTGGAGTAACAGGCAGGTTTGGCCTTGGAGTACAAAATGAAGCATGGCAAATATTAACAGAGTTTTGCCAAGAGAACACACTGGTCATAGCAAACACCCTCTTCCAACAACACAAGAGACAACTCAATACATGCACATCACTAGATGGTCAACACTAAAATCAGATTGATTATATTTTTTGCAGCCAAAGATGGAGAAGCTCTAAACAGTCAGCAAAAACAAGACTGGGAGCTAACTGTAGCTCAGATCATGAGCTCCTGATTGTCAAATTCAAACTTAAATTGAAGAAAGTAAGGAAAACCACTAGACCATACAGGTACGACCTAATTCAAATCCCTTATGATAATATTATGGAAGTGAGAAATAGATTCAAGGGATTAGATCTGATAGATAGAGTGCCTGAAGAACTATGGACGGAGGTTCGTGACATTGTACAGGAGATAGGAATCAAGACCATCCCCAAGAAAAAGAAATGCAAAAAGGCAAAATGACTCTCTGAGAAGGCCTTACAAATAGCTGAGAAAAGAAGAGAAGCTAAAGGCAAAGGAGAAAAGGAAAGATATTCCCAGCTGAATGCAGAGTTCCAAAGAATAGCAAGGAGAGATAAGAAGGCCTTACTCCCTGATCAATGAGAAGAAATAGAGAATAACAATAGAATGGGAAAGATTAGAGAACTCTTCAAGAAAATTAGAGATACCATGGGAACATTTCAAGCAAACATGGGCACAATAAAGGACAAAAGTGGTATGGACCTAACACAGCAGGATTAAGGATTGAGTATTGTTTGAGAAGGGCTTCCCAGGTGGCTCAATGAGGGAGACCATGGTTCAACCCCTGAGTTGAGAAGATCCCCTGGAGAAAGGAGAGACTACCCACTCCAGTATTCTAGCCTGGAGAATTCCGTGGACCACATAGTCTATGGGGTCGCAGTGAGTTGGGCCTGACTGAGCGACTTTCACTTTCACTTTCCCAGGTGCCACTGTCGGTAAAGAACTGGCCTAACCATCAATACAGGAGACATAAGAGAAGTGGGTTTGATGCCTGGGTCAGGAAGATCCAGTGGAGGAGGACATGGCAACCCACTCCAGTATTCTTGCTTGGAGAATCCCATGGACAGAGGAGCCTGATTGGCTACAGTCCTTAGGGTCACACAGAGTTGTACCGGCCTGAAGAGATTTAGCATATGCATTGTTTGAGAAATATGCAAAGTTGGTTTTGTTATTCTGTTTTTGTCTCCCCATGCACAACACCTTCTCTCTTCCTTTCCCACTCATACACACTTCCTTGTACTATGATATTACAGATCACTCTTCATTGTTAATTTCAATGAGCCTGCACAATATTTAACCCAATTTAAATAAAGTTAATTGAGTTAAAAGTTAGCTATTAAATGTGACTTTTGAAAAGGTATTTTTTGACTGCGGCAAAAAGTCAATGTTACAATACATGTATAATTCCAGGTTACATTACAAAAGCTCAAACTTCAGGTTATCACTTCTTTTAATACCTAGATAACACAGGTCGGTCCTCGTACAAAGTCTTCTTTCTACTTTTTTTGCAGGAAATCCATGCTTCCCTCCTTTCCTACTTCCTTCTTCCTTCAGTGTATCTTATTTACGATTGCTAAACACCCCCAAAGAATTCTTGTCAACTTAGATGGATTGCTATGACCTCTTAGGAATTGCTGCTACAGGCTTTTTTTTTTTTTTTTTTTTTGTCAGCGATGACAGTTTCACATCTACTTTCCCTTGCCACTACAGGTGTCACTGGTTTACTTTTCTCCAAACATAACAAAGTAAACCTAATACACCATCCCGAAATCCTAATGGAAATGAAAATTTGATAGTGCAGGAAAGGAATAGGAATAAGAGGTAGTACAAGTTGAAGGTTCACCAGTACGGCCCGTGTTTGCCGTGTCTCTCTTTGGCCCCTTGGTCTGGCACGATGGCCAAGGGTCTTGCTGCTACTCACAGTGCTCTGTACCCAGTGCTCTATTCTCAGGCCCCCTTTATTCTTACTCAAGGCCCACTGTCACAGCCAGAGGAATACTAAAACATTACTTGCACTAACCCTTATAAATATTGAACGATATCCCCAGCACCAATAGAGATTTAATGTTTAGATTAAAGTTCCTGGATTAGCTCACAGGTAAAGCTTCTGAGAGTTGTATATGTCCATTAAGTTTGCACGACCTTCCCTATCCCAGCTCCTACCAGTTAGCCCAGAACTAGGACAAAGGTCAAATTTCCCAGCACAGATTTTAAGTCTGCAAAGACTTATGACCTGCACATGGCAATTCTGTTGTCAACTAATTTAGATCTGACTCTTATGATAGAACTATTATAGCTCTTTCTCTGCAATAAACCTTCATCCTATACACAGGAAACAATTTTTAAGTGTACATAAAATGAAAAACAATGCATTACCAATGTATACTCAAATTTTCAAGTCTTATTTTATTGTAATATTGTTGCTTATTGCCTACATTGTTTTAAGACATAAAAATACACTCACATGCACACATATATATGCTGTAAACTGAATGCTGTGATTCCCTTAACTTTTTCCATAATTTGTAGTTAAAATGATCAATGTATTTAGACAAAAGGCAAGATGTTCACATTTCTTTCTTTGGTAGATGGAAATTATTTTTTGTTTTAATTTGTGCTTGAGTGTCTAATTATGTTGTTTTGGGAACTCTGGGGACTTTATAATTACCTCTTCAAATGAAAATTGATCAAGGATGAATATCAAAGGAACTAGAGAAAACCTTTTAAATACATTTGATTTCAGAAATTTCAAAAGTATACTCTAATAGGTACTATTTCTAGTTAAATTTTAATGTCTATTTCTTAGTCTTTGGTATTAGACTATGTAATCAACCTAAAATTTGTCAGCTTCTATTAGGAATATCAGCTGATAAGTATTTTGTGTAAAATGTAAGTGGAACTCTGAACTTGGACATAATTTATTTATCAATTCTACAAGTTCAATATTTACTTATGTTTTCTTTTGTTATTGAATTTTATGTTCAATTTGTTTCCCTCTGTGTTTTTGTTTGCTTGTTTAAGAGCTAAGGGATATATTTATTATAGACTACTACTTGTGTGGATTGGTATTTAGAGCAATAATACATAAGCATTTATGTACAATTGCTGATTAAAATTTTTCAAACTAAAATTGAACCTTTAATCAGATAAATTTGCACTGCAACTTGTTTCCATTCTGTAGTTGCTGAGCATTAATTTTTTTTTCTTCCTCTGTATTGACCTATCAGTTATGACTAAATCACACTGCCTCCATGGCTTGGAGAAGGTTCCTTTCTCACCGTATCTAAAAATTAAACTATGAGCACTATTTATTAAAATCAAATGTTTTTTCATGCATGTATAAAACTATCATCATTAGTAATTATACATTCATGCCCCAAACCAAACAGAAAAAAGAACTCATAGAATTATATTCAAACTGTGAAAAGAATAAATAATAATTGAATTAAGTTAATCAAATATGTCATCATAGGCACAGAATAACTGATGATTCAGCAGTAGACTCACAAATTGATTTCTTTCCTACATTTCTGCAATAGAATGTCAGATTTGGGTAAGAAACTATTACACATAATATTTTTAGACACACATATTTGTGAAAAAGCCATGTAGTCATGAATGAGCATTTCTCTTCTTATTTCTGTAACTGTGATTTTTAAATTTTGTCAAGACAGTGTTATTTTGGAAACATGAATAGCAGGGCTTTTACTTTCCTTTGCAAACAATATCTAACCTGAATTACTTTAAAATCTTCTTTAGTTTGTGGATAAAATACATTTAGACTACCAATAATATTTGCTCTGTTAGAAATAGTCATAGAATGTTTGCTCACTAATTTGTTCAAATAGGTCAGCTGTGACTTGCTACATGACAGCTAGGAACCCTAAACTTAGGTGCAATGTCTGACAAAGTTACTCAAGAAATTATATTGTAATCACATCTAATACCACATGTATAAAAATAGGCTTAGGCTGTTTTCCTAAGACATCCTGTTAGATTTGTATATTGGCACTATAGGAGATATTGGTGCTCTTTTGAAAGAAAAAAGAAAATAAACCCACCAGGTTTTACCCATTAAATCCCATTATGGTAATTACACAAGTTATTTGTACCCCAGGCAAAAAAAAAATCTTGAAGTTAGTGCATGTTCTGAGTCCTGTGCAAGGTTTTCCTCTTAATGTCTGTAGAACTAATTACATCAGTTCAGTCCAATTCAGTCGCTCAGTCCTGTCCAACTCATCAGGACCCCATGGGCCACAGCACACCAGGCCTCCATGTCCATCACCAACTCCTGGAGTCTGCTCACACTCATCTTCATTGAGTCAGGCATGCCATCCAACCATCTCATCCTCTGTTGTCATCTTCTCCTCTCGCCTTCAATCTTTTCAGACATCAGGGTCTTTTCCAATGAGTCAGCTCTTCACATCAGGTGGCCAAAGTATTGGAGTTTCAGCTTCAACATCAGTCCTTCCAGTGAACACTCAGGACTGATTTCCTTTAGGGTGGACTGGTTGGATCTCCTTGCAGTCCAAGCGACTCTCAAGAGTCTTCTCCAACACCACAGTTCAAAAGCATCAATTCTTCAGTGCTCAGCTTTCTTTATAGTCTGACTCTCACATCCATACATGACTACTGGAAAAACCATAGCCTTGACCAGACGGACCTTTGTTGGCAAAGTAATATCTCTACTTTTTAATACGCTGTCTAGGTTGGTCATAACTTTCCTTCCAAGTAGTAAGCATTTTTTTAAAATTTCATGGCTGCAGTCATCATCTCAGTGATTTTGGAGCCCCCAAAAGTGAAGTCATCCACTGTTTCCACTGTTTCCCCATCTATTTGCCATAAAGTGATGGGACCAGATGCCATGTTCTTAGTTTTCTGAATGCTGAGCTTTAAGCCAACTTTTTCACTCTCCTTTTTCACTTTCTTCAAGAGACGTTTTAGCTTTTCTTCCCTTTCTGCCATAAGGGTGGTGTCATCTGCATATCTGAGGTTATCGATATTTCTCCCAGCAATCTTGATTCCAGCTTGTGCTTCATCCAGCCCAGCGTTTCTCATGATGTACTCTGCATATAAGTTAAATAAGCAGGGGTGACAATATACAGCCTTGATGTACTCCTTTTCCTATTTGGAACCAGTCTGTTGCTTCATGTCCAGTTCTAACTGTTTCTTCCTGACCTGCATAAAGATTTCTTAAGAGGCAGGTCAGGTGGTCTGGTATACCCACCTCTTTCAGAATTTTTCACAGTTTATTGTGATCCACACAGTCAAAGGCTTTGACATAGTCAGTACAGAAGAAATAGATATTTTTCTGGAACTCTCTTCCTTTTTCGATGATCCAGCGGATGTTGGCAAATTGATCTCTGGTTCCTCCGCCTTTTCTTAAAACCAGCTTGAACATCTGGAAGTTCACAGTTCACGTATTGCTGAAGCCTGGCTTGGAGAACTTTGAGCATTTCTTTAGTAGCGTGTGAGATGAGTGTAATTGTGTGGTAGTTTGAGCATTCTTTGGCATTGCCTTTCTTTGGGATTGGATTGAAAACTGACCTTTTCCAGGCCTGTGGCCACTGCTGAGTTTTCCAAATTTGCTGGCATATTGAGTGCAGCACTTTCACAGCATCATCTTTTAGGATTTGAAATAGCTCAACTGGAATTCTATCACATCCACTAGCTTTGTTTGTAGTGATGCTTCCTAAAGCCTACTTGACTTCGCATTCTAGTATGTCTGGCTCTAGGGTAGTGATCACACCATCATTGTTATCTGGGTCATGAAGATCTCTGTTGTACAGTTCTTCTGTGTATTCTTGCCACCTTTTCTTAATATCTTCTGCTTCCTTTAGGACCATACCATTTCTGTCCCTTATTGAGCCCACCTTTGCATGAAATGTTCCCTTGGTATATCTAATTTTCTTGAAAAGATCTCTAGTCTTTCCCATTTTATTGTTTTCCTCTATTTCTTTGCATTGATGACTGAGGAAGGCTTTCTTACCTCTCCTTGCTCTTTTTTGGAACTCTGTATTTAAATTGGTGTATCTTTCCTTTTCTCCTTTCCTTTTAACTTCTCTTCTTTTCACAGCTACATGTCAGATCTCTTCAGACAGCCATTTTGCTTTTTTGCATTTCTTTTCCATGGGGATGGTCTTGATTCCCGTCTCCTGTACAGTGTCACGATCCTCCGTCCATAGATCATCAGGCACTCTGTCTATCAGATCTAGTCCCTTAAATCTATTTCTTACTTCCACTGTATAATCATAAGGGATTTGATTTAGGTCATACCTGAATGGTCTAGTGGTTTTCCCTACTTTCTTCCATTTAACTCTGAATTTTGCAATAAGGAGCTCATGATCTGAGCCAAAGTCAGCTCCCAGTCTTGTTTTTGCTGACTGTTTAGAGCTTCTCCATCTTTGGCTGCAAAGAATATAATCAATCTGTTTTTGGTGTTGGCCGTCTGGTGATGTCCACGTGTAGAGTCTTCTCTTGTGTTGTTAGAAGAGGGCGTTTGCTATGACCAGTGGTTCCCCTTGGCAAAACTCTATTAGCCTTTGCCCTGCTTCATTCTGTACTCCAAGGCCAAATCTGGAGTAATTTGGAGTAACTATTTACATGCAATTTACAAAATGATAAGGTTTAAGGTATTACCTCTACTAATATTCCCAGTATTAAAAAAAAAATTTTTTTTTAATTGGGGTATAGCCAATTAACAATGTTGTGATTATTTCAGGTGAACAGTAAAGGGATTCAGCCATATATATGCATGTATTTTTCTCCCCCAAAATCCCCTCTTCTCCAGGCTGCCACATAACATTGAACAGAGTTCCCTGTGCTATAAATATACAATAGGGCCTTGTTGGTTATCCATTTCAAATACGGCAGTGTGTACATGTCCATCCCAAACTCCATACCTATCCGTTTCCCCCATTTCTCCCCCTGGCATCCATACGTTTGTTCTTATAAAAGACTAAAAAAACTAAAATCATTATGACTTTTTGTCTATCTTACTAAATGGTATCACTACATGCTTAGTTGCCTGAGACAACAGATGAACATTCTTGATGTCTCCTCCTTAACCCATCATATGCTATTGCTGATCAATTCCTGTTGGTTCTCTATCCTGATGATGCCTTAAATTCCTCCTTCTCCTCTTTATACTTACTGCCAGTATTTCACTTCCATTGCTTATAGTATCCCATGGGACTGTTGTAATACCAACCTCTTCCCTATCTTTACATATAGTGTTTTTCTTATTTTAATCTATCACATACCATTCCTCAAGAGCTGCCTCTCTAAAATACAAATATGAGTTTTGTTTTTCAATTTTATTTCAGTAAGTAGCTTCTTACACTTACACAAAATTTATTTTATTATCAGGTCTAAGTTTTCCTTGACTTAGTCCATTCAGCTTAACAAATAAACTAGGATTACCCAGATAAAATGTGCTTTTTAATATTTCACTGCCTTTTGTTTGCTTGCTTGCTTGCTTCTTATGTTATTTTCTCTTCTTAAACTTCCTGCTGCTCCTCTCCTATCAGTCTTAATTGAAACAAATCAAATAGAAAATCCTCTGTAGACTTTACGTGATGGATCACCAGCAATTGTGTCTCACACATTGAATGAATGAAAGATGGATAAGTTGAAACAAATCAGAAAAGAATTTAAATGGTGCATAAAGAGTGGGGACCTTTCTAAACCCTATCTTGACATTAGCCAAGTGCCACAACATTGTAGTGAGTGGTGTTGCGATTAATGGCAGTACATTAAAAAAATTTGTTGTAAACCCTAAGTAAACATGCTTCTCAATGGTTGATAATGTACTTTACTTGTGCCTCTATTGCAGATATTTGTGTTTGTGTTCCACACGATCAGTCATTAAAAACTGAGATGAAATATAGTGACTGTGGATAAGTGAGCCAGAGACTGTGACTAGTTTATTCCGTACATATTTCAATGTTAGTGGACAGAGGAATCTGTATCCTAATTTTAAAATGGGGACACTTGAATAGACATTTTTCCAAGGACACATATTGATGCCCAACAAAGACATAAAGACATAAAAGACATAAAAGATCAGTGATCTTTCAGTTCAGTTCAGTTCAGTCGCTCAGTCGTGTCTGACTCTTTGCGGTCGCAGCAGGCCAGGCCTCCCTGTCCATCACCAACTCCCGGGGTTTACTTAGACTCATGCCCATTGAGTCGGTGATGTCATCCAGCCATCTCATCCTCTGTCGTCCCCTTCTCCTCCTGCCCCCAATCCTTCCCAGCATCAGGGTCTTTTCCAATGAGTCAGTTCTTCGCATGAGGTGACCAAAGTATTGGAGTTTCAGCCTCAGCATCAGTCCTTCCAATGAACACCCAGGACTTATCTCCTTCAGGATGGACTGGTTGGATCTCCTTGCAGTCATTAGCGGAATGCAAATCAAACCCACAGTGGGGTAATCACCTCACATCTATTCTATTGGTTTTCAGAAAGACATAAAACAGGAAATATTGGTGAGGATGTGGAGAAAACAAAACTTTATGCACTGTTGGTGGGAATGTAAATTGATATGAACTCAATGGAAAAACATGGAGTTTCCTAAAAAAAATTAAAAAAGAACTGCTATAACATTGAACATTTCTACTTCTTGTTATTTATATGAAGAAATCAAAAACACTAATCTGAAAATGTATATGTATCTCTATGTTCATTGCAACACTATTTACATGACCCAAGGTATGGAAGCAACCTAAGTATCCAAGAACAGATAAGTGGATAGAGATGTGATATATATATATACATACAGTGCAATATTAGCCATAAAGAAGAATGAAATAGTATCATTTACTGCAGCATGGGTGGATATAGAGGCTATTAGGCTAAGTGAGATGTCAAACAAGGATAAACAAGCATAATATTATTCCATTTATATGTGAAATCTAAAACTCAAAATAAATGAACAAAGAAAACAGAAACAGACTCAAAGATAAAGAGAGCAAACTAGTGGTTACCAGAAGGGAGATGGATATAGGGATGAATGGCATAGATGACATTGTGTATATTCATCAGATATTTTTGTATACTTTTCAGGTTAATTTTCTTTTTTGTCACTTTATCCATCAAGTTCTTAACTTCTTAACTTTTTCTTAATAATTTGAATTATATCTGCAAATGTAGGTATGTAACATTTTGTTATATTCTACTGTTCTCAAATTTTAATTTGCATTTGGTTAAATATGCTGGAATATAGGTAATTTTACATTTAAGATACACAGTCTTTTAAAATTTATTACTTCTAAACTTTCTACTAAGTTTTAAAAGTACTCACATGTTAAAAAATTTGATTAATTTCTGTTCTAGCTTTTCATATTTGTTTAAGTTCTTTATATTAAATTTTCAGTCAGCTATAATTTCAAGTAAACTATTTAGTCATTAAGAATTCAACATTTTCATCAAGCTAATGTATACAAACATGCAATTATCATTCCTTGACCTTTCAGAATTTTAGGGGATTTATTATCTTATCAAAAGTGATTTTCTAATTCAAACTTGGCTCAGCTTGTAAAATCTAAAGATGATAACCAAATAAAAGGTATTTTTCACAGACACTGAAAGAAAAGAAATAGCATTTTTGATCGAGGGGCTGCCTTATCTAGAGGCTTTTCTGGTGGCTCAGTAGATAAAGAATCTGGCTGCAATGCAGGAGACGTGGGTGTGATCACTGGGTCAGGAGAATCCCCTGGAGAAGGAAATGACGACCTACTCCAGTATCCTTGTCTGGGAAATCCCATGGTCAGTGGAGCCTATTAGGCTATAGTGCCTGGAGTTGCAAAGAGTCAGACACAGTTTGGCAATTAGACCATCAGCCACCACCACAGATGGCTCAGTGGTAAAGAATCTGTCTTCCAGTGCAGAAGACCCAAGGGGCACAGGTTTGATCCCTGGGTTGGGAAGGTCTCCTGAAGTAGAAAATGGCAGCTCGCTCCAGTATTTTTGCCTGGAAAATTCCCTGGACATAAGAGCCTGAGTGGCTACAGTCCATGGAGTCAGAAAGAGCTGGACAGGACCGAGCTGATGAGCATGCCTTCACCAGCTTATGTAGTCTAGCACAGCGTAAGAATCCTACCCTTATATCTGCTTCCATTATTCTCCACAATTTTAGGTTTATTCTCTCCTTTTAATTTTGAATTAAATTACGGATTTTCTCAAAACTCTGAGCCAGTAGTTGCAAGATCATGTTTAGCTTAATGGAATAAAAGTGAGCAGAGGACAACCTCTGAGTTTTTATAGTCAAGTAGTTTACATATTGTTCAGTTATATTTACGTGTCTGACTCTTTGTGACCACATGGACTGTAGCACACCAGGTTCTTCCGTCCATGGAATTCTTTAGGCAAGAATACTGGAGTGGATTGCCATTTCCTTCTCCAGGAGTTATCTATAGTTGATTTATAATCACCTTTTAATGACAGTTCATACGATTATTTAATAAGGAATCTACTCTTTTGGTGACCGAGAAAGTAAGTGTTAAAACAATTTGGAATTAGCACACTGTCAGTCATTAAAAACTGAGATGAAATATAGTGAATGTGGATAAGTCAGCCGGAGAATGTGACTAGTTTATCCCCTACATATTTCAGTGTTAGTGGACACAGGAATCTATATTTTCTTTGCTGTAATAAGAGAGTCTTACATTTCCTATCATTGCTAGGAAGTGGATTCCAGCAATGGAATCTTTCTCTTAGTAGGCCAGTCATGTCTGATTTTGCCATTGTTCTCATTGCATACACCTGCTAATGGAAATTTAATATACTAAGAAACAAGAGTCCTTTTTTCCTGTTGCTTCCAATTGGATCTCATACATTTGCATTGAACTCAGAAGGCTGTCAAATTATGTGCAACAATTTAGATTGAGCATAGTTTAATCACATCCAGAGATGATTAAAAGAAAATGTTATCATCTATTTCCTTAGTTTGACTTAATTTCTTATTAAGTTGGTACTTTGTCTTGCATTTCATTTTTACTCATTTTTACTGAATATTCTATATAACTTTTAACATGTTCTACTTAAGAGAATGGAACATTCTTTAGAAATATGTTAATGTGATAGTAATAGGGATGCCGTTACAAGAGCTTTGCAGTCATTCTTATTCTGCATTGTTTGTAACAACCCCTTTGACTTCATAAGATTCAACAAGTTTCCTTCAGGTATATTTCTTTCCCCCTTTCATTTCCAGAATGCTAAGTTGAGACCATTAACATCTGACTCAAACGGATTCCCCTGAAGTTCTCCTGCAAACATAAACTTTCCCTCAAAGCTTATAGTATAGGTGTAATAACAACGGCAGTTTTTAAAAATATATAGAATTTATTGTTTTCTGGTTTTCTCTCCTGACATGATACCATTTTTTAAGAGATTATTTTACATGATTTGTTTTTTTGCCAAGTGAGATTCCACTTATGAAGTTGTTTTTAACTGTATAGTTTTCAAAACTAAGATTTGTTTAAAACAGTTTAATTTCCATTAAATTAAGTCCATTGGTAGTTTACCCATATTTTCAAACAGTATTGAGTAATTGCTTTTTTCATGCCATGGACATAAAAATGGTAGTTTAGATGAAAAAAATGTAAAGATTGAAAATTCATAAAATAAATTCAACTGCGGTAGAAACAAAACAAAGTCACTCTCAAAGATGAGACATACCTGCTCCTGATAATTTACCAAATATTTGAGAAAGGGAAAAACATTCTTCCTTTCTCCTTTACACATTGGCTCTTTGCTGAGACTTTTCATCACTTGGCCAGGCCATTTTCACCTCTGCCTTCACTTCTTACTTACATTGTGTCTAGAGATCACCCAAAGGGTAGAGTTGGTTTCAGATATTTTTTTCTGAGTGCAAAGGCATACATGTGTCTCTAAACTCCTTGGTATACAGGGACACTTTTAAATGGCTTAATTCCCCAAAATTTTCTGCCCAGCTCTTCTGACTAGGCTCTCCATGCTCTTTGTATTCCTCAAGGATGTAATCTTTTGCCTCAGGCTGCTGTGGGTTGTTCATTTATCTTCCAACTCTGTTTTTGAAAAACATAGTTCACTCATCTTGAGCAGGTTCCTAGTTAGGCTAAACAAAGACAAGTGCTTTGCATTGTCTTTCAGGTAAGACCCACACTGGCTGGAAATGAAAAATACAATTGCTTGTAAATAAGGTCTTTTCTATTCCCTTCAGATAACTGCAACACGGGGGGGGGGGGGGGGGGGGGGGGGGGGGGGTGCCGGCGTAGAGAAAGGGCAAATCAAACATCATAGAGCTTTCCCACTCTGTTAAGTTGATTTTCCTTGATTCAACATTTGCTTGGGTGCTGTAAACCTTTGCCTATTTTTTCAGAGTTCTTAGAAAGTTGATTCTGTCAGTTTTTATTTGATTTTTTAGGCATGTTTCTCAGAGAGACATGTGGTTTAGAGCTTCTTACTTCATTTTCACTCATGTTACTCCCTACTTTTTTATATTCTACATTTTAAATTATATGCTAAATATTGTGGATGATCCACTGTGTTAAGCTTTGTTCTGACAAGGAGTTATATTAGTGGAAAATTCTCTTGACCCTGTTTTTGCATGATTTTTCCTGTGATTAGTCTATTTAATTTATTTATTTATTTATTTTGATGAGTCTATTTTTATTTTTGTCTTTAGTTTTGGGTCATATTCCCTAAAGCATGGTGATGCCTGAAATGTTGCCTCTGAGTCTCACCCAAATGTCTGACTTACTGAGTACTTTCACTCCTACAACCGCTGAGTCTCTGCTCAGCTGTTTGTTCCCAAGCAGTCTCTCCTTGTAAGCCTTTACAGAGTCCTGCTGCACATATTCACGGCCCTGTCTTTGGTAGAAGACTTAGATTTCCCACATAGGCTTCTGAATTATTTTCACCCACCTACCATGAGTCTTGCTCATGTCCAATGTCCCTTCCTGAAAATTCCAGACTTTACAGTCATCAAAAACATATCTGTTCCTCTTTAGCCCAGAAGAGAATGTTCTCTCTTTGGCCACTATCTCGCTGCATGATAATCTGAAAGTATTTGCAAGTGGAAACCTATGATAATTGTGGAGCTCATACTTCCCTTCCTTCCAGGATTCCACCTAGTTCTCTTATTTAATTCCTGGAAATAGATGCTTTATAGTTTTCATCTATTTTACATGACACATATTATTCTGTCTTAAAGGGAAATAAATGTCAAAAACACTCATTTTTTTATGTCTTCCAATACAGTAATCTTGTAGGAAATTATCTGTAGGAAATACACAGAAATTTTCATGATGTTATATGCTCAGGTCAATTCACTACAGTTGTTAATGTTTTAAAATTGAAAACAACCTATATTATGTATGGGCTTCCCAGGTGGTGATAGTGGTAAAGAACCTGCCTGCCAGTGCAGGAGACATTTGAGACACGGGTTCGATCCCTGGGTCAGGAAGAGCCCCTGGATGAGGGCATGGCAACCCACTCCAGTATTCTGGCCTGGAGAGTCCCATGGACAGAGGAAGCTTTTGGGGTATGGCCCATAGGGTTGCAAAGAGTCGAACATGACTGAAGCAACGTAGCACATGTGTTATATACAAAACATATGATGTATGCAAATGGCCCTTATTCCTTTGATTATTTACTTCCATGCTATCATTTTCACTGAATATCATTAATAGTGTAGAAAATATCCATGTTCTGTTAAAGATCAATAAATAGTGTATGTGGCATGAGCCAATATTATTTAAATGTTTGTCTTGGGGTGTACATGTCTGTGTTTACATGTATAAAATTTATTCATGTGTACCACCTTTTTGTCATAACAAGTATTATCAGATGAGTTATTTAAGCATTTTTAATTCTCCCCTGTTATTTACTATAAAATTAACTATCTAAATATATAAACTTCTTTCCTTAGCATTTCAGTCAAAGTCTCATTTTGTTTTTTCTTTGCTTTTGATGACTCGCCTAAAAGCAAACTGCATCTCTTCAATAAAATTGATCAGTTTTACTAGGATATTCAATATTTTCCATTAATATTTTTGTCACTTATGGCTGAATTATCCCCTAAAACTAGGTCTAAAAAATTCTCCCTATTCTTTAATTACTACTTCAAAGACACTACTTTAATAAACTCAATAACTGTATTTTTTCCCCTGCCTGCTAAACTTTTGAAGTATTTTTGGTATTTTGTTTGTGGTATTTACTACATTCTACCTTGTACTGTAGCTGTTAATCTGATATGTTTTATTTCTTTGCTAGTTTATAATCTTTATAAGAAAGGAAGCAACGTCTTATTTTTTCCCCAACGTCCTCACAATAGCAGGCCATTAAGTAAATACTGAATATGTTTTATTACTTTATCTTACATTCTGAGCCATTATATCTATGGTCTCCTGATAAGTCCTCTTTTTTTGTCTCCCTTGCTAATTGGTACTTACTTTTCAACACCCAAGTAAATTATTTTCTTCTACAAGTATTCTCTAAACACCTAGTAGTGTAATTTTAGTAGTTAATTCCACACAGTTGGACTCATCTCACACACTAGCGAAGTAATGCTCAAAATTCTTCACACCAGGATCCAGCAGTATGAACGGTGAAATTCCAGATATTCAAACTGGATTTAGACAAGGCAGAGGAACCAGAGATCAAATTGCCAACATCCACTGGATCATCGAAAAAGCAAGAGAGTTCCAGAAAAACATCTACTTCTGCTTTATTGACTACGCCAAAGCCTTTGGCTATGTGGATCACAACAAACTGTGGAAAATTCTTAAAGAGGTGCGAATAACAGACCACGTGACCTGCCTCCTGAGAAATCTTTATGCAGGTCAAGATGCAATAATTAGAACTGGACATGGGACAACAAACTGGTTCGTAAGCGGGAAAGGAGTACATCAAAGTTGTATATTGTCACCCTGCTTATTTAACTTATATGCAGAGTACATTATGCGAAATGTTGGCTAGATGAAGCACAAGCTGGAATCAAGATTGCCAGGAGAAATATCAGTAACCTCAGATACACAAATGACACCACCCTTATGGCAGAAAGCAAAGAAGAACTAAACAGCCTCTTGACATCGAAAAGTGAACGAGGAGAGTAGAAAAAGTTGGCTTAAAACTCAACATTCAGAAAACGAAGATCATGGCATCTGGTCCCATCACTTCATGGCAAATAGATGGGGAAACAATGGAAACTGTAACAGACTTTATTTTTTTGGACTGCAAAATCACTGCAGATGGTGACTGCAGCCATGAAATTAAAAAATGCTTACTTCTTGGAAGAAAGCTATGACCAACCTAGATAGCATATTAAAAAGCAGAGACAATAAATAAATAAATAAATAAATAAATAAAAAGCAGAGACATTATTTATCCAGCAAAGGGCCATCTAGTCAAGGCTATCGTTTTTCCAGTAGTCCTGTATGGATGTGAGAGTTGAACCATAAAGAAAGCTGAACACTGATTAATTGATGCTTTTGAACTGTGGTGATGGAGAAGACTCTTGAGAGTCCTTTGGACTGCAAGGACATCCAATCAGTCCATCCTAAAGGAAATCAGTCCTGAATATTCATTGGAAGGACTGATGCTAAAGCTGAAACTCCAATATTTTGGCCATCTGTTGGGAAGAACTAACTCATTTGAAAAGACCCTGATGCTGGGAAAGATTGAAGGCAGGAGGAGAAGGGGATGACAGGATAAGATGGTTGGATGGCGTTATCGACTTGCTAGACTTGAGTTTGAGTAAGCTTTGGGAGTTGGTGAAGGACAGGGAAGCCTGGCGTGCTGCAGTCCACAGGGTCACAAAGAGTCAGACATGACTGAGGGACTGAACTGAACTGAGTCTAATTTTGAATCATATCTCTGTCACACTCTAGGAATCTTTGGTGAATTATTTTTCTTCTTCTTTCTTTCTTTTTTAGATAGTAATCTCCTTCAGAGGAGGGGCTAAGTTTATTTGATATAGTTGCATGGTACAGTTCCTGACATGCAGTAGGTACCATTATTTATAGAAAGGAGAGAACAATGGGAAGGAAAAATTACTGAGTTTTGTGCACTAAAATTTTATTCTTAATCATCTCCCATTTGTGTGAAGTTAGAAAAATATAAAGAAAACACTAGCAAGAACTATCCTTTATATTCTCTGAAAGTGAAACTGAAAGTCACTCAGTCCTGCCCTACTCTTTTTGTGGCCCCATGGACTGTATAGTCCATGGAATTCTCCAGGTCAGAATACTGGCATGGGTAGCCTTTCCCTTCTCCAGGGGATTTTCCCAACCCAGGGATTGAACCCAGGTCTCCCACATAGCAGGCAGATTGTTTACCAACTGAGCCTCAAGGGAAGCCCAAGAATACAGGAATGGGCAACCTATCCCTTCTCTAGCTCTCCTACTTTTAGAATACTATAAACTTTGGATATATCTTGTCATAAAAATGGGGAAGGCAGGGTTATGGATTCTGATTAAAAATAATGTATTTATTTATGCAAAATTTTGACATACATATCTATATAATACACCAGCATGAATTTTTTTAACTTATGTGGGTCATTTAGTTTACCTTTCTTTGACCTTTAGCTACATTTCTACTGTTCATAATATAGACCTCTTACTTTTAAGGTTTAACTTTTAATAATATTGAAAATATTCATCAGATAATCATGAGTCTATGATTATCAGCACAATAGATTCTAAAGTGTTTTTTTATAGTGGTGCAATAGCATTTGCTGAAGCTGAAACTCCAATACTTTAGCCACCTCATGCAAAGAGTTGACTCAGTGGAAAAGATCCTGGTGCTAGGAGGGATTGGGGGCTAGAGGAGAAGAGGACGACAGAGGATGAGATGGCTGGATAGCATCACCAACTCGATGAACATGGGTTTGAGTGGACTCCAGGAATTGGTGATGGACAGGGAGGCCTGGCGTGCTGCGATTCATGGGGTCACAAAGAGTCAGACACGACTGAGCGACTGAACTGAACTGAACTGAATAGCATTTACCATTTGATGGTGTCAGTTTTCATACTTAAAAGATAACTATGTCAATCTGAGTTATTTTTAGAAAGAAAAATTACAATAAAAAGTAGGTTAAATTTTTTAAAAGTTGATTCCAATATACAATTCTAAAACATCTATCTGCCTGGCTATCTAATATTTAATTGCCTGGACTGATGGCAGCTTGAAGGAGGACCATTTATCATTGAGATTGAGAAGAGAAAGATCCTGAAGAGAAGTTAGAGTGATGTCCCTCATAGCTCTGCCACCATGTCTCCCTATTGTGATCCTCCATATATTTCTTAATAACTGCAATGGCATTGTACCTGCAACTCATCACCAAGTTAATTATCTTTTCACTCTTATCTATCCAGGCCAGGAACAGAATAAGAAAATAAATGACAATCTTTGTTGTTAATGATATTTAAGCAAACTTCCTAGATGACAGTTGCTCCTGAAGGAAAGAAATCGTATTGAAATACTGTCACATGAAGGCTCAGAGGGAAACTCAGGTTTGCACCTCACTTGTGTGCTTGCAAATAACTGCAACCCTTTTAAGCTAGGAGGCTTAAAAGCATGCATATTTCTTTCATACCTCTTAACATGATGGTGGTAAATCAACATAAACATTTCTTTATAAACTTTACCAGTTAGGAAATACCTTTAATTGAACAACCCAAAGTGGGAAGATAGAGATCTAATAAGTGAAGGGAAAAAAGGTGAGTGTTGCTCTGAAGAGATAGTGAGCAAGGGAGAAAGTCTATTTTCCGTTTTCAGATATATCCTCATCAAAATCAATGAGCATTCTGAAGACCTTGATCAGTGAATGCATAACTGCGATTCACTATAAGTTGGCCATAATTGTTAGTTTTCTTTTAAGTCTTAAGCTTTTATATTTATTTCTGTATTTTAAAAAATCAGAAATCATGGGAAATCAATGTCAGTGAAAAATAATTTTATTTGGGAATAATAATTATTGTTCTCTTAGAAATATGATTTATAGCCCCAATATAGGATATCTTCCCTTTGCAGGCTAATTCAGAGCAGCAGTAATGACCTGTGCCGAAACTGTGCAATGCAATCTTAATAATCAATGGTAAAAATTAGAATTATTCTGTGACTTTTAAAAACCTTTATCAAAATATTAAAATTTATTTTATTGTCAGTTATAAGTGTATAGGGAAATGAAAAAAGAGTAAAACTAATATTTATTAAATTGTGTTTAAAACATTAGTAATATTGTAAATTAGAGGGTTATTTATTTGTATAAAGTGATCAAAAGTTTTTTGAAAAATACTTGCTATCTTCATCTTATCATTTAACTTATAATATGGAGTGAAAATCTTTGCCTTGGAGTATTGTCACAGTCCTTTCTAAGTCTGAATCAGCTATCAACATTTTATACTTTGCACTTTCAATGTCATGAAATATCTTTGATACTTTCTTTAATGCAAAGTATTTTTGCAGTGCTACTTCCTCTCAAATATTTTCTTCTTTTTTTATTACAACTATTTTCCTCATTTATGGGCACTCAAAAAAATACAACAGATTTAGTGGAAGACAATACTGTTTTGTTATTTAGAAAATGAACACATCTCATAAATAATTTATTATAGGGATTAGAAGAAAAAAAATTAAAGTTTCCTTAGTTTCAAAAGGACAATAGTAAATATTGTATCTGAGAAATTGGAGCATATATCAAGTTGCTATGGAAACAGAAATACTAGAAAAGTAAATGTGTAAAACAAAAATTTAAATAAATGTAAAACATTTTATGCAAATTAATGAAGAAAAAATTAACACTAAGGAAAACCAAGTCAGTAATTTTGAGAAAAAATCCTGAAGTAAATCTCACAAAGAACAAGACAGAAATAGAGGAAAGAATGAAAAAGTATCTGATATAATGATTTGAATGGAAACAAGAAAGAGACATGAAGACAACTTTCTAGAGCTGAGGAAGTGTTAAATATATGGATTGAATACCATATTTTAGGAAAAAGCCACACAAATAGTAAACTCAACATCAGAAAAATATTAGAAATAAGAAAATGAGCATAAATTATGAAAATATATTTTCTCTCATTTAGAAAAAATTCAAATAAAACAAAGTCATAATAAAGCAAAATATGATAGTATTTGCAGTGAAACGGAAACCAATCTGGCCTCAGGTACTCTGCAACACTCAATGCCAGAAGACAATAAGTAACATTTATATACCCTTGAGGGCAAATTTTATGCCATAATTTTTGAGAACTATATTAAATTACACATTTGAAGGTCAAGAAAGAGAATCTCACTTATGAAACTAATACAATCATAAATAATCTATCTGATTTTTTAAATTGCTTAAATGTATGATCTAGTGAATCAACAGGTTAAATAAGTCACAAATTCAGAATTGATTATCAGAGGTATGAATAATAAGAAAGTCAATTCCAAAAGTCGTTGTCAATTGTGTTGCAATTTGACTGGATCATTTAGCTCTTCAGACATCACTGTGTGTGTGTGCGCGCAATTAGTCGCTCAGTCCTGTCTGACTCCTTGCAAACCTAGGAACTGCAGCCTGCCAGGCTCTTCTGTCTATGGGATTTCCCAGGCAAAAATACTGGAGTGGGTTGCCATTTCCTCCTCCAGGGGATCTTTTCCATCCAGGAATCAAACCTGGGTCTCCTGCAATGAATGCTTATTCTTTCTTCTCTGAGCCACCAGGTAAGCCCTTGGGCAACATTAGAGTCTAGCAATAGTATAGTGGTATATTTACTCACAGGAGTGCTTGGGCTTTGTTACTCCTATATTTGTGCCTTAACATATGCTACATGATATTGAAGAAAACTATAAAATAATGGTGACAATATGTAATTTGAGTGTGATGTAAATAATGCATTAACATAAACAAAAATGGGCGATAGGAGAAGTGGTCTCCTTCCCTATATCCCTGTTGTTATATATAAAGCTATTGCCCCAGAATGACTCACACTTGAGACTGACCAATACTGTGGACTAGGGCTGGCACAATCTATATGCTCATCTTCTTTTATTCTAGTCCTTCAACTTTGCTTTTTTGCCTCAAGATGTCTCTTAAATATATCCTCTTTGATGAATCTCTGCTGTTGTTGCTTTAGCTGTTGTTCAGTCACCTCGTCATGTATGACTCTTTGCTGCCCCATCGACTGCAACACATTAGGCGTCTCTGTCCGTCACCATCTCTACATACTAATATAAGAGACTTGGACTTGGACTTACTTGGACTTCAGTAGCCAAGCACCTACTCCATACATCAATTAAGGCATGAAAGGTCCACATTTTCATTCCATTCAGCCCCAATCTTCATACTGATATAGAGCCTTCCTTTAAAAATTAAAATTTGATGGTCTATACTTGCTTACTTCTTCCTTTTTTCTGGCAAACTGTACACTTCATGAAGTACATAAAATACATTCTATTACTTTTTTACTCATGTATGAAGATTTATAAGCCATGATCATAGCAGCTTATACAAGTGTAAATGTATTATTCCACTATTCCACTCTTTCCATTGGGCAAGAATTCAGCTCCACATGGTTCATTCTTCTCAGGTTTAAAATCAAGGTGACATCAGAATATGCCCTCATCTAGAGACTCGACTAAGGCCACTTACAAGTTATCTCAGCTTGTTCACAGAATTTATTTCTGTATGATTGCATTACTGAGGTCCCTGTGTGCTCACTGGCTGTTGGTCAGGCCGAGCCTTCAGCTAGCTCCTAGATGTCACTCTCAAGTCTTTGCCATGTGAATGCTTCTACTGGCCCTCATAATTCCATTCTCTCTTATGCTGATTGAACTTAAATGCCCCCTCTTGTCAAGAAAGGTGCAATCCCTTTTGGAGTCCCTTGATTAGGTAAGGCTCATCTTTTTGAAAAACAAACTGAGCAGTATAACATAACATAACCATGAGGGTGATTATTGTTGCTGTTCAGTCACCAAGTCGTGCCTGACTGTGACCATATGGACTGTAGCACACTAGGATAGTCTGTCCTTCGCTGTCTCCTGGAGTATTCTCAGATTCATGTCTGTTGAGTTGATGATGGTATCTAACTATCTCTTCCTCCGCTACCCTCTTCCTCTTTTGCCTTCAATCTTTTCCACTTTTTTAACGAGTCAGTTCTTTGCATCAAGTGACCACAGTATTGGAGCTTCAGCTTAAGCAACAGTCCTTCCAGGAAATACTCAGGGTTGATTTCTTTGGGACTAACTGGTTTGGTCTCTTTGCAGTCCAAAGAACTCTCGAGTCTTCTCTGGCACCACAATTAGAAAGCATCAATTCTTTGACATTCAGCCTTCTTTGTGGTCCAACTCTCACATCTGTATGTGACTCCTGGGGGTGATATCCATCATATTAAAGATACCACCACATTCAAAAGAAGGAGATTATACAGGATATATAGATTGTGGGATAAGGATCTTCATGGCCTTTTTAGAATTTTGCTTACCACATGCATACTCTTTCTCACCATTTTATTACCAACAGTCAACATAGTGCCTGGTCTAAAGTCAGTTTTTAATACAGATATTTTACCTCAAATCTCTTTACTGAGTTCCAACTTGTATACGCATGTTCCAGGTTCACTTCTGGGAGATGGTGAAGGACAGGGAAGTCTGGTGTGCTGCAGCCCATAGGGTCACAAAGAATTGGAGACAGCTGAGCAACTGAGCAACAACAACCACTTCACTTCTCCATGTGGATGCCTTTTAGTCATATATAATTATTAGGACCAAATTAGGATGTTTAATTGTGTCCCTTACTTCTCAAGTCTTGTGCAGGCCAGGACATTGTATTACTGTTCAGTTGCTTCTCAGGTCAAAACTTCAGCCTCATTTCCAGTTCCTTTCTTCCATTTCATCTCATATCAATTCATTCACAAATTCTGTAAACTTTATTTCTAAAATGTATGCTAAATCTGATACTTCATTGTTTTCCCCTTGTCATCATCCTAATCCAATTTATGTTGCTCTCTGGCATAACTGGCTAAGTGATTTCACTGTTTCCATGCTCTGACCCCACACCTCCTTTCCATCTGTTTTCTAGTGAGATCTTTTTAAATGAAGATGCAATCATTTCTTTCCAATCTCATTCTAGTCCTCTTGTCCTATTTTCTTATGATCCAGGCTCTATGGTTTTTATTCTTTGTCTCAGATACCAGGTGCATTACTGCTTTAGCAGCTTTTTACTTCATGATACCTCTTTATATGTTTGTCTCCTTTTTGCTGATATTCCAGTTCAAGTGTTTCTTGTACAGAATCACTTCCCTTGATTTCTTAAACTGAAGTTCTTTATAACTTTGTCATTCTCTATCAAATTACCCATTTAGTTTTCTTTTGATCACTCATTGCTCTCTGAAATGATCTTAGTTATATGTCACAGGACTGGAAAAGGTCAGTTTTCATTCCAATCTCAAAGAAGGACAATGTCAAAGAATGTTCAGACTTACCATACCAAGAAGTTTTGCTCATTTCGCATGCTAGTAATGTTATGCTCAATATCTGTCAAACCAGGCTTCAGGAGCTTCCAGATTCACAAGATGTGTTTAGAAAAAAAGAAGAGGACCCAGACAGCAAATTGCCAGTGTTCCTTAGATCATAGAGAAAGTAAAGGGATTCCAGAAAAACATCTAGTTCCTTTATTGTCTACACTAAAGTGTTTGACTGTTTGTATCACAACAAACTGTGTAGAATTCTGAGAGAGATAAGAACACTAGACCACCTTACCTGTGTCCTGAGAAATCTGTATGCAAGTCAAGAAGAAACAGTGAGAACCAGACATGGAGCAACTGACATGTTCCAAATTGAGAAAAAAAGTACAACAAGTCTGTATTTTATCACCCTGCTTATTTAACTTACATGCAAAGTATTTCATGCAAAATGCTGGGCTGGATGAACCTGGAATCAAGATTGCCAGGAGAAATATCAATAACTTCAGATATGCAGGTGGTACCACTTTAATGGCAGAAAGTGAAGAGGAACTAAAGAGCTTTTTGATGAGAGTGAAAGAGGAGAGTGAAAAAATTGGCTTAAAATTCAACATTAGAAAACTAAGATCATGACATTCAGTCCCGTTACTTCATGGCAAATTGAAGGGAAAAAAGTGGAAGCAGTGGCAGATTTTATTTCTTGGGCTGCAGAATCACTGTGGATGGTGACTGCAGCCATGAAATTAAGACTTTTCCTCCTTGGAAGGAAAACTATGACAAACCTAGAAAGCACATTAAAAAGCAGAGACACCACTTTGCTAACAAAGGTGCACATAGTCAAAGCTATGGTTTTTCCAGTAATCATGTACAGATGTGAGAGTTGGACCCTAAAGAAGGCTGAGCACAAAAGAATCAATGGTTTCATATTGTGGTGCTGGAAGAGACTCTTGAGAGTCCCTTGGACTTCAAGAAGTTCAAACCAGTCAGTCCTAAAGGAAATCAATCTTGAATATTCATTGGAAGGACTTATTCTGAAGCTGAAGCTTCAGTACTTTGACCACCTGATGAGAAGAGCCACTCGTTAGAAAAGCCCCTGATGCTGGGAGAGATCGAAGGCAAAAGGAGAAGGGGCTGCAGAGGAAAAGATAGTAGATCACCATCTCAGTGGACATAAATTTGAGCAAACTCCAGGAGATAGTGAAGGACAGAGGAACCTGGTATGTTGCAGTCCGTGGAGTCGCAGAGTCAGATAAGACTTAGTGACTGAACAACAATGTTTGTATTTGTGAATTGGCTTTCTGATTTTAGTTACAACATTGACCTATACATAATAAGTTTACAATAAAAAATAGGTTGAATAAATTGATACTATCATGATAGGACTTTAATAGATTTTAAAGGGCCTTCTGCATATCATTCTTTATAGGCTTGAACTTTCTAATATTAGACTGACACATGCCTTAACTAACAGTGGAAGAAGGGAAGCCCCATTCTTTGGAGAATGCTGTGAAAATACTAACTGGTACAGTGTGCAGTCTGGCTGCATGGTTTCAATAGAATGGACTAATTCCTGAAACAACCTACTCAAATTACTAAAAAAACTGTGTATTAAATTTGAAGGTCATTTTGGGGACTCATGACAATAATCTTTCCTGGAAAGTTCCCCAATATGTAGAATATCCAGGATATGTTTACGTGCCATTTAACATAAACATAAAATGCTATCCTGATATAGGAGAAATGATGTACTTCAGATGCAAAAGTTTTGGGAAAGTGAGTAGCAATTATTAGTGCTGACCACTTTATGCACATTATTTCTTATATAATGTACTATTATTTTTCCTCATTCCTCTGTGGAGAAAATTGAGTTAGAAAAGGTGTAGAAGACTTGGCCAAGATCCTACAACAAGTAATTAGTGGAGATGTTATTTGAACCCAGAAAGTAAAATTCAGAGCCAGAGCATTCTTAACTATCACATTACACTCTGTATGGAAACAATAGGAAGTAAACATTTTTCCCTACAGTAGGTTCCATTAGTATAATAGCATGCTTATTGGAGAAATGCAATTAACTCAAAATTTCCCAAAATGTGCTCCATGAAACACTAATAACTCTATATAGTCTGTGAGGGGAAAAATATTTTAAAATAAGATCATTAAAAAAAGAAAAAGTCCATATAATTATAATGCTTTTCTTTGGAAATTCTGTTTCTTATCAGTCTTATGAGAGCTCATCTGGTACTGAAGACTCAGTACCAGACTGAAACAGAACATCCCCACATTATTTTTACAAAGGAATGAATCCTCCCCATTCTTTTTTTTTTCTTTTTTTACTTTATCTTTATTGATATCCCAAGAGATAAAACACATGTTTGGGAACCTTTTTTAAGATGAATTCTTTGACACTCCAAACATTTGGCAGAACTGGCAGCAGAATATCAGAAAAGAGAGTAGGGGTGGTTTTGTTGCACTTTCATCTATTAAAGGCTATCATTAGCTGACTGAAAATGCTTAGTCCCCACTTTACTGATAGACTATTAATGTACAAAGAAACAGATCTACTTGTGGTGTGCTCATGTCAGCCACACTTAGGAACACAGATCTCTGTGTGGGTGTGCATATGGGCTGTGAGGAGTGAGAAGCAGGGCAGCTGAGAGGGAAAGAAGAAGCTTAGTTACATACATATTTAAAAGTCAAGAGAATGAGGTGCTTAATTTTTTTTCTTGGATTCATTACGTCTCTAATCCCTGACTTTGTTATCTTTAATTTTGTTGATTAAAAGATATTATGTGAGTAGGTTAGCACTGTGGTCTTACTGAACAAGTAGGCAGTAGCTACAGTCCTTTTTTTTTTTTTTTTCTTTTTTTTTTGCAACAAGAGAATTAAAAATGTAATCGCGGGTAAAAAGAAAGACCATGAATAGATATGGATCTAAATAACTGCCTGACTAGCAGACAGTCATTGCACATCTCCAGAATTTGGATAAATTCTTTTTAAAGTTTAGAGAAGAGTCAGATTAGGAGAGAGATAATTTTTCTGATTGATCATTGCATACAAAAAGGCTTGACTTATGCATTTTGAAACAGAACACAATGTAAAAACTGAAAAATAAGCCATAAAATGCAATGCTGAAAATTTCCATATCACAGCTGCCCAGAGTGCATAACAAGAAGGATATTAGTAATGTCCAGATGTACATAAGTCTATAGGGATGCCTCTTGCCAACAGCAAAATGAAAGGAATGACAATGTCAATCACATCCAATAGACTATGTTAATGTTTTTCAAACAGTTCTTTCACACTCAGAAATAGTACTCATTAATAATGGATAGTACTGTATGAAGGAGAGGGAATGTTGCCTACAAAACTGATGGAATTCATTGTTCATTACTCATCTCCTCTCAACAGTGAACTACATTTCTGCAGGATGATTTTTCTTTTGTCTTTAAAACTATGTCAAAATAGGTTTCAAACCTTTTAAGCTAATTGATCTCTTTCTTTTCTGAACATTTTACATGTGGCACTAATGCATTGCCCGTTCTCACACTTCCCTCTTCATCCCTACCTGTCCCTATTTCATGTCATCCCTTTTTAATCATAGTTTTTGACTAGTACAGTTGAAATGTGCAGGAAAGTTCTCAAGTTTTCAAAACTGCCTTGAAATCCTGATGGTAAAATCAATATTGGAGGTTTTCTTTTTTTTTTTTAATTCTACTGTTTCCCTTCCTCTGCTTGGTTGTTCAAGCAGCTATCAGTAGGGCTGTGGATTTGCTGATATATTTGAAGGTTTCCAGATTATATAATCAAATATAAGAACTGAAAAACCACTGATTTCAGAAAGGTTACCAATTCCATGGAGATTAATTTTTTAATATGTCACTTTCTTTTGGGAAGCACCTAATTATCTCTCTTAGACTAAGAAGCCATTTGTAGTCAATTTTTATAATGACCTCCACTTTTAACACTTTTTAACCAAATGCTTTTTTGAAATAACTTTGAATATCAGACCAGCTGCCTAGTATGCTATTTGCATTAAAAGCTACCTTTTAGCAATATATTGGAAAACTCATGTTTAGAAATATTCACAAGATACAAATTGGAGCTATAGAAAAATTATATTTATACTAAACCCCACTTAATGATAATGCCTTCATATAAAACAGTGCATGTCAGATGAAAATGACAATTTACATTAACATATATAGCAATAAAAATATAAATTCTATCTTTGTTCATAGATCCAACTGCCATTTAGTTGAGAAATTCAAATTCAACTAAGTTTTTCCCATTTCTATAATTTAATTACATGGGTGATTTCCTGTCAGTTGAGGTTCATTTGTCTCAGTTATGTCTTATCAAAGGAAATAATATTTAGTTATCCCATATCCAAATAATAAAGAACACATATGTGGTAGGCAAAATAATTGTCAAACCTCCCTCCCCTGCCAAGGTTGTCAAAATTCCAATTCCCACCACCTGTGACTGTGCTATATTGCATAACAAAGGGGATTAAGGATGTAGAGGGAATAAAGGGTGCTAATCAGCTGCCCTTAAAATAAAAAATATTATCTTGCATTATCTGGTCCAACACAATCACAGAGGCCTTAAAAGTGAAAGAGGGAAGCAGAAGAGAAAGTCATACCTTATAAGAAGGACTCTGCATGCCATTGCTAGCTTTGAAGATGAATGAAGGGGACCAAGGCAGCCAAGGAATGCAGTGGCCTATAGAAGCTGAAACAGGCAAAGTAAAGGATTCTCCTCCAGAGCCTCCAGGAAGGAACTGATTTCTGTTGTTACCTTGATTTTAGCACAGTGAAAGCAGTGTTGTACTTCTAGTACACAGAACTGTGAAGTAATAAATTTGTGTTGTTTTAAGTCACTATGTTTGTAGTAATTTGTTATAGCCGTCATATAAAAGTAATATAATGTATATGAAATTTAGGGGATAGTCATGTTTGTCTCTGCCTTTCCTTGCTCTGAGCAGTATTCCTTATATTTATCAAGATTCATCCAAAGTGACAGAACCAACACATGATGTATGGATATATGAATTATACAAGGATTTGGCTTAATCCGGTTGTGGGGGCTGGCTAAACAAGTTCGAAGTTTACAGGGCAGGCAATCAAGAAGGAAGGATTACAAACAGATTGAAATCCCATAAATAAAGGGCAATCCCTGTTGCTCACTAATGACCCTCTCTTTTTCTCAGGGAAAGTTTGTGTTCTCTTTTAAAGGAGTAACAACTGATTGATTCAGACATACCCAAGATAAACTATTAAATTGATTAGGAGTTACATCTGCAAAATCTCTTCAAAGCTACAACTAAAGATGCTTGGTGTTTGATTTGTGTTTGGTTAAAAAACTGGGAGAAGTTGTGTGTGTGTGTGCGTGTGTGTGCATGCATTGTTACTTTCTTCATTCCTCAGACCATTGCAAGAGAGTATCTTCTGAACTGTTCTTTATCCCCCATCCAGACATATACTAGAAAGGGAATTCTTGGGAGCACAGTTTAGCCTAGATAAATTAACACACCAGAAAGTCATTATCGACCCTCAGTTTGGGATGTGTCTCTCCTAACTGTTCTGCATCTATCAGTCTCCCTTCAATTTCTGTTCCTAGGAGAATATAGGAACATTTATAATACCAATAAGAGCAGGAGTATCATGAATCTGAAGGATAACTAGTGGTCAAGGATGGTGAGGACTTTACTGTGCATAGTTCTTAATGATAAACAAAAACAGATAATGTTTAACATTTCACTTTGAGTGGGATCTTATATCTTCTTTAAATTTATCCCTTTTAGAGAGGCAATTCCTGGGCAGGTTGATAAGAAGTCCAGGGGTCCCTGAGGAGAGAGGGGTCTGGGGTCCTCAAGGAGGAGAATAGGGGTCTAGGGTTCTCAAGAAGGAGGAAGGGACAATATTTATTTCTCTATATTCCTTAGTCTTAGTCACATAATTTTTTTTTTTCCTTTAAACCTAAACTGATTATTACACAACTCAGTTTAAATTCTGTACTAGGAATTATATAACAGTGTATCCTGCTTGGGGACAGTTTCTCCTTCCTGAAAACCTTCTGGCTAATCCTGACATTTTAGAATGTGTATATGGGAGTGGGTCTGGTAGGATCTTTCTACTGTTAAATTCTAATCCTGTTATCCTAAATTTAAATTGTGGGAGTGGGTCTGGTTAGATTTTTACAACCTTGAGGCATTCTTTTGATTTATTGTAATAGCTACTTAGAAAAGTATGTAACTCCCTTGCTAACAAGAGCGAGGGGTGCATTCTGCATCCCCTACTGATGTCCATGTGAGAAGCTTTCTCTGGTCCTTTCATACTTCAATAAAACTCTGCTATTCAAAAGCTCTTGAGTGATCAAGCCCAGACCCAGGTCCCTCAGCTTCTTCGGAGATCACGAATCCGACACCGTTCAACATGAGCTATCACCTTTCCATGGTTATTGCTTACTGAATGTCTTACTGCCAAACAGAAAACTCTTGTCTGTTTCCCACTTTTACCCATTCTATTCCCCTTATTCAGGGCGCTAGCTTCAGAATTTCACAGGACTTTCTCCATTGATTCAATCAGATGGGCCTTTGATCACATCCATGTTGTTCACTCTTTATACCTTCATGCTGCCGCTGCTGCTGCTGCTAAGTCGCTTCAGTCGTGTCTGACTCTGTGAGACCCCATAGACAGCAGCCCACCAGGCTCCCCCATCCCTGGGATTCTCCAGGCAAGAACACTGGAGTGGGTTGCCATTTCCTTCTCCAGTGCATGAAAATGAAAAGCGAAAGTGAAGTCGCTCAGCAGTGTCTGACTCTTAGCAACCCCAGGGACTGCAGCCTACCAGGCACCTCCGTCCATGGGATTTTCCAGGCAAGAGTACTGGAGTGGGTTGCCATTGCCTTCATACTACATTCTTATTCCTAGAACTAATTACTATCTTAAATTTCATTATACATTGGCTTACTTCATTATTTTCTACTCTCCCTGTGTAATTAAAGTTCCTTGAAAGTGGGAGCTGTCTCTCTGTAGCTCAACATTGTATGTCTAGCAATCAGAACAGTACTTAGCACTGTCAATAGAATTTGTTTCATTCTGAGGTTTAACTTAAATGAATGTGTAATCAAAAGTTCTCACAAATGATGGAAGAATTCCTGAGCATTTATATATCTTAATACAGAATAGATAACTTAAAATTTTTCAATGAATAAATATGTCACTGATGCTCTTAAGACAACTGAAGGCAGTTTTATTTTTTTTAATATTATAAAGATAAAGCTCACAACAATTTATGTCTTATAAAATCTTTTGTTTTGAAAAGTCTTTTGAGTATAGAATGAGGGTTTACTTGTAGTTGGGAATTTTCAATATGCTAAATAATAACTCTGAGATGGACAAATTTATAGACTCAGGTTGGATTGTAGTTCAATCACATCTCAGCTGTGTGACTGTGAACAAAATTAGGTTTTTATTGTCTTTCAAGTGAGGATAATATTGGATCCACAGATTTTAATGAGGATTTCATGAGGTCCACATAAAGGAAATCCTTAAAAAATGCTATCTACCTATTCATTTCTTATCAGCTATAACATAGATTTTCCCATGGACATTACATATAGCCTTATTTAATAATCAGTATTTGAGGCAGAGCTGCCAGAGGCAAAAACAAAAATTCTTGCATCTAGGCATGTGGGATTACTTTGGTTGTGTCCAACTCTGTGACCTATGGACTGTGGCCTCCCAGACTTTTCTGCCAGGGGGATTCTCCAGGCAAGAATGCTGGAGGGGGTCACCACACCTTCTAGAGCCCTGTGTTTCCTGATGACCTCGCTGCCAACCCTCCTGAGCGCCTGGTACTGCCAGGGCCCAGCAGCCCATGCAGGCGCACCTCCTCCACACCCGACCCTCACTGGGGAAGACCCGAGTCCTCGAGGGCAGTCTCAAGAACAAACCGCAGTGGACGACCCACATGCAGAGGGGGAGATAAAACCACAAGTGAAACCCAGGGGCAGTGTGGCTGCCCCCAAACCTCCCCACCAGCTGTACAAGCTGCAGGTTAAATCCACATGATCGTCTAGGCAGGCTCTGTGTCAATGGAATATATGAAAAGGCATGGAGCTCTCCCCCAAAAGAAAACACACTAGTGCTGACAGCTATGGACATTGGAGGCAAGAACATACAGGAGTAGGGCCAGATTAGAGTCTGAGCTGGCCCCGCAGCAGGTCCAGAGACCAGCGCGGTATTGGAGGGCATCCTAGGGAGGTGAGGTGGACCATGACTCCCAGCAAGGGAAAGGATTCTGACAGCAGAGATTGAAGAAAAGCGTTTCTTATTCTTACATTTTGACTTGTTCTGTAGTTTCATTAGGATTTTTGTTGTTGTTGTTGTTGCCGTTATTTTTTCCTTTTCGGCCTGCCTCTGTTGTAGTTATCAATTTAATTAGCACTATGAAATCTATTTAAGCTTTTAAGTTGTTTTTTTTAAACCACACTTTTTATTTCTGTTATAAACTTCTGCCTCTGTGTTAGCCTTTTGTCTGTAGCATTTCCCCCCTTTTTATTCTGTTCCCTTTTTTTAATTTTAATTTTTTAAATTTTAAAATGTATTATTATTTTTCTACATTTATTCCTTTGTTTGCTTTTCCTACTGATCTTTTCCCCGTGCAATTAATCTTTAATGTACAGAAATCTTCTTTATCTACCTCTATTTAACTTCTCACTTCTATTCTTTCTTTCCTTTCTTTTTCTCACAATATTTTTTAGTTTTGTTTTTATTGCTTCATTCCCCATCCAGTACCTTGCTTTAGTTTTGTTTTACAGTTTGTGCTTTAGTTAGTTTTGTTCTTAACTGGTGGATATCATTTTTGGTTTCCTTTGTTCACTGAGTCAATCTATTGTACTTTATTTTTGTTGGACATTTTTTTATTTTGCTTATGGGTGTATATGTATGTGTGTATATTCCATTATTGTGATTATTATTTACATGCTTTTTAATTGCCATTTGTCTGGGTTTTTTCATTTTTGGGTGTTTGTTTTAATCCATTTAATGCCATAACAAACCACCTGTCAAATCTCCGTTCCTGGCCAGAGAACAAGCCCTGAACCTTTGGAGTGAGAGTGCTGATTCCAAGACCCTAGACTACCAGAGAAACTCCTAACCCTAGAGAGTATCAAATAGTGAGAACCCCCAGGCAGCCATTTGTGTATAAGACCTTTCATCACCCAACTACCTGTGCCAATCAGGCTGCATATCACAGACTCCACCAGTCATCCTGTGCAGGATGCCTCATCTAAACAACAAACAAGACAGAAGTACCAATCGTCAGTAGAGAGGATTACCACCTCACTCAGCCTGCCCATCAGAGGGGGGGAATTCACCTCCTCCCACCAGAATGCAAGCATGAGTGACACTCTACACAAAGCTTACACAAACCGCTGGATCAGCCTGACGAGGGCAGAAAGAAGGAAGGAATTCAGCTTTGAAGCCTGGGAAAAGGAGACCTCAAACACAATATGCCAATAATAATAATAATAATGAAAAGGCAGAGAAATACTGCACAAAAAAGGAACAAAGTAGAGACACACAAGTCCAAATAAGTGAAGAGGAAATAGGCAAAGTACCTGAAGAAGAATTCAGAATAATGATCGTATGGATGATCCAAAACCTTGAAAATAAAATGGAGAAAATGCAAGAATCAATCAACAAAGATGTAGAAGAATTAAAGAACAAGCATACAGAGACAAACATACAGGGACATACAGAAATTAAAAATATCTTTTAAGGAATCAATAGTAGAATATCTGAAGCAAAAGAACAGATCAGTGAGCTGGAAGATAGAATGATGGAAATAACTGCTAAAGAACAGCATAAAGTAAAAAGAATGTAAAGAAGTAATGATAGCCTCAGAGATCTCTGGCACAATATTAAATGCAACAGCATTTGAATTATAGGGGTCCCAGAAGAAGAAGAGAAAAAGAAAGGTTATGAGAAAATTTTTGAAGAGATTATAGTTAAAATTTTTCCAAACATGGAAAAGAAAATAGTCAAGTAAGTCCAAGAGGTGCAGAGTCCCATACAGGATAAACTGAAGGAGAAACATGTCAGGACACATGCTCATCAAACTAACAAAGATTAAACACAAAGAAAGATTATCAAAAGGAGCAAAAGAAAAGCAACAAGTAGCATACAAGTAAAATTCCATACATTTAACAGCCGATCTTTCAGCTGAAATTCTGCAGGCCAGAAGGGAAAGGAAGGATATATTTTAAGTACTGAAGTGGAAAAATCTACAACCAAGATTACTCTAACTGGCAAGGAGCTTATTCAAAATTGATGGAGAAATCAAAAGTTTTGCAGACAGGCAAAAGTTAAGAGAATTCAGTACCACCAAACCAGATTGATAACAAATGTTAAAAGTCAGGAAATAGAAGAGAAGAAAAAGATCTACAAAAACAAACCCTAAGCAATTAAGAAAATGGCAATAGGAACATATATATTAATAATTAATTTATATGTAAATGGATTGTATGCTCCAAGGAAAAGACACAGACTGGCTGGATGGATACAAAACAAGACCCATATATATGCTGTCTACCAGAAACCCATTTCAGACCTAAAGACACATATGGACTGAAAGTGAGAGGGTGGAAAAGTATATTCCATGCAAATAGAAATCAAAAGAAAGTTGGAGTAGAATTCCCCATATCAGACAAAATAGACCTTAAAGAATATTACAAGAGATTTAAGGAAGGACACTACATAATGATCAAGGGATCAATCCAAGAGAAAGACATAACAATTGTAAATATCTATGCACCCCAAATAGGAGCCCTTCAATACATAAGACAAACAGTAACAGACATAAACGGAGAAACTGACAGTAACACAATCATAGTAGAAGATTTTAACACCCCACTTACACCAATGGACATCATCAAAACAGAAAATAAGGAAACAGTCTTAAAAGATACATTAGAAGAGATGGATCTCACTGATATCTTCAGAACATTCTATCCAAATGCAGAAGAATACACCATCTTCTCAATTGCAGATGGAACATTCACCAGGAAAGACCACATCTTTGGTCACAAATCAAACCTCAGTAAATTTAAGAAAATTGAAAGCATATCAAGCATCTTTTTTGACCACAACACTATGAGTCTAGATATCAATTACAAGAAAGAAATACTGTAAAAAACACAAACAAATGGAGATTATATTTCTAAATAATGAACAAGTGACCAAAGAAATCAAAAGACAAATAAAAAGATTCCTAGAAACAAATGACAATGAAAACATGACAACTCAAAACCTATGGGATGCAGCAAAAGCAGTTCTAACAACAAAGTTTATAGCAATACAATCCTACCTCAAGAAACAAGAAAAATATTGAACAGACAACCTAACTTTGCACCTAAAACAACTGGAAAAAGAAGAACAAAAAAGCCTCAAAATTAGCAGAAGGAAAGAAATTATAAAGATCAGAGTAAAAATAAATGACAAAGAAATGAAAGAAACAATGGTAAAGATTAAGAAAATTAAAAGCTGTTTCCTTGAGAAGATAAACAAAATTGACAAACCTTTAGCCAGACTCATCAAGAGAGAGTGAAGAATCAGATCAACCAAATTAGAAATGAAACAGAGTTTACAACACACAATGCAGAAATACAAAGGATTATAAGACTATGAGCAACTATATGGCAATAAAATGGATAACCTAGAAGAAATGGACAGATTCTTACTAAAGTTCAATCTTCCAAGAATGAACCAGGAAGAAATAGAAATTATGAACAACTCAGTTACAAGCACTGACATTGAAACTGTGATCAGAAATCTCCCAAAAAACAAAAGCCCAGGACTAGATGGAATGTATTTGAATCAGTTCTAATGAGGTGGAGGAACCTAGAGCCTATTATGCAGAGTGAAGTAAGTCAGAAAGAGAAAGATAAATATCATATGCTAATGGATATATATGGAATCTAGAAAGATGGTACTGATGAATTTATTTACAAGGCAGCAGTGGAGAAACATAGAAAACAGACTTATGGACATGGGGAGAGGAGAGGAGAGGGTGAGATGTATGGGAGAATAACATGGAAACTTAATTACCATATGTAAAATAGATAACCTATGGGAATTTGCTGTATGTCTCAGGGAACTCTGTATCAACCTAGAGGGATGGGATGGGGAGGCAGGTTCAAGAGGGGAGGCAGGTTCAGGAGGGAAGGGACATATGTACACCTATGGCTGATTCATGTTGATGTTTGACAGAAAGCAACAAAATTCTCTAAAGCAATGATACTTCAATTACAAAATAAATGAAAATAATAATCAGTATTTAGCACTGACTTTTTATAAAATAAGAATAACAGCATCCTCTCATTGCATTAAATATTTAGTGTTAATAATATGCTCTGTTTTATTTTTAATTAAAGCATATTTTTATGACACAACCATAAAAAGGGTAAATTAAAAGAAATGTTAGAAAAAACATGTCACTGTAAATGACAAGAATATGAAGCTAACGAGATATTCACCCAAAGGCCTTGTATGCCATAGTACTGTGATATTCTAGGGTGACACCTGTTATTACGGTGTAAGCATTAGCATCTCCTTTCATTCTCAAAGGCCTATTATGAATTTTATTGTTGACCTAATTGAAATAAACAATATGAAGGAGTGGAAGGGAGACTTAACTACAGATATTTCAGAATTTAAAAGAGACAAAAGAATATTGTGTACAATTGCCTACCTGGGTATTAGAGAGCTTAGGTGAAACAGATATATTCATTTGAAGGCAATGTATTAAAATTGGCAACTGTATATATAAAATTTTATAAATGTAAAACTTATAACTGTATACATATAATGTATAGCATGTATACACACACTTAATATATATAGTATACATATAAAATTTGAATAGTCCTAAAGGACTGATGCTGAAGCTGAAACTCCAACACTTTGGCCACCTCATGCGAAGAATTGACTCATTGGAAAAGACCCTGATGCTGGGAGGGATTGGGAACAGGAAGAGAAGGGGACAACAGAGGATGAGATGGCCGGATGGCATTGCTGACTCGATGGACATGAGTTTGAGTAAACTCCGGGAGTTGGTGATGGACAGGGAGGCCTGACGTGCTGAGATTCATGGGGTCGCAAAGAGTCGGACACGACTGAGCGACTGAACAACTGAAAAGTCTTTAGAGAAGTTGAATGTGGTCAACATCTTCTGACAAATAAAACACACCGGACTTAGATAGTAGCCTCAAAGAATAAACAATCCAATTTTAATATAACCCTCATAGAGAGAAAAATGAATAATCTTAATGAAGCAAGTATAATTTTAAAAACAGCATTAGATAAAGATAACACGAAAACAACAAAAGAAGAGAAGCTGAAGAAAAACACTCTCACTTGAGAATATGGTTACAAAACCCTGGGCAAAATATTGGCAGAGCAAATATAAATGCTTTTCTTCATAAAAACAATCAAAGAGACGAACTAATGGGCACATACAGCACGTGTGTGTGTGTGCGCACACGTGCGTGTGCTCAGTCACCAGTCATGTCTGACTCTTTGCGATCCCATGGACTGTGGCTCTCCAGTCTCCTCTGTCCGTGGAATTTTCCAGGCAAGAATACTGGAGCAGGTTGCCATTTCCTATGCCAGAGCATTTTCCTGACCCAGGGATCAAACCTATATCTTTTCAGTCTCCTGCATTGACAGGCAGATTCTTTACCATTGTACCACCTGAGAAACCCATATAACAGGTAACTCCTCCCAAATCAATAGCAAATTGCTTATCACTAGTGTAAGTCTTACCTTTTTGCCTTTTCATACTGTTAAAAAAAAAATGGTAATACTTTTCATTTCATGCAAAGATGAGCACAATAAAGGACAGAAAGTGTATGGACCTAACAGAAGGAAAGATATTAAGAAGAGGTGGCAAGAACACACAAAAGAACTATATTAAAAAGATCGTCAAGACCCAGATAACCACGATGGTATGATCACTCACCGAGAGCCAGACATCCTGGAATGTGAAGTCAAGTGGGCCTTAGGAAGCATCAGTATGAACAAAGCTAGTGGAGGTAATGGAAATCCAGTTGAGCCATTTCAAATCCTAAAAGATGGTGCTGTGAAAGTGCTGCACTCAATATGCCAGCAAATTTGGAAAACTCAGCAGTGCCCTTAGGACTGGAAGAGGTCAGTTTTCATTCCAATTCAAAGAAAGGCAATCCCAAACAATACTCAAATTACTGCACAATTGCACTCATCTCACAAGCTAGCAAAGTAATGCTCAAAATTCTCCAAGCCAGTCTTCAGCAATACGTGAACCGTGAATTTCCAGATACTCAAGCTGGTTTTAGAAAAGGCAGAGGAACCAGAGATCAAATTGCCAACATCTGCTGGATCATCAAAAAAGCAAGAGTTCTAGAAAAACATCTACTTCTGCTTTATTGACTATGCCAAAGCCTTTCACTGTGTGGATCACAACAAACTGTGGAAAATTCTGAAAGACATGGAAATACTGGATCAGCTGACCTGCCTCCTGAGAAATCTGTATCAGGTCAAGAAGCAACAGTTAGAACTGAACATGAAGCAACAGACTGGTTCCAAATAGGGAAAGCAGTACATCAAGGCTGTGTATTGTCACCCTGCTTATTTAACTTATATGCAGAATACATTATGAGAAACGTTGGGCTGGAAGAAGCACAAGCTAGAATCAAGACTGCCAGGAGAAATATCAATAACCTCAGATATGCAAATGACAGCACCCTTATGGCAGAAAGTGAAGAAGAACTAAAGAGCCTCTTGATGATTGTGAAATAGGAGAGCGGAAAAAGTTGGCTTAAAACTCAACATTCAGAAAACTAAGATCATGGCATCTGGTCCCATCACTTCATAGCAAATAGATGGGGAAACAGTGGCTGACTTTGTTTTCGGGGGCTCCAAAATCACTGCAGATGGTGACTGAAGCCATGAAGTTAAAAAATGCTTGCTCAGAAGAAACACTATGACCAACCTAGACAGCATATTAAAAAGCAGAGATATTACTTTGCCAGCAAAGGTCCGTCCAGTCAAAGCTATGGTTTTTCCAGGAGTCATGTATGGATGTGAGAGTCAGACTATAAAGAAAACTGATCACTGAAGAATTGATGCTTTTGAACTGTGGTGTTGGAGAAGACTCTTGAGAGTCCCTTGGGCTGCAAGGAGATCCAACCAGCCCATCCTGAAGGAAATCAGTTCTGAATATTCATTGGAAGGACTGATGTTGAAAGCTGAATCTTCAATACTTTGGCCACCTGATGGGAAGAACCAACTCATTTGAAAAGACCCTGATGCTGGGGAAGATTGAAGGCAGGATGAGAAGGGGATGACAGAGGGTGAGATGGTTGGATGGCATCACCAACTCGATGGACCTGAGCTTGAGTAGGCTCCGGGAGTTGGTGAAGGACAGGGAAGCCTGGCCTGCTACAATCCCTGAGGTCGCAAAGAGTGAGACACTACTGAGAGTCAGACTGAACTGAACGAGGGTAAGTCTTTCCTCTTACATAAAATCCACATATTAAATTCTTCACTATAGTGATCTAATTGGATAAACCCATAGGCCCATGAAATTCAGAATTTCCCAAACTTCATTTATATGTTGATATTTAGTAAATTTTTCTCACTTCCTCTTTTTCCTATCAATACATGAATCAGTTCACCAAGCAAGAACTCTTGAAGTCATCATAAGCTATTTTTATCCCTGAACTAAAAGCTTACAGTTGGTTACTGAGTCCTGCCAGTTCTGTTGTTGACATGGTTCCATCTTTGGTGATAATCACCATGTAGAGCACTGCAGCCACCATTTATGTCATCGTATTCTTACCCATCTTACCCAGTTTCAGTGATGCTACACATCTATCTCTTTAACACGTGAATCTGTTCATTGCTGTCTACTTAAAACTTGGTTGTGTTTTCCTATCCACTTCAGTATTAAAATCGAACGTCAACACAATATCTGTGTTTCTGGCCCCTGACTTGTAGATGTTACCATATTCCTATACACTATACTCTATTAATACTAAATTACTTGCAGCACGTACATAACACCTTATTATGTTTCTTTGCCTTTACAAATGTTTCTTCTTTTGCTTGTAATATTTTTTTTTTCCTTAAATGGTTGATACATACTTTCTTCAAAGAAGACAGTCACATGAGACATCTACTTTGAGAGTCTTCCCACGGACTTTTTACCTTTCTCTCCCCCTTTACCGTTTCTACTGTACTTATCACACTATAGTTTAATTTTCTTTTTATTTATTTTTTCCTACCTAGACTGAAAACTCCTTGAAAGAAGGATCATGGCTTGATCTCTGTCACAGTGCCTAGCATATACACTCAGTGGAGCTTTGTTGAAGAAGTGACAAACGAATGTATAGAAGTAGAATGTAAAAGCATATGTCCTAGTATGCATATGTATACTCAAAACTTTGAAAGTGATTCTTTTTGTTTTGACTAAATGTGAGATAATTTTTCCTTTTAGTATGCTTCTTAGTTTATATTTTGAAAAATAATGCATACATGCAGTTCCTAAAGTGGACAAATCATTAATATAAAGATTCATTGTTGAATGATTTAAAAATGTGTGTTTGGACTTCTTGTGTTCCTTTTGGGTTGCTAAAAAACTTTAATACTTATCTGAACACTTGAAAGAAAAAGAAACAGTAATCCGTAGAAGCTACACCACACTTTGGCATGTGGTATGCATTTGCTGAAGCAGAGGCCTGCCATATGCCATATGTGATGTGCCACCCAACTTTGCCATCATGTCAGTGAATTCACTGTATCCTGCAGCCAAGCCACATGGGCTTAACATGCTTTACACTTCAGTATTTCTATGAACATTTTTCCACTTAATTCTGTCACACATGATATCCATAATCTGTTAGGATGAGTTCTGCCCATTTTGTCACCTTTAACATCTGAAAGCTCTTATGATGGTGCCAAATTGATTGTTCTTCTGATTTGAATCAGATGTGAGTCATTCTGGGCAAAATTTTTTAAAGGATTTCCAGTAGTCACTTTTCCATGAAAATTGAAACAAGAATGGGTAATGACACATATAAGAGATCACTTGGAGTGTGGTTAATTACATATGAGATTATTTCTTACTCACATATACATGACTAAATATTTATTGAACCTCCATGATATGCCAAGCACTGAGAAGAAAAATAAGAAAAAGTACTAAACCAGGATTCTCTTCCTCAAGGAGGTTGTGGGAAAATGAAAAAAAAAAAAAAAATTATAATGAAGTTTTTATTTTATTCAATTCATATTATCTTGTTATTTAAAAGTGAATTTTAAATAAATGTCCACTCACATTTTCTTCTTGCCATTTCAACAAAAGCAAAATAAAGCCTATAATAGAGCTATTTAATTTTTTTAAGACAGAATGCTGTATAGCAATTTCGAATTGTAGAGAAGAATCAGGAAAATTTTGTGTGCAAACAAAGCAAACAAAAACTGTGTACCCATTTTTCTGCATATATTTTCAGTAGAAGTCATTTGGGGACTTTGACAAAAAAAGACTGCATGGAAAACATCTGCTAACAAGGCTTTCTGTATGTTATTTGGAAGAAAAGACGGGGGTTTTTTTAACCTTTTTTAAAAAATATATGTTTTGGAGGTCATATTAAGAAAAAGTACTGTCCTCAAAACAAATATAAAATAAACACTGAAGACATTTATCTTTTTAAGAGAATATCATAATTAGTAAGAAAATGAGTATAGCCTGAAATAATGGCATAGGCAATTTTCTAAACTAATTTTTAAATCAAGATGGGAATGTGTGTGAACTAGTTAAAGTTTGTGAATAAACCATTGTTTACGAATGGAAAAGACTAATTTTCACAGACCTTGATATTGCATACCAATCAGAATTGAATTTCTGAACATAGGAACTTTGCTTACTATTCCATGTATATTTCTATAGGCGTTCATTCAATTTTGACTGTATGGCACTTACTAAACTGTGTTAGCATGTTTTTATCATAATGAGAATTGCTTTAAAACTGAAGGTAGATTTTTGGTTTGAATGTTTATTTGTTGTATCAAAAATATTAGCAAACATGATTATTTAATATATCATCATCTAGAGGTATAATGTAATAAAAATATCCAACAATATACATATTATCCATTAATTGGTTCCTAATGGTTAGTTAATCCTACATTAAAAGCATGGCATATAGGCAAAAATTAGAAAAGACGCACCTTCCTGGATTAAAGTGAGAAAGCTATTGAACTCAATAAGACATAAAGTGAAAGTCGTGTCTGACTCTGCGACCACATGCGCTATAGGATCCATTGAATTCTCCAGGCCACAATGCTGGAGTGGGTAGCCTTTCCCTTCTCCAGGGGACCTTCCCAACCCAGGGATCCAACCCAAGTCTCCTTTATTGCAGGCAGATTCTTTACCAACTGAGCTATCAGGGAAGCCCATAACAAAATCATAAAAGAAAGGATAGGATTTGAAGAGCATTGTTAATTTTGTATATAAAAAAACAAATTGAGAGATAATGAATTAACATTTGCTGAATTCTTTCAAGTCCTCAATGGTACTATTGACATCATACATTTAACCTGCATCTCCTTTACACATACTCAAAAATAATTTCACAAGTTAAATAAGGGAAAAATTAATAGCATCAGTTTTTGAGGGGAGAATATTATTTATATCTTAGTTTTAATTAATGTAAGACACCTCAGAATTGGAAAAAATAAACATAGTATACATGCTTAAAAAATAAAAACAAATGCCCTAATGCCATTTTGATAAAACCAAACACCAAATATTCTCTGGACTCTCACAAATTTAGGAAACTTATTTTTAGATGAATATTTATACTAAGATAACTTTTTTTATCCAAAACATATAATTTCTACCTGCCCCTGGTACATCTAGTCAATTTTATGGATAATACAATCAGCACACTAATTGAATTGGCAATAACACAGGAGCAATAGTAAGATTCAAGCAGCTATAGACACAGAAAATACTTAAATCTATTTAATAAAGATGGAAGCAGTAACGGGTTCATAAAGCAATTTGTAATAGCTAGGGCTGTGAAACTGGCTAAATCAAACCTCTATCTCACACCCTCACCAGTGGCCAAACTGAGTTTTCATTCCTGTTAAAATAAGTAAGACAAACATTTACAAATTCATTATTGTCTATTACTGTCTTCCTTCAGAAATATTGCTTGTATTTCATATATCTCTACAGATATTTTAGTGATGCCTGAATAAACTGATGTAGTAGAAAGAACGCTGGCTTGGGAATTGTGAGACTTGGGTCCTTGACATTAAATATATCTAGGATCTTGGAAAAGTTAGCATCTTGGTGTATTAATTTCCTATACTGCAACATGAGAAACTTTGTAGATGACACTTATGATGGTCTATATCTCTAACATTTGTGATTATATCAATGGTCAGAAAGCACTTTATAGTAGTATTACTGTTTATGATTATGTATAATAGCTTTAGATTTATGTATGTAGGCAGAGCTGAAACCTAAGCACTGAGAGCCTCATCCTTAGTATTCACTGTGCTCACCTTCATATTTTCTTTCCTTCTTTTGCTCCTTTTTTCATCCTTCCTTCCAGTTCTATAGAGTAGAACAACATGTAGGAATTTAATTTTTTGTTTTGGAATATTGGGGTGTGTGTGTGTATGTGTGTACATGTGTGAGGGAACTGACCATAGAAATTTGCATTAGCTTCCCCAGTGATGATGGTGGAAAATTTCAACCACATAAAAATTCCTTCTGAGTTTTCTTTAACACATAGAGTCTCAGTTTTTTTGTTTCCTCTTCTCATGTCACACCTAGACGTTAATTTATTGTTTTCCTATTCTGTCCTAAATTTTAAATTATATACCTCCTGCTGATTGGGTATCAGTTCAGTTAGTTCAGTCGCTCAGTCGTGTCCAACTCTTTGCGACCCCATGAATCGCAGCACACCAGGCCTCCATGTCCATCACCAACTCCCGAAGTTTACTCAAACTCATGCCCATCGAGTCGGTGATGCCATCCGGCCATCTCATCCTCTGTCGTCCCCTTCTCCTCCTGCCCCCAATCCCTCCCGGCATCAGGGTCTTTCCCAATGAGTCTATTCTTCACGTGAGGTGGCCAAAGTATTGGAGTTTCAGCTTCAGCATCAGTCCTTCCAATGAACACCCAGGACTGATCTCCTTTAGGATGGACTGGCTGGATCTCGTTACAGTCCAAGGGACTGTCAAGAGTTTTCTCCAACACCACAGTTCAAAAGCATCAATTTTTCATAGAATTCATCTAATGTATGGAGAAGAAAAAATTCTGGTGATACTAGGGAACTTAGATGATTAACACTGTAATCATGTTTTCCTGCCTTATCAGAAGTAAAATTATTAAAACTTTGAAGAGGTAACTACTTTTGGATAACTAATCAATTTTAAGTTTATGGGATAAAATAAAGAATAACATCTCATAGACCTTTAGCTGAATTACTTGGGTAAGCATTTGCTTATCCACATTTTTAATATTTTAGACAAAAGATTGAATTTACTTCTTAAAACTGAGAAATCTCTTTTCTGCAAGTATAGCTCTGTTTTGAAAACAGAAAATAAGGAAATGTTATCCTGATGTGTCCTCATATCTTCTCCCTTTTTCCTTCAATGAAACCAGGCCCATCTTTTTTAAGGTAAGTATTTACAGACTTTTCAAGAATAGCCATTTTCTATATGATCACACTCACCTGAGTTTAGAGTTAAATCTTCAAAAATCCAAGAGTTTGTCATTGAGAGGTTTCAGATAGGTTTGCAGTTTTAGGGCAGTAACCGGCAGTTAGGAATCTTTAGTAGACTCCATTTAGACTCCATTCCCATAATTAAACTCAAATAAGAATCCACCTATGCTATCATGCATAAATTTCTATTTATTGCAACACATTTTGATGTGAAGTTGACTACCAACAAAATCTTTTTTGGAAAGGTTGACAAACTTCTTAGTTTCCCAGTGCATATAAAAGTTATGTTTATACTATGTCATGACACATTAATTATGCAATTGCATTAAGTCTAAAAAAAGTGTACATACCTTAATTTAAGATAACTTTTATCTGAGATTTTAGCAAATCATAACATTTTTGCTGATGGATAGTCTTACCTTAGAGGTTTCCCAGATGGTGCAGTGGTAAAGAATCTGTTTGCTGCAGGTGACAGGTTTGATCCCTGGATCAGGAAGATCACTGGAGTAGGAAATGGCAATGCACTCCAGTATTCTGGAGTACTCTCCACTCCAGAGCCTGACGGGTTACAGTTCATGGGGTCACAGAGTTGAACACAACTGAACATGCATGCACAAGTCTTACCTTAAGGTCAATGTGCTAAGTAACTTCAGTAGTGTCCAACTCTGTGCGACCCTGTGGGCTATAGCTTGCCAGGTTCCTTTTCCATGGGATTCTCCAAGCAAGAATACTGGTGTGGGTTGCCATTTCCTCCTCCAGAGGATCTTTCCAACCCAGGGATCGAACCTGAGACTCTTTGTTTCCTGTATTGGCAGGCGGGATTCTTTACCAGTAGCACCACCTGGAAAGCCCAGGTCAATGCCTGTGGGTTATTCAGGGTGATAGTTGCTAAAGGTTAATTTGACTGTGAATTTTTTAAATAGAACAACAATGAAGTCTGCCGCATTAATTGAGTGTTTCTTTTGTCAGTGATTTCTCTGTGGCATGCACTGCTGTTTGATGATAGCGTTTTACCTACAGAGAACTTCCTACAAAATTGGAGTTAATCCTCTTAAAGCCTGCTGCTGCTTTATCAACTAGTTTCTGTGATATTCTGAATCTCGCTTTCTTGTCATTTTACCAACCTTCAAAGAATCTTAACCAGAAATATATTCCATCTCAAGAAACCACTTTCTTTGCTCTTCCATGGGTAGCAACTCTTCATCCGTTATTGAGAGAGAACAGTTGATTTGGTCACATCTTTAGGCTCCATGTCTAATTCTAGTTCTCTTGCTATATTTCTACCACATCTGCAGTTACTTTCTCCATTGAAGCCTTGAACTGAACCCCCTCAAAATCACCCATGGGGTTGGAATCAACTTCTTTCAAACTCCTGAGATTGTTGACATTTTGACTTCTTCTCATGAATCATGGGTGTTCTTCACAACTTCTTAGAATGTGAATCATTTTCAGAAGATTTTAAATTTAGTTTTGCCATATTCATCAGAGGAATTATTATCTATAGCAACTATGGCCTTATGAAATGTATTTCTTTAATAATAAAACATGAAAGTTGAAATGGCTCCTTGATCCATGGGCTGTACAATGAATGTTGTGTTATTAATAGCAGGCATGGAAATAGCATTCATCTTGTCGTATATTTCCATCAGAGCTTTTGAGTGACAAGTTTCATTGTCATTGAACAGTAGCTGTAGGTCTCAACAATGGGCTTAAAATATTCAGTAAACCATGCTGTAAACAGATTTGCTGTTATGTAGGCTTTGGTGTTTCATTTACACAGCACAAGCAGAGTAAATTTAGCATAATTCTTTTGGACCCTAGGATTTTCACAATAGTAAATTAGTGTTGACTTCAGCTTAAAGTCACCAGCTGCATTATTTGTCCCTTACAAGATCATTTGAAGTTTTGAAGCCAGACATTGACTCCTTTATGGTTATAAAGTCCTAGGTAGCGTCTTTTTTTTTTTTTCAATTGTGACTGTTTTGTTTACATTAAAAATATGTTGTTTAGTGTAGCCACCTTCATGTATTATTTTATCTAGATCTTTTGGACAACTTGGTACACCCTTAGCATGTGGCTGCTTCACCTTGTACTTTTATATGTACTTTTATGTTTTAGAGACAGCTTCTTTCCTTAAACCACTTGAAACAACCTCTGCTACCTTGCAACTTTTCTTCTGCATGTTCCTCACCTCTCTCAGCTTTCATAAAATTGAAGAGAGTCGAGGCCTTGCTCTAGATTAGGCTTTGGTTTAAGGGAATGTGGCTGGTTTGATCTGTCTAGACTACTAAACTTTTCTTCATATCAGCAATAAGTTTGTTTTGTTTTCTTATCATTCAAGCATTTATTGGGGTAGTAACACTTAATTTTCTTTATAACTAAAAGTAACACTTTTATTTCTTTCAAAATAAGAACTTTCATTTTGCATTTACAACCTGTCTACCTGTTTAGCACAAGGGGCCTAGCTCTTAGCATATTTGTGCTTTTGACATGTCTTCCACACTAAGCTAATAATTTTGAGTTTTTGAATTAAAATGAGAGATGACTTTTCCTTTCACTTGAACACTTAGAGACCACTGAAGGATTATTAAATGTCTTGCTTTCAATATTACTGTATCTCAGGAAATGGAGAGGCTTGTGGAGAGGAAGAAAGAAGGGAGAATGGCCAGTTAGTGGAGAAGTCAGAACACACATATTAATCAGTTAAGTTCACTGTCTTATCTGGGTGCAGTTTGTTATGCCCCAAAACAATTACAATTCTAATGTCAAAGATCACTGATTACACATTACCATAACAAATATAATAATAATGAAAATTTTGAAATATTGAAAGAATTACTAAAATATGGCAGAGATGCAAAGTGAGTAAATGTAGTTTAAAAAATGGCACCAAGAGACTTGATGTAGGCTAGTCACAAACCTTTAATTTATATACCAAAAAAAAAAAAAAAAATGATCTGTGAAGAACAATAAAGCAAAATGCAATAAGGCAAGTTATGCCTGTATACTGTTTTGCCAAATGACATCAAAGAAAAAAATGGATTAATATTACATAATTCCTTTTATCCCCTACATTTTGATCATTCCTTTAAAGTTCTGTAGACTCTAGGCCTTCATCACTTGTAAAGGGATACTAAATTAGCTGTGGCTTGCTTATTTTCTAAGTGAACCTGTAAACTACAGTATAAATAAGAAAACGGCATATAGTAATCATAATATTTTCAAGTTATTGTTTCCATTCATTTTGCTTTTCTAATCTAAAAATATATTACACATAGGTAGGTAGACCACTCTAACCATTGAAATGCTTTAAAAATAATTAGGTATAGAAACCCCCAGATGTGATTTAATGAGTGAGAAAGTCATTGGGTTTTCAGATTGAAAGACAAAAGCTTATTATTAATTAGCCAAAAACTAAGAATTTTAAAACACAAATGAGTTTATTTTTCCTTGATTGCTTTTATCCTTAACTGAAACTTGGATACATAGAATTGAATTTATAACAATATATGGTTCATGACATAATTATTATGGATATATCCATAACTTTTCAATGATGAATTTTGTTATTTCATTCACATCCTTCATAGTATATTCAATCATTATGAACATACAGTCCAGCCTTAAAATTAGTGGCACTCTTTATTACTTGTAGTTAAATTCTATAAACCTTCTCTAATTCATCTCTAAGACTTCCCTTAAGAGATAGCTACACTGTCATTTTTTCACTTATATAATTTATGCAGAAAAAATTATAGTTAGTTTTTACTTGTTTTCAATCTATAGAAAAGAAATATGGCACATATTTTCTACTCAGAATTTCTCTTCCATCACAAATATTTAACAAGATTTGTCATTGTTGAGTATTCCTGTTGTTCATTTATTTTTACTCTTGTATATTATTGAATAAGTATACCTTATTTGGTATACTGTATTTTTAATCTATTTTCAGTCAATGAGAATTTAAATTTTTATAGTTTTCTAATAATGCAAAGATCACTGCTATAAAATCTTATTCACGTTTTCTGTTTTACAGTACCTAAAGTTGTTGTTTTATGAGATTCAACTTTATAAAATATTGCCAAATTGTTTTAGAAAAATGATTGAAAACTTTGACTATAAACTTTTAGTAATACAAATTGTGTATAGACCCTCACCCTTTGATAAGGTCAGCCCTTTTAGATTGTTCTACTCAAATTTTTTAAATTGGTATCTCTTTTATGTTTTGCTTTTCTTTGCTTAATAATGAAATTGAACATTTCTTAATAAGATTTGAATCATAAATACTGTATACTATTCATTCATGGTTAGTAACTTTTTTCTATTGGTTCACTAGTTTTTTAATATTACATATTGTGTATTGCTCTACAATTTTTTTGTGAATATATATTATAAATGTCTTTTTTTAATAGTGTCTTTCTTTCTTTAGATTTTTTTAATGAATTGATTTTAAATTTAATGATATGTTTATTATTTTTCTTTTTGATTAATTTTGTATTTAAGTATATTTCCCAAAGTCAGAAAGATACACACTATATTTTTTCTAAATATTAAAAAAAAATTTCTTTTCACATTCAAATTATTAAGTCAGTTAGTGTTTATTTTTATGTGTGAGATGAGTCAGAAATTTTTTTCCAACTCCATTTATTGAATAATTTCTTATTTTTCTAGTGATTTTCCATTCAACTGGTATTATTTCTCAAAGTTTTAAGTAAATGTGAGTCTGACTGTAGGCTCTCATTGGGTTCCATGATCAATTTAGACTATCCCTTCACCAGTATTACTCTATCTTAGTTATAATGTTTTATAATAACTTATAAGATAAGTGCTTCCTTATTCTTGTTGTATGTTAGTGGTCTTTATGACACTTTACTTCTCCATATATGATTTAGGTTATCCTTTCATTTAAGGAAACTGTTTTCATTTCTTTAACAAATCTTTTTCCATTTATTTTTCTGGATAGTTTATTTTATCTAAATGTTGTGTTTCTACTTTCATCTTCCACACCTCTTAAATTTTATCTTTTATCTTTCTTTATCCTATTTTCTTCTGAGAGTTTCTTAATATGATCAGCTGAACAACTTGATCCTCAGCTAAAATTCTCTACTGTCCCAGTTAATCATTTTATTATACTTACATTAGTTATATATTTATATATAATATATACATAGTTATATATATTAGTTATATATTTACAAAGATATTTTCACTTGGCTATTTTTTAATCAGTTTATTATTCTCTTTGAAATTTGTATTTCCTAACATAACTCACTTTTTAATTTTTAAATTTTTGGTCTAACTATTCTAATATTTCTGCTTCAGATGTATATAATGCCCAATCTTTTTTCTTTGGAGGGGAACAATTCTCCTTAAGTGTTTAGGTTTTCTCTTTAGTCCAGGAGTTCTTATTTTCCTGAGTCTATCACTTATTCCTGTAATACGTTTTAAGAGATTGAAAGCTAGAACTTAGTTCAAGTGAGGTCAAAGAGACCATGGAAATAAGTTCATAGGTGGAAATCTCCAGCACATAAAACCATTATTAATTGCCTATATTTCTTATCATTTCCACAAGATCGGGTTTAGGAAATTGCCTTAACACCCTGTAGAAGAGCAGCACTGGGAAAAGGCAATGGCTCTATATTATCAGTGGAAAAATAGAGAGAGTCATTAAAAAAAAAAAAAAAAAGATCACTTCTCTCCTGTGTCAACACCTCACTAAGAAGCTTTTGTGATGCTCTGATATCATCCATTGATTTCAGTCAAAAGGCAGCTAGTGACTGATCCAAGGTATTGGTGCTGGGAGAGAGCATGAAATATGTGCAGAAATAACAGGCTTTAACTATTTTTAATCTGTTTTATCATTGCCTCAACACCACATCAACATTGACTGGATCATTGAGAAAGCAACAAAGTTCCAGAAAAACATCTACTTCTGCTTTATATGTCAGAGCCTTTCACTGTGTGGATCACAACAAACTGTGGAAAATTCTTAAAGAAATGGGAATATCAGACTACCTGACCTGCCTCCTGAGAAATCTGTATGCAGGCCAAGAAGTAACAGTTAGAACTGGACATGGAACAACAGAGTGGTTCCAAATGAGGAAAGGAGTGTGTCAAGGCTGTATATTGTCACCATGCTTATTTAACTTATATGCAGAGTACATCATGAGAAACGCTGGGCTGGATGAAGCACACGCTGGAATCAAGATTGCCGGGAGAAATGGCAATAACCTCAGATATGCAGATGACACCACCCTTATGGCAGAAAGTGAAGAGGAACTAAAAAGCCTCTTGATGAAAATGAAAGAGGATAGTGAAAAAGTTGGCTTAAAGCTCAACATTCAGAAAACCAAGATCATGGCATCTGGTCCCATCACTTTATGGGAAATATATGGGGAAACATTGGAAGCAGTGTCAAACTTTATTTTTTGGGGTTCCAAAATCACTGCAGATGGTGATTGCTGCCATGAAATTAAAAGATACTTACTCCTTGGAAGGAAAGTTATGACCAACCTAGACAGCATATTAAAAAGCAGAGACATTACTTTGCCAACAGAAGTCCATCTGGTCAAGGCTATGGTTTTTCCAGTGGTCATGTATGGATGTGAGAGTTGGACTGTGAGGAAAACTGAGTGCCAAAAATTGATGCTTTTGAACTGTGGTGTGGAGAAGACTCTTGAGAGTTCCTTGGACAGCAAGGAGATCCAACCGGTCCATCCTGAAGGAGATAAGTCCTGGGTGTTCATTGGAAGGACTGATGCTAAAGCTGAAACTCCAATACTTTGGCCACCTCATGCGATGAGTTGACTCATTGGAAAAGACCCTGATGCTGAGATGGACTGGGGGCAGGAGGAGAAGGGGACAACAGAGGATAAGATGGCGGGATGGCATCACCAACTCGATGGGCATGAGTTTGAGTAAACTCTAGGAGTTGGTGATGGACAGGGAGGCCTGGTATGCTGCTATTCATGGGGTCACAAAGAGTCGGACATGACTGAGCGACTGAACTGAACTGACCTGAACTGATGATCCTATTACCATTTTCTTACTTGTTTAAGGTTCATTTTCTTTAGGTCTTTTCCTTGTCTTGTTTTCTGTCTAGAGAAGTTCCTTCAGCATCTGTTGTAAAGCTGGTTTGGTGGTGCCGAATTCCCTTAACTGTGGCTTGTCTGAAAAGCTTTTGATATCTCCGTCAAATCTGAATGAGAGTCTTACTGGGTAGAGTGTTCTTGGTTGCAGGTTCTTCCCTTTTGTCACGTTAAATATAGCATGCCATTCCCTTCTGGCTTGTAGTGTTTCTGTGGAGAGAAATCAGCTGATAATCTGGTAGGAGTTCCCTTGTATGTTATTTGTCATTTTTCCCTGTTGCTTTTAATTATTTATCTTTGTCTTTAATTTTTTGTTGATTTGATTACTATGTGTCTCAGTGTGTTCCTCGGGTTTATCCTGTCTGGTACTTTCTATGCTTCCTGGACTTGATTGACTATTTCCTTTCCCATGTTAGGGAAATTTTCAGCTATTATCTCTTCAAATATTTTCTTGGGTCCTTTCTCTCTCTCTTCTCCTTCTGGCATCTTTAGAATGTGAATGTTGATGCATTTAATGTTGTCCAAGAAGTCTCTTAGGCTGTCCTCATTTCTTTTCATTCTTTTTCCTATATTCTGTTCTGCAGCCATGATTTCCAACATTTTGTCCTCCAGGTCATTTATTCATTCTTCTGCCTCAGTTATTCTGCTATAGATTCCTTCTAGTGTATTGTTCATCTCTGTTTTTTTTTTTTTTTTTTTAGTTCTTCTAGGTCTTTGGTAAATATTTCTTGCATCTTCTCCATTTTTTACCCCAGATTCTGAGTCATCTTCACTATTATTATTCAGAATTATTTTTCTGGAAGGTTGCCTATCTCCACTACATTTAGTTTTTTGGGGGGAAGGGGACAGGATGTCTTTTCCCTTCATCTGGGACATTGCTTTCTCCTTTTTCATCCTGATTAACTTTTTGTAATGTGGTTTTTGTTCTAGCCACTGTGGGATTGTGGTTTTTCTTGCTTCTTCTGTCTGCCCTCTAATGGAGGAGGCTAAGGGGCTTGTGTAAGTTCCTGATGGGAGGGACTTGCAATGGGGAAGACTGGGTCTTAGTCTGGTGGGCAGGGCCTTGCTCAGTAAAGCTTTAATCCAATTATCTACTGATTTGTGGGGTTATACTCCCTCCTGTTAGTTATGTGGCCTGAGGTGACCCAGCCCTGGGGTGTATGGGCTTTATGGTAGGGTTAATGGTGAGTTCCAAGAGAGCTTATATCAAGTGGGTCTTCCAAGATTGCTGTTGCCAGTGTCCCCATGCAGGTTGTAAAACCCTGCCAAATACCAAAGATAAATCAGAAAGTATTAATGTGTTTGAAAATTAATAAATACACTTGGAAAGAGTTAATATTACACAAGAAAATGCTTATTAAATATTTATTCAGGCCTCCTTGTCGGCTCAGACAGTAAGGAATCTGTCAGCAATGCAGAAGACCTGGATTCAATCCTTAGCACATGATGTTAAATTTTGAAATTTGTTATTTTATTTTATAGAATATAACTCTGGATTTTGTACTCTAAAGTTAAATAATATATTCATTAGGTCTGCATCAATATTGCCTTATTCTATACACTTTTAAATTCTCATTTCCATTAGTTGGATTCATTCTTAGGAAGTTTTCTGATTCGTGTAACATGTCCATTGGCTGGGTCCAGGTTTTTCCTCCTAACCTCTCAACAACTCATTAACTTATTTAGCATTTATGTTCTTTAGCTATTTAGTTTGCTGTTCAAAAAAACTTAAAAAAAAATAAATTGAAGTATAACTTAGTACAGAAAAGTGTGTAAGCTTAGATAAACCTCTATGTGTACAGACCAGTGTATAGTGAATACAGATTGTATAACCATCACCTGGTCAAGAATTGGAACATGGACAGCATCTTGAAGCCCTTAATAGTTCCTATGGGTCAAAGGAGCAATCAAGGTGGATATTAGGAGATATTGATCATAATACAAATCAAATTTTGCAGAATGAAACTTAACCATGATTAAGAGACAAACAATTCTGGACATATCCTGGAAACTCATCAGTGGGATATTATCTAAAATTTTGAGCCATAACCTTGTATGATAACCTTGCATGATATTTAAAGAAGCTTAAATAGGCATCAAGGAACTGCAGTCAATAAATTCAAATATAAAATTATTTTAGTAGCTTAGAAGTGAGACTTTTATATACAGGTAGAAAGCCACAGTGAGAGATGGAAATGAGATGGTGTGAAAAGATATAAAGTAAGAAATTATTGACTGTAATGTGTCAATTACTTGGCTGATGGTGAAGGAATTAAAGGGTAGCATTGCGACTTTGTTCCTGAGTGGCAGTGACATTTGAGAGAAATAAAGAAGCAGAAAAATGAGTTCAGATAGATGGACATTAATTACTTACTTTTGTCTCAATCTCTTGGTTATAATAATTTATTTTTGTTATTAAAACAAAAAATAGATTTGTGTCTGATAATAGATTAGCATCATATAGAAATCTTTAAAAAAATTTTTTTAAAAAGTGGTTTGGTCTTTCTGTACAAAGAAGAAAGTCTGCAGTACACATTGGATGACTGTATTTAGATCATCCACACTCAACCCAGTTAAAATGCACAGTGTATCATTTACACAAATATCAGAAATGCTCAAACAAATTCAGAACCACTTAAGACAATTGACGGAGGTAATTCTTAAACTGGAATCACATTCACATTTACTGTGCATATTTCTTCGGGTCCTTACCAACTGAATGCAATCCTGCGAAAAAGTGAGTGGCAATTTTCAGAGAGGCTTTACGAATACATGGTCCACAGGAGTTGTTAGATGAGCAGTCTTCTAATTTGTATCTCTCTTTAGTTGCTATTTGAGACATGAAAATGATGGGGTCATTTATGTAGATCTTAATACCCTGGAAACACGTCCCTGTTCTTGGAAAAACATCAGGCGATTACATTAGGAGACAACTTAGGGAGAACAGTTCCAGGCCTATTATTTGTACGCTGCTTCTGAACAGAACCAAGGATCAGGTTTTGCTACTTTTGAAAATAAGGGTCAGTTGACATATTGATGGGATGTGCTTGGTATTCTGACTGTTTAAGATCACTTTCTTCTACTTCACATGAGACTTCTGTTTGGCACTAACATTGATGTCATGATTTGGATACCCCTCCCCTTTTTTTTCTTAAATAGTTGTTGTTTTTGTTCAGTCACCACGTCTTATTGGACTCTTCATGACCGTATGGACTGCAGCATGCCAGGCTTCCCTGTCCCTCACCATCTCCCAGAGTTTGCCCAAGTTCATGTCGATTGAATCGGCGAGGCCATTCAACTATCTCATTCTCTGTTGCCTCCTTCTCCTTCTACCTTAACTCTTTCCCAACATCAGGGTCTTTTCCAATGAGTTGGCTCTTCCCATCAGGTGGCCGAAGTATTGGAGCTTCAGCATCAGTCCTTTCAATGAATATTCAGGGTTGATATCCTTTAAGATTGAATGGTTTGATCTTGCTCTCCAAGGGACTCTCAAGAATCTTCTCCAGCGCCACAATTCTTTGGCAATCAGCCTTCTTTATTGTCCAGCTTTCACATATGTACATGACTACTGGAAAGACCATAACCTTGACTATGTGGACCTTTGTCATTAAAGTGATTTATTTGCTTTCTAACACACTGTCTAGGTTTGTCATAGCTTTCCTTCCAAGAAGCAATCGTCTTCTTGGCTGTAGTCATCATCTGCAGTGATTTTAGAGCACAAGAAGAGGAAATCTGTCACTGCATTCACCTTTTCCCCTTCTACTTGTAACCTTGTTTTCTAATTTTGTTTTTCAAATTCTACAACTTCCATTTCAGCATCATGTGTGTATAAAGATCTTACACATGAGAAAAATGTGGCTTGGGTACATAGGATAGAGGAGTTGATGGTTAAAATTTTCAATCTTGCAACTCTGATACTTTTTCTTCAAAATAGGAAATCATTTTACTTTAATTAAATTTAAGCTAATAAGGAATTTCAAATATATATATATGTGGCTTGGGTACATAGGATAGAGGAGTTGATGGTTAAAATTTTCAATCTTGCAACTCTGATACTTTTTCTTCAAAATAGGAAATCATTTTACTTTAATTAAATTTAAGCTAATAAGGAATTTAAATAAGATATATTGATTAAAATTATTCTAAATTAAAAATTTATGAAAATGTACCTAAATTGCTTTGAGTGACTAGAGTTTTTATTTCTATGAAATTATACAAAGCAATTCTAAAAATTGATAATGTTGATATAACATAATATATAACATATAATTGGTATTAATGTATTATCTTTAGTTATAACTAACAGGAAAGATTACAGATCTTGGTCTGCATTATCACAGAGTTCAAATTAATAATTTTAATTCATGAGTTCTTACTGTGTAATTCTTTAAGAGATAAAGTTTGAAATTTTGAGGAACTTCATTTTATACAGTATCCAGTGGGTGATTCTATACCCTGATTCTTTCACAGAGTACTTTAATACATGCAACCCTGCAGAAGACACTCTCAAGATCAGTGAGATCACCACATATGAAGGTGTGTTTCTGCTATTGAGTCAGAAGGTAAGAACTCTACTAAGCAAGTCACCAGGGGCTGTGTCACAAGTTTTCCCAGTGGCACTTTGTCTATCCATGTTGCAAATGTGTCTGACACTAACTGTGACTCTAATAACTTAGCATTCATTTCTTCTGATATTTTGACCCTAAAATAAAACATGGCAGCCTGAGACAAAGAGATCTGGTGTTCTCATCCTGAATCACCCCACATGGGCTACTGATAAACACTGCAACGAATCATGGATAGCTGGCAAGGTCCTCTGCCCTAATTTGTTTTTTAAATTTTCATTCAGGCAGTGTAACTTCATTACATCCCTGCAAGTAAGACCCCAGGCATTGTTTGAGGCAGATTTATAGCCAAGTAAGGCAACCATTTCAGACTGCAGAGAAATCCCTTTATTTGCACAGTATCTGAACTTTTCTTCTTAGTTGGGGAAAGTTGATTTCATATAATATTACACTTTCATTTTTAAAGACAGTTTTTTGTTGTTGTTGTTTGCTTGTTTGTTTGTTTTTTTCCATGTATCTGATTGAGGGAAATTATAGCGGGATGTGAAGAAGCAACCAGCATTCATTATTATCTCTAGTCAAAGTTTCAATGAAAATCAATGTATAAAAACTCTCTTTAATATCTTTTACTGTTATTCTTTACACAATTTCCCTTTCCCTGTTAAAAGGTAAAAAGAGTTCAGCAGATTGACTCCAGGTGAGGATACGCATTCTGACAAACGGCTGCAGGTAAGATGGAGAAAGAATGTATCATGTCAGACACCTTCAGTCATCCTGTTGATAAAACAAATCTTGCCGAGTACTAGACAGCTACTTTCCTACCACACTGCCTCTCCTGTTCAAACTACAGCATTATAACCTGGCAGGTCAACTTTTAACACTGACAGAAATGTTGCCTACTTAATACTGCTTGAAGAGTAAACAGTCCAACTGGACTATTAAGAAACTTTGACACCCATGAGCAATTTATAAAAACTTTGACACAGTGAAAACAACTCAGCTGAAAGATTTTGAGCAAGAACATATTGGAAAGAAAACTTATTTCTTAGGAAAGGATAACAGAGGAGTCCTTTAAAAAGCATGTGATTTATTTGTTAGTGGTAATCAAAAAATCCTATCCCTTCTTTTCCATTGAATTTTTTTAATGATAAAGAATGTCTAGGTTACCTTAAAAACATAATTCATTTTTTTGCACTACTGATGTAAGAATGTTATAGAAATTATATTCTGCTTTGATTTAGAACAGTAATTCTATTTTGAAACATTAATTTGATTTACTCTAAAGCTGAAATACAGTAGTTTAAGAAGATAAACTAAGAACAAGGCCTACCTAGCAGTAAATGCAATCATATATAAAAGTAATTAAAACTACACTGAAAGTTTCTTGATATTTAGATGGTTGTTTTGAAATCATTTAGAGTTGAATCTAGGGTGATATATCTATTTATTCTCATGTGTTTCTCATTCCCTTTCCTCCCTTTTCCAGAGGAAAAGACCTTCTCTGAATTGAACCTGGAGTTCAGTTTCAGGCTAGAAGAGTGAGTCTAAATATAATGCAGAAAACTGCTTATTATAACTTCAGTGAATGCGTCATTCATATACTTCTCAAAAGCTTGTCAACAGGACAATCAATAAATATTTAATTCTCAAATTGTAGTTCAGCCATTCTGGGTGGCATCAGGAGACATGCTAACGGCAATTGGGTGGGCAGCATCTGCCCTGCAGGCCCTCAGCCTGACGTACCCAGGAGTGGTGAACTCTGATTGTTTTCAGAATTATTTTTTATATTGATGCAATAAATCCAAACCATGTCAGTTTGAGATGTTGGCAACATGTTTTTATATTCCCAGCAGTGAGGGGCATTGTGTTCTCTCTCATATACAGAACAAGCAGAAATATTAAATTAGAAAACAAAGTAGAATAGAAATCAATATTTTTGTTTACCCTATTTGAGCCAAGCCACTTTTTTTTTTCTTTCCAGGAAAGTAAAAATAATGACTACGCCATTGTTACTTTTGGGTTATTATACATAGTCATTTTAATAACAATGCCTTTGAAGCTTATTCACTAGAATTCTGAATATCCTGTTAAAAGGTTTAAAATAATGTTCTTGTTAAAATTAAAAATAAGACATTAATATAATAGAGTTGATTTCTAGACAGCCATAAAAAGCTAGATTGCATTAAGAAAAATGACACAAAGTGTTTTACTTTATAGTAGAATATGCACATGTTCTCTTTCTCCCCCCCCCCCCCCCACACACACCGTTCAGTAAAGGGTAGTACAGTAATCTAAAGGTGCTCTTCTTTCTCCTAAAGGGTAAATCTATTTATTTCCTTATTTGAAAGCATGGAGTATAGCAAAATGCTTCAGATAAAACACAACCCTTGCAATTGTTTGAATTTTAACTGGCTACTGTGTTTAGATTTTCAATTTCCCTTCCTTTCTCCCTGCCAGTTTTGAAGAGTGCTCATATGCCTCACAATATGCTGAGCCGAAGATGATGGGCCAAGTCTGGGCTTCTTTGAGAGCTTAAACCCTCTAAACTCGCTGCTCCTTCCAGCTGGCAGGTCAGCACAGTGAGCAGACACCGCAGGTTTCCGCTTAGTTAAGTTTCCACAAATGCGCCTCTGCTTATTCTAGTGAGGAAGGGGAAGAGTATCTGCCCCGTGAACAATTCCATCCATCTTCCTTTTCCTAGTTTACTGGGTCTAATCTGTTTGGTGTTGCAGGATTTTTCTTTTCCTTTTCTTATTCCCAAGTTTTTGACTGGCAGATATTATTAAAAACAAACAAACAAACCAAACGATGTTAATGTTTTTAATTACTTTTCATGAAGTCTGCAAAAGTTTCACTCATTTTCTGTATTACATTAATAGACATGTTTGGCAAAATAATACTCCCTAAATTTACTCTTCAGATGTTAGCTTTTATAGAGAGATTAAGATTACAAAAAGCAGTATAGACTTTCTTTGATCTCATTTCATTCTTCAGACATTTACTACTTAACCCTTTAACTCTTGTTCAAATACTGACAGTTTTTCTTGGGTTACAAAGTGACTCAAACCAGCTAAACAAAGTTTGAATGTCTGTTTATTCTGGCCATTTTCTTTACCTCATTACTAAAAACTTAACACAAAAATAAATGGATTTAGGATAGCTTTAAATCATGAACATAGCTTGTGAATGAAAAAAATTCAGAATGAGTGAAGTCAGCTTAAATATATTAGAATTAAAATGCAACATTGCATTGTTACATGTTCTTGGCTTTTATATGTATCTGCACATGAAATGGAGAAGGAAATGGCAAGCCATTCCAGTATTCTTGCCTGGAAAATCACATGGAGAGAGGAGCCTGACTACCTACAGTCCATGGGGTCACAAAGAGTCAGACAGGACTGAAGCAACTTCACACACACACACACATGAAATGACTGGTTTACACTGGTTTTGGTTTGATTGTTTTATTTTTCTATGATAGAACTCTGTAAATAGTTGAACTCAAAGAGCTATGCAATAATGCCATTTATTATGTACTGTTAGTTTAGTTGTAGTTCAAATAATAATAAGTACTGATTTTGATCTTATGTGTTAAAAAAGCCCATACCAATACACTTTATTTTAAACTGATTATTCTGAATTTTAAATATCTCCTTCAATTGTCATTTATTTATTTATTTTTAATTTTAGCAGAGATATCATATTTGACACTTGTTTTTCTAAAGTTTAAGGGAAAGCCAAATCATTTCCTTGACTTCTTACCTATACATTCTAGCCATCTGATTTATATAATTTGTCCTATATATCTTATATTCTTAATTTATTAGGGATTTCTGACCCAGACATTTTTAAATGTCTTTGAACAAGAAGATGGTCTACTTTTATGAAGTTATAATTCAAATTTTATTTAGTAGTATGGCAAAATGTTAGGAGTTGGAGGGAGGTAGAAACAATGGAATGTTACTGCTGAGATGGAAAACTAGGTTCATAGTTCTTAAAAACTTCTGTTTAAAGCAGCATGTAATAATGATAAGGATGAAATGTTTAATGTATTGTCTTTTAAAGTATGAGAAAATTATCAAAATCTATTTTGGCCTAATCTATCAAAATTAAAATTGTTGCTTGATATCCACTGTTGATCTTTGTTTCTGCTAAATCCTGAAATCATAATGTCGAAAATATTTTATTTCTGACAATTCCAACAAGGAACCAATAGCTGAGAATCTGAAATACAAAACTCAGGTGTTGGAAAGTCAGCCCCCAGCATTTTGTAAAAAGAGTGACTTTGAGCAAAAATTTTATAGATAACTCAAACTAGTTACCACTTAGACTGCAGGAAAGAAGCACAGGCACACTCAGAAGGGGTGACTCAAGAGATTAATATCAGGATTTCTTTTTTACGAAGCTGTTGGTATGGCTCAGAAGAAAGTAAGGGATGGTGAAGCACCTTAAACTTCTAGCAGAGGGCTGCCTGACCCTTAGAGGAAAGGTCTGCACTACAGTCGGCTCATAGCCAAACAGTGAGGGGTCTAGCCTTAAAATATCTTAACTGGGATTTTCTTTCTTTTTTTTTTTTTTTATGTTAACCACTAACACACTGCTAGTAATTCCCACTGACCAACCCTATTGGTCTCCCATCCAAGTACTAACCAGGCCCGACCCTGCTTAGCTTCCGAGATCAGACGAGATCGGGCGCGTTCAGGGTGGTATGGCCGTAGACTGACCAACCCTATTGGAAACCTTGGAGCAAGAGATTTCAACTGATGTTGTTTGGGGAAAAGAGCAAAGTAGAAAAAGTAGAGAACAGATCTGAGTAAGCAGAGCAGAAGTAAGAAGATATTATCTGATACAACTAACAAACTGAAATGTACACAGTATCGGAGTCATCGGCTAAATGATATATTTTCAGGTAAAGGGATAGTATACTTAAGAATACAGAACAGTATATATCCTAAGAAATCATCCATCTCCACTGACAGTGAAAAGTGACTCATTCCCATTTCACCAAATCACCAGAAAACATTATTTCATTATATATTAATGAATGAGTTTCACATTAGTTTACAGAAAGGAGGTGATGCCTTTTTAATTGGAAAAGTCTAGGAACTATAAAACTCTAGTAGCTGTCAATTGTTTACTATATAGGAGAATAACATCATTTTTCTGATGTGTGAATATGTGTTAGTTGCTCAGTCATGTCTGACTCTTTATGACCCCATGGACTATAGTCTGCCAGGATCCTCTGTCCATGGAATTCTCCAGGCAAAAATACTGATATCAGTAGCCATTCCCTTCTCCAGGGGATTTTCCTGACCTAAGGATAGAACCCCAGTTGGTCTCCTGAATTGCAGGCAGAGCCCTGTTCTGATAGCCTATACAAAACAAATGGTAATTTGTTAGTAAAGAGCAACTGGTTTGTAACTTTAGAATCTTTGTTGTGTAGATGCATAAAAAAGAATAAGTTGATGAGATATAGAAATAAAGGGAAAAAAGGGGAAAAACCATTTGGTTGCCAATATTCTGTTCAATTCAGTCTCAATATTTTTAGTACTAAGACTTTTAGACCATTGATCAAGGTTCCATGTTTTTCTCCTTCCCCATTGTTTTTTTTGGGGGGTCTGGGGTTATGTGCATTATTTAAAAAATCATGCTTTTTATAGCCTTATAGAGAACACATACAAATAAAACCACACATGGATACGTATATGTGCACATGTGGGCACACAAGTGCTTTGAAGAGGAAGATGCATACTATGATGTTCATGAAATCTAAATTTAATTTCAAATAGAATAAAAGATTTGGAGTGAATACTGGAGACACAATTGTATAGTGATTGAAGCCAATACAGCCAAAAATTACAGAGTAGAAAGCAGCACTCTTTAGCATGGATAGGAATTAGAAATACAGTTAAGGATGAAAATGAAATTACATTTTACTCTACATGTTAAATCTGTGAAGAGGGATAGTTATTACTCAAAGAGTAACTGTCACTGCATGCTGGTGATTAAAATAAGCTTCCTTGTGCTCTCTCTTCACATAAATGGTTATTGCCTCTCAAATTTACCAGGAATATTCTAATCCAGAACTTAAACCTGTCAGCAGTATGCAATAAATTTTCTCAACAAAAAATAAGGAACAAAAATAAGGAACCAAGCCATATAACTTAAGATGTACTGATCTTAAATTCTGCTCTTATAGAGTTTAGTTCAGACAGATTTTATCTTGGTTTTTCTGGAGGTATGTGTGTGTGTGTGTGTGAGATTAGAAAAGAACCAAAACTTGTGTTTCATCAAGGGAAAACTGAATATCATTTAACCGATTGTCTTGTAATGTGATCCTTTAAGTCATTAGGTACTTTTAATATAGTATATATAATATAGGTTAATATAGTATATAATATGGTAATATTATATAGGTTTTTAATATTGATATAATATAGGTTAATATAATATATAATATAGTAATAATAATATAGGTTTTAATATTAATATAAGTTAATATAATATATAATGTAGTAATAATAATATAGGTTCTTATATTTGTAGAACAAAACAGGAAGCAAGAGATCCAGCAGGCCTGTTTGAGTCATGCCAACACTTAATCCCCTTGGTTGCATTTTGTGTTCTTTTATGCAAACAGATCACCAGAAAAAAAAAAAAAAAAGGCAGTATCCCATCTAAAAATATTCTGGAAAAATCAGTGTATGTTTGTGCTGAATGATAAATCAGGAAGGCTGCCTAAATAATGTTTTTGTTCCCTGTTGATTATTGCTCAGGTTGTATATTAATACAGATTTTCTATAATTTGCTTAATCTCCTGGTTTCAGCCAATTTTCTAAACACTCTGTAATAGAGATTGAGAAGGACGGAAGATTCAAAGTTCATTTTAAAGAATTATCAGCTAATCTTTCACGTATCTATAATCCTTTTTTGAAATATCAGAGAGTACAATGGGTTCAGTAATTAGAACACTTGCATTCTTATTTTTGTCAAATGCAAAATACATTTGTCAGATCAAAATATATTTAATCAATTTATTGCATCTTGTTTTCAGATATGCCTTTAAAGTTTTTTTTTTTTTTTTTCCCTGATTATTTACTTTTTTTCATGAGAGGAGTTGAACTATTGTCAGGAATATTTTTAACAAAGCCGTGAAAGTGGTAGCAGTGACAACAAGCATATTTAAATGCTACCAGTTGTGAAACAAAGGCCTAAGCATCTTAGATGGAATTTCTTATTAATTCTTAGAGCATCTTCTTTTGACCAAATTTTTAGTTTTGTCAAATGTAAATGGTCCACACTGTGGCCTACAGAAGATACCGTAAGAATTGTTGGTGCTGTCATTGCTACCATAGTTGTACAGAGAAACTATTTTTGTCTGTCTTACATTAGAACAAAAATATCTGGATCTTGGACTCTGCTCCTTATTGAAGGGGAAACAATCCTTAATGAATAATCCCGCACAAGAGCCTAAAAAGTGAGAGAAAGTTAAATTGGCAGGCTTGAGTGTTTGCAAAGTAAATTAATCATGGACATTACAGAGCCTGTATAAACAAACCAAGGAACCTCCTCTTCTGCATTAAATGGTAATAAAGGAAATTTATTCCATAATTTAGAATTTTAGTATTTCCTTCCTGTAAAATTAAAAGGAAGGATCTTCTGTATGTCCAGCAACATGTGTTTAATGTTTTTACTCTGACAGTGATCCTCTTTAAGAAAAGTAAATAATTATATTTTATTCAAACCTGGGTAAATACTGTCATGTTATTATTCATAGTATACCATAAATGATATGAAAATAAAGACATCTTTAAAATATTCATAGAAGAAGGATGACCCTTCTATTTTCTTAAATTTACTTATACATGGTCTTTGTCAGAAAGTACTAGATTTTTACAGTGTTTTATTATTTAAAACCATACAAATCATAAAGTAGAATGAATTTATTATATTATGCACTATTTGTAAACAAATGAAATATTTATTTCTGTTCCAAATGCAAAGAATAATACACACACACACACAGACACATACACACACACACACACAGGCTCCCCAGGTGGTGCTAGTTGTAAAAAAACTGCCATATATATGAAATTTCTTTCCTTAGATTTTTCTAGGGACTGATTACAATGTCACAAATATAATAAAGGCACAGTTTAAAGAAATTAACATAGATTTTATTGTGTGCCTTGTATGCATAAATAGCATCAAAGAACAAAATAATTGTGCTTGAAAACTAAAGGAGGGATATCAACAGAGAGAATATCATAGTTCTCATCTTTTTGGTCAGTGACCCCACATCTAACTGTAAAACTCTCTTTTACTTAGCCCTTGAGTCTGTGTGATTGCTGTAGTTCACATCTCTCTTTCTAAAAACAGAATTCAGCAACCATCGATAATTTACACTTCTGACTGATCTTTAGGTGAATGAACATATGACAAAGAATACCTTAAGGACAGACTTTGAAAAAGTCTTAAGTGTGTAAACTTTGTGCATTAGTAATCCAGGCAACTTAACTGTCCTCTAAAAATCTATAAATCATATAAAATATATATTTGATAATAAAATTTGTTATTTTACAAAGCATATGTATTATAAATTTATTTTCTGTATTTCAGAATATCTAATTTTTAAATTTATCTCAGCCAGCCATAAAACTCACTCTCTTTCTAAACTGTAGTCTACATGATTGAGATGTAGAATAAGAAAACTGTTCCATGTCATCATATTCCATATTTCTTAATGGAAACATTTTAGAGTATATTACTGAGGAAGAAAAAAAAAAATTTTTTTTTAACTTGTTTTTCAGTCACTAAGTCATGCCCAGACCTTTGTGACCCAATGAACTGCAGCATGCCAGGCTGCCCTGTCCTTCAATATCTCCCAGAGTTGGATCAAACTTATGCCCACTGAGTAAGTGATGCTACCCCACCATCTGATCCTCAGTGGCCTGGTTCTCCTCTCACCCTAGTCTTTCCCAGCATCAGGTCTTTTCCAATGAGTCGATTTCATCACATCTGGTGGTCAAAATATTGGAGCTTCACCATCAGTCCTTCCAATGAATGTTCAGGGTTGATTTCCTCTAGGACTAACTGGTTTGATCTCCTTGCTGTCCAAGAGGCTCTCAGGAGCCTTAGTTATTCAGCACTCGGCCTTCTTTATGGTCCAAATATCACATCCATACATGACCACTGGAAAAACCGTAGCTTTGACTATATGGACCTTTGTCAGCAAAGTGATGTCTCTGCTTTTGAATATGCTGTCTAGGTTTGTCATAGCTTTTCTTCCAAAGAGCAAGCTTCTTAATTTTGTGGCTGCATTCATGGTCCACAGTGATTTTGGAGCCCAAGTTATTAAAATCTGTCACTGTTTCCACTTTTGCCCCATCTCTTTGCACATCTATTACACATCGCTTATGTATATTGAGACACTTGCATTCTAGTCTTGGTTCTTCAATTAACTTACTGTGCAACCTTGATTTTTTTAGCCTGTATCTCTTATGATAAATAAGATAATTGAACTAGGTGAAGTGTTTACAAATGGGTATTTTGTGACTATTGTAGGAATGGATATATATGACTATAATGTCATTTTCAATCTGTTAGTATTATCATTCCTAGGATCGAGTCCAGCACTTGCTTTTGATGTATTAAACATATTTTATTATAAGACAGGCTGACCTATAATGATAGTTTTCCAGTGAAGCTCAGAAAAATAAAAGCTGATATTATGCAATATACTTTGAGTCATTTTTCTCTCACGAGAAGCACCAGCAAAGGGTGACAAATAGATCTGTGTTAAACTCCAGTTGAATATCAGTCCAGTTCAGTTCCATCACTCATTCGCATCTGACTCTTTGTGACCTCATGGACCCCAGCACACCAGGCCTCTCTGTCCATCACCAACTCCTGGAGTTTACTCAAGTTCTTGTCCATTGAGTTGGTGATGCCATCCAACCATCTCATCCTCTGTTGTCTCTTCCTCCTGCCTTCAATCTTTCCCAGCATCAGGGTCTTTTCCAATGAGTCAGTTCTTCACATCAGGTGACCAAAGTATTGGAGTTTCAGCTTCAACATCAGTCCTTTCAATGAATATTCAGGACTGATTTCCTTTAGGATTGACTGATTGGATCTCCTTGCTGTCCAAAGGACTCTCAAGAGTCTTCTTCATGTCAATGTATGACAAAAACCATCACAATATTGTAAAGTAATTAGCCTCCAACTAATAAAAATAAATGAAAAAAAAAAAAAAGTCTTCTCCAACACCACAGTTCAAAAGCATCAATTCTTCGGTGCTCAGCTTTCTTTATAGTCCAACTCTCACATCCATACATGACTACTGGAAAAACCATAGCCTTGACTACATGAACCTTTGCTGGAAAAGTAATGTCTCTGCTTTTTAATATGCTGTCTAGGTTGGTCATAACTTTTCTTCCAAGGAGAAAGCCTCTTTTAATTTCATGGCTTCAGTCACCAACCACAGTGATTTTAGAGCCCAAAAATAAAGTCTCTCACTGTTTGCATTGTTTCCTCATCTATTTGCCATGAAGTGATGGGAGCAGATGCCATGATCTTAGTTTTCTGAATGTTGAGTTTTAAGCCAACTTTTTCACTCTCCTCTTTTAGTTTCATCAAGAGGCTCTTTAGTTCTTCTTCACTTTCCACCATTAGTGTGGTGTCATCTGCATGTCTGAGGTTATTGATATTTCTCCAGACAATCTTAATTCCAGCTTTTGCTTCATCCAGTCCAGCATTTCTCATGATGTACTCTGCATATAAGTTAAATAAACAGGGTGACAATATACAGCCTTGACGTATTCCTTTTCCAATTTGGAACCAGTTTGTTGTTCCATGTCCAGTTCTGTTTCTTCTTGACCTGCAAAGAGATTTCTCAGGAGGAAGATCAGGTGATCTGGTATTCCCATCTCTTTAAGAATTTTCCACAGTTTATTGTGATCCACACAGTCAAAGACTTTGGCATAGTCAATAAAGATGAAGTAGATGTTTTTCTGGAGCTCTCTTTCTTTTTTGATGATCCAGAGGATGTTGGCAATTTGATCTCTGGTTCCTCTGCCTTTACTAATTCTTGCTTGAACATCTGAAAGTTCATGGTTCACATACTGTTGGAACCTGGCTTGGAGAATTCAGAGCATTACTCTGCTAGCATGTGAAATGAGTGCAATAGTTTGAGCACTCTTTGGCATTGCCTTTCTTAGGAATTGGAATGAAAACTGACTGTTTCCAGTCCCGTGGCCACTGCTGAGTTTTTTAAATGTGCTGGCGTATTGAGTGCAGCACTTTCACAGCATCATCTTTAGAATTTGAAATAGCTGAACTGGAATTCCGCCACCTCTGCTAGCTTTGTTTGTAATGATGCCTAAGGCCTGTTTGACTTCACATTCCAGAATGTTTGGCCCTACATGAGTGATCACACCATTGTGATTATCTGGGTCATGAATATCTTTCTTGGACAGTTCTTCTGTGTATTCTTGCCACCTCTTCTTAATATCTCCTGCTTTTGTTAGGTCCATATCATTCCTGTCCTTTATTGTCCAGTTAAATATAGGTATTTTTACATTTTTAGTTTTTATGAAGGAAATAGCAGTGTTCACAAAGAGGGTTAAGTGAACACTGACCCTAAGACTAGGTATATGTGTTTGAAATTTTCAAAGATAAAGCATCAGTGTAATTATCTCCTAGATCTTCAAAAATTTTAATCATGAGAATAATGGTTGAATCTGCTAGCTTTATCAGTAATTTGATATAAGGATATTCATATTTCAGTCTAATTTTTGGTTTTCTAATTGGTTTAATCCCATAGCTATAGATCCAAGGTATGAAAAATTTAACTTCAATAAGTATTTTTTAACTTGTACCAAATCCCCTGTTAACAATTCCAATAACTTACCTCACAGACGTTTTATAACTTTAGCCATGCTCCTGCCCTTCAATCGTTGTGACCTCAACCAGAATGCAATAGAATGTGAACAGTGTTGTTTTTTTCCTCTATCTTTGTTAACAAATGTTAACAAAATTTAGTTTTCCTATTTCTGCTATCACTTCATTTGATCATCCCTCCTTTCTAAGTGATAACCACAGCACCCGTTAATTTTCCAAATAAGGCCCGTACGGTATGATTATAGACGTGATTTGCAGTTCAGTGCTCGCGTCAGGACTGACAGATGCAGTCCCTGCCGTAAGTGCTTCCGGGTGGTAGCCCACTTAGGCTAGTGTCCTCAGCTGGAGAGAATCATTTCACTCTTGGTCTTGCTCCTTCAAACTCCTATCACTGGTGGATGCATGAGTATATGGGTTGAACCCCTTGACCGTAAAGTGAATGCTTCAGAAGCGTTCTCCCCAGCTGTGTATTTCACCTGGGCACACCAGATGCTTTTAAGACTAAATTGCAATCCAACTTTTCCTCTGGTCCATTTATTCTTTCTTTCCTTTTTCAGGAGCTGATCTTGCACGTTAGTCTCTATTATAATCTGCCTCCCAGGGATCCAACCTGAAAAAATATCAAAGTTATTTGTCATCTTTGGACATTTTTTGGTTTTAAACATATGGTCTTCCTGTAAACAAGAATGAATTTACTTGCTAGACATAATTGGAAATAAAATACAGTATGCTCTTTCTGTCATAGATTTTAGAGTACAGGGGTCAAGAACATTATTTTTCCTATAAAATATAGTTAATATTCATTGTTTAGCATTCATTATAATTTGTCTGTACTTTTTAGCTATTTTAAATTGGATAATAATTCCCTTTGAGCCTGGGTACAAACATGACAGTAGACAAATTATTTGCCAAGGTTTTTCCATGAGCCATAGAAAAAGAATTAATTTAACAAAAAACAGATTATCGATTTCAAGTACCTTGTTTCTTTATTCTTTTAAAATGATTTTTAAAGGATTTGATCTCATATTTCAAAGGTCTTTTCCATCTTTCCATATCTGTATGGTACTCAATTGTTCTCATATCTTTACCTTTTTTATTTTCTAATTATCCTGACCTTTTGTCTTACCACCTGTGGAAAACAAATATCGAGATATTAGAAAAAAAATTAATAAGATGTAAGCTGGTTTTAGCAAAATTGAGTATTAAACTCTCAAGTAAGTTTAGTTCATGGAGTTAGGAAAGAGTTTTAATCTAAGGTTGACATACTACATATGAGATCTGTTAAGATGCAGCATAATAGGGAAGACAAAATGAGAACTGAGATAGAAAGACACTAATTGTCTAATTAAATATGCTTCATGGTTCTGAGTAGATATGCCATTATATCTATTAGGTCTTACACACAAAGTCCAAAACTTCTTTGCATGACGGGCTAAGTTGAAGGTTCTCCATTAATCACCAGCTGTGTGATTATCTTTTATTTATTTCTCTTAATTTAAACAAAAAATGGAAAATTAAGTAGTTATCTTCTACAGTGTTGTGGGATAAGCTAGCATGCTTATCTGGCCTAATTTATTTGAAAATTGTTAAGTTCAGTGTTTTAGTATAGTAATGTATGAGATATCCAATAAAAAGATGCAAACATTCAGTTCAGTTGAATAAAAAATAAACAATAAGTCTTAATTTTTTTTTAATTTACTTAAGATAAACTCACAGGAATTATTTTAAGAAAGTTTCCAGATAACATGCATGGTTTCATTTGATGGATTCCAACACAGCATGGTACCCCAAACCCAAAAGTGCTGTTTGAAGCAGCTTCTGCACCTGCTGCTGGTCTGAAGCAACAAGTGCTGGCACTGGAATGGGGTAGGTAGAACAATGCCTCAGGTAGATACTTACCTTAAGAAATGGGTGGAAAACCTCATACAGAAGGCAAGCAATAGCACATCGCTGTCAGCAGTGTATGCCACCCCTTTACCTTAATAAAAAGAGCAGGTTGATAGGAATATAATCATATGGCTATCAGATTTAACAAATAAAAATAAAGGACACCCCGTTCAAATTTCAAATAATAAGCAATGAATAATTTCTTAGTATAAGTGTGTATCAAATATCGCATCCTGTATTTTATGGCATTTCTATATAAGCTTCCAAAAACAGATTTTAAGAATATATTCAAAGTTTAGTAAAGAAAGCAGAGAACACTTTATGTATTTTAGACAGAGGCAATTTAATACAGAGAACTGATTGCACAGATGTTGGAAGGCCTAAGAGAGCAATAGGGAAATAACTTGGTACTCAAGACATTAGAAACTGCAGGAAAAAGCCATGATCTGCACTGCTGAGGGATAAGAGGGAGGGCTTATTTCCCTGGCACCCACAATGAAGAGGAGAGGTGTCTTGGCTAGAAGAGACCCCACTAATGGTGTTGCAACATAGGAGGTACTTGGAAGGAACCCCAGAAAAGTGTCAGTGTGGAGAGCAAGGCCACCAGGAAGGATCAAAATTCTCAGGCTAATGGCAGGAGAGAAGCTCTTTGGAGAACAGGCGTCAGCTGCCTCTGAACTAATGCTGACGTCAGTGCCTCACCCACCGTTCATTGGCAGAGTCCAGCCAGAAACCAACTGGCCAGGAACTGAGAAATATAGCTTTCCGCACCCTAAACTACAGAAAGGAGTCCAAAAAGTGTGAGCAGGGGCTGAGAGCAATCCTCAAAGAATATTTTTTAAAAATCTATACAGAAGAATAAGATTCAGGAAATAAAAAAATTGAGAAAGAGAAACGGTGCGTCAAAATGAGCAAGCTAAAGAATTAACAGCTGAGGTGATAGAATTATTAAGAGAGACAAAGATAAAATTATTAAAAGTGACAAAGTTATAGGTAATTTTATCAGAGTAGTTAGGATGCTATTTCTTTTTTAAATAAATTTGCCAAGATAAAGTCATTTCAACTAAAGTCAGAAGAGAAAAATGGCCAGTGTTGGAGACCAAATTAATCAAATGGAATCCCAGAGAATTTTCTTAGACTGTGATATAAACACATAGAGAAATGGAAAGAATTAGAGAAAGTAATGAGAATAAAGCTGGAAGTTCTAAAGTCAATCAAATGCTGTTACAAAAATAAAGAAAACAGGGAAAAGATACACAAGAAAATATACTTCTTAAAGCTGAAGGAGCGCTGTCTTTTCACCTTGCTTATAGTTTCCTTTGTTGTGCAAAAGCTTTTAAGTTTAATTAGGTCCCATTTGTTTATTTTTGCTTTTATTTCCAATATTTGGGGAGGTGGGTCATAGAGGATCCTGCTGTGATTTATGTCAGAGAGTGTTTTGCCTAGTACAGCCACTATGGAGAAAAGTGTGGAGATTTCTTAATAAACTGGAAATAGAACTGCCATATGACCCAGCAATACCACTTCTGGGCATACACACTGAGGAAACCAGATCTGAAAGAGACACGTGCACCCCAATGTTCATCGCAGCACTGTTTATAATAGCCAGGACTTGGAAGCAACCTAGATGCCCGTCAGCAGACGGATGGATAAGGAAGCTGTGGTACATATACACAGTGGAATATTACTCAGCCATTAAAAAGAATTCATTTGAATCAGTTCTAATGAGATGGATGAAACTGGAGCCCATTATACAGAGTGAAGTAAGCCAGAAAGATAAAGACCAAATCAGTATACTAATGCATATATATGGAATTTAGAAAGATGGTAATGATAACCCTATATGCAAAACAGAAAAAGAGACACAGATGTACAGAACAGACTTTTGGACTCTGGGAGAAGGCGAGGGTGGGATGTTTAGACAGAACAGCATCGAAACATGTATATTATCTAGGGTGAAACAGATCACCAGCCCAGGTTGGATGCATGAGAAAAGTGCTCGGGCCTGGTGCACTGGGAAGACCCAGAGGGATCAGATGGAGAGGGAGGTGGGAGGGGAAGATGGGATGGGGAATACATGTAAATCCATGGCTGATTCATGTCAATGTATGGCAAAAACCACTACAATATTGTAAAGTAATTAGCCTCCAGCTAATAAAAATAAATAGGGAAAAAAAGAAAAAAACTGAAGGAGATTTCAGACTACAAGGGCGCACCTAGTACCATACTAGTAGATAATGTAGCCAGGACATCTTGGTGAGGTTTCAAAATCCCAAGAATAACTGAAATCTCGTCCCTAAAATCTTCCTTAGCAAAAAGTCTAGTTCCTCACAAAAGAACAAACATCAGACATTTCATCAACATCGCTGGATGCCAGGAGACAATAAAGCAATATCTTTAAAGTCATCCATAAACACTTTCCTAATTAATAGCAAGTCAGTGGAAGTGACATTCAAAATTAAGGAAAAATAGAGCCAAATAAGATTTTGGTCTTATTTCCAATAGAATGGTGAAGGAAATACACAAAGATATTCTTCAAAATGACAATATAAGGAAAGAAAGAGAAAGATAAAATTAAAAACTAAAAAAAAGAACAAAGAAATCGATGAAACGTGGTAAAAAACAAGCACATAGCAGTTAACACTCATAGAAGAAACTTCCCAAGTGTAAATTTATAGAGCATTAAGAGTAGTTTTTGAAAAAGATTGGATATGCTGAACAAATAAATTGGAAGAACACGTAGGTAAATCTAATAAGTTAGGATTCTGAATGGGGCAAAATAATAATGCTTGCTTTGCTTTATAATCCCTGACATAAAAACAAATAATAATTGGAACAGCCAAGAAACTACACACAAGCCATATTTTCAATGAAATTAGGTTACAAGTCCCCTTCACCCCAATGTCCAAAACACAAATAGAAAGAGCTAGACCCTCACAGACGCCTCATAGGTTTGTGAAAAAGGATCTGGGAGTAGAAAAATAGAGTTCTAATAGCTCTGAAAGTCTCAGAATCCAGAAATTGCAAGCAGATATTCCCCACACACATTGAGAAAATTGTTAGAAGCAGGAAGAATCTACAGGCTATAATTTGTAGATAAGAGCTTAAAAACATCCACCAAGCCCAATAACTGGTGGCATAAAGATCAGAAGGTCTTGATGTATATAATCTCTGAAGAGCTGCACTCTGAAATATGTTAGCCCAATAAAAGATACCAGGTTTTGGAGACTTAATACCAAAAAAAAAAAAAAAAAGTAAAATAATATATACTATCAATTTTTATTCTGATTTAAATTTAAAATAGTAGTATTTATGATAAAATAGATTACATAAAACATATTATTAAAATTAATTGCACCTATTTCTTTTCAGTTTTTGTGATTAGTAAAAAAAAAAAAAACAACAAAACTGCTTGTGTGATGCATATTTCTGTTAGACAGTGCTACTCTAGAGGCTCAGAAATATCTCAAAACTCTTTCTGACAAACTGACAGAGACTTCCATTTAAAAAATAATTCAGGAGTAGAATTAAACTTGAAGTGAAAAGAATCACTGAAATTAAGAAAATTTCAGTTACTGGGATAAGAGGGTTCCATAAGAGGTGGTCACATCCAGAATATGAAACTTTCTATATGACAAATACACTTTTCTGATAAATCAATGAGATAAAGTGAGAGGAAATCTTAAAGAATGAAAGAGGCCTAAGAAATATGACCAATAAATGCCATATAGAGTTTTTGTTTGCCTCTTCGTTTAAACAGAGCAACTGTAAAATGTATCTTGAGATCATTGGGTGTTATAAGGAATTAAAAACTATTACTTTTGTTAGGTGTTAAACTGGCACACTGGTTATGAAAATGTAAAAGGTCTTTTAATTAGAACTGCATAATTTCTGGGACTTTATAAACTTTCAGAAAAACATACAAACAAGAAAATAAAAATTACTGGTGGTGGGGGCCTGGGAAGATTTAATAAAATCTTGGTAGTTGATAAAATTTAACTTTAGGTGTGAAAAGATTAAATACGTTTTCCCCTTTGTATTTGAAAGTCCTGCATTAAAAAGCTAAAATATAAATATGGGTTAAATAATTATAGGCTAATAAAATAGTGACTCTAAAATATAGTAAGAACAGTCTAAAGGGATATGAGAAATAATTCCAGTCCCATACATGATGCAATTATGTAACTTACTGGTTAAAGGGCAAAGTCATGTCTGCTGAGCACAAACAAAATACTGAAAAAAAAACACCCAAATCTAGCCAGCTGCTATTTAGAAATAGAAATATATAGAAATTTTGAAAAGATATGTCAAGCAAAGGATAATCAAATGAGTGCTGGTATAGCTATATTAATATTAAACAATCGATTTAAAAAATAAAAGCTCAGATATAAATTCATGTATAGGTAGAAATACATATGAATGATTCAGCATTTATTACTGGATGATACTGAATAAGATACTTAGCTGTGAAGAAAAAAAACAAATCAGCTTTATGTATTATAGTGAAAAAATCAAATCAATTACAAGAGATTTAGAGACTTTGATTTCAAAAATTAAAATAAATTCATTCATGACTTCAGAGTAGTGAGGGAGATCTTAATCAGGGCTCCAAAAGTATAGATCATAACAAAAGGATGAATACGACAACATTAAATAAAAGGAAAAAGATAGATTGAGAAAAATCTATTTGCTGTGCATATAACACACAAATAGCCTCCGGTGTACTGATTAAATTTTGTAATTCAAGTTAGGAAACTAGGAATTTGTTGTGTAATTATCTATATCTTAAGAAACACATTTTGTGTATATGTGTTAGTCTCTCAGACTGTTGTATTTGACTCTTTGCGACCACGTGGACTGTAGCCTGCCAGGCTCCTCAGTCCACGGAATTCTCCAGGCAAAAAACGTTAAATATTTTATAATGAAATAAAATGTAATATGTATACATGTGTTTAGAAAAGTGAGGGTGATTGAGTCAATATTAGAAATAATATAGTTAAAATAAAATTTAGTAAACAAGAACAAAATTATAACACAATCAGCATATAATTTCACTAAGAAACAGTCCAATATTAAAAAAACTGATCTTAAAATATTTATTGATTTATATATTTGGATTAACTTATATAGTTTTGATTAGCTTTTAATAGAAGAAAAACTGTTCTGTTTGTAAATAATTTGTCTTCTGTTATTTAGGTTTATTTTTATTTATAAAGGCACAGATATTAACTGTATAATTTGATGTTTTTGTAGACATTAACATGAGCCACAACCTTATAAGGTTCTAAAATATTTTCATTATCCAAGTGTCTGCCTTCAACCTGTCCTTCATAACCCCTAAAAGGAAACTAATATGCTGATTTTTATGACCAAAGACTAATTTTGACTATGCTACATCTTAATATAAGTGGAAACATAGAATATATGTTCCTTGATTGCTGACTTCTCTTGCTCTTTATGTTTTTGATATTTATCTGTGTCGCATGCATCAGTAATTCATTGTTTTAGTGATTTCCTTGGAGATTACAGTAAACATCCAGAGCTCATTATAGTCTACCTTGAATTAATGCAATATACATTATATATTTTATATACTGTACAAAAAAGAGATGTCCTTTTCATCATGGGGGACTGGAATGCAAAAGTAGGAAGTCAAGAGATACTTGGAGTAACAGGCAACTTTGGTCTTGAAGTAAAGAATGAAGCAGGCCAAAGGCTAACACAGTTTTGCCAAAAGAAAATGCTGGTCATACCAGCCTCTTCCAAGAACACAAGAGATGACCCTACACATGGACATCACCAGGTGGTCAACACCGAAATCAGACTGATTATATGTTTTGTAGCTGAAGATGGAGGAGTTCTATACAATCAGCAAAAAAAAAAAAAAAAAAAAAAAAGGACCGAGAGCTGACTGTGGCTCAGATCATGAACTCCTTATTGGAAAAGTCAGACTTAAATTGAAGAATGTAGGGAAAACCACTAGACCATTCAGCTATGGCCTTAATCAAACCCTTAGTAGAAGTGTCAAATAGATTAAAGGGATTATCTGATAGAGTGCCTGAAGAACTATGGACAGAGGTTTGTAACATTGTATAGGAGGCAGTGATCAAAACCATCCCCAAGAAAAAGAAATGCAAAAAAGGCAAAATTGCTGTCTGAGGAGGCATTATGAATAGCTGAAAAGAGAAGAGAAGAGAAAGGCAAAGGAGAAAAGGAAAGATATACCCATCTGAATGCAGAGTTCCAGAGAATAGCAAGGATAAATAAGAAAGACTTATTAAGTGAATAATGTAAATAAGTAGAAGAAAACAATAGAATGAGAAAGACTAGAGATATCTTCAAGAAAATTAGCATTACCAAGGGAACTTTTCATACAAAGATAGGCACAGTAAAGAACAGAAATTGTATGAACCTAACAGAGGATGTGAGAGTTGAACTATAAAGAAAGCTGGACTATAAAAAAGAATTGATGGTTTTGAACTGTGATGTTGGAGAAGACTCTTGAGAGTCCCTTGGACTGCAAGGAGATCCAACCAGTCCATCCTAAAGGAGATCAGTCCTGGGTGTTCATTGGAAGGACTGATATTGAAGCTGAAACTCTAATACTTTGGTGACCTGATGCAAAGAGCTGACTCATTGGAAAAGACTCTGATGCTGGGAAAGATTGAGGGCAGGAGGAGAAGGGGACGACAGAGGATGAGACGGTTGAATGGCATCACCGACTCAATGGACATGGGTTTGAGTGGACTCCAGGAGTTGGTGATGGACAGGGAGGCCTGGCATGCTGCAGTCCATGGGGTCACAAAGAGTTGGACACAACTGAGTGACTGAACTGAACTGAAAAGCTGAAGATATTGAGACGAGGTGGCAAGAAAACACAGAAGAACAATACAAAAAAGATCTTTAAAAAGACCTGGATAACCACGATGGTGTCATCACTCACCTAAGGCCAGACATCCTGGAGTGTGAAGTCAAGTGGGCCTTAGGAAGAATCACTATAAACAAAGCTAGTGGAGGTGATGGAATTCCAATTGAGCTATCAAATCCTAAAAGATGATGCTGTTAAAGTGCTGCAATCGATATGCCAGAAAATTTGGAAAACTCAGCAGGACTGGAAAAAGTCAGTTTTCATTCCAATCCCAAAGAAGGGCAATGCCAAAGAATGCTCAAACTACCGCACAATTGCACTCATTTCACATGCTAGCAAAGTATTGCTCAAAATGCTCCAAGCTGAACTTCAATAGTACATGAACCAAGAACTTCCAGATATTCAAGGTGAATTTAGAAAAGGCCGAGGAACCAGAGATCAAATTTGCCAACATCTCTTGGATCATAGAAAAAGCTAGAGAATTCTAGAAAAACATCCACTTCTGCTTCATTGACTATGCTAAAGCCTTTGACTCTGTGGATCACAACAAACTGTGAAAAATTCTTAAACAGATGGGAGTAACAGACCACTGTACCTGACTCCTGAGAAATCTTTATTCAGGTTAAGAAGCAACAGTTTGAACCCAGCATGAAACAAGGGACTGGTTCAAAATTGGGAAAGAAGTACTTCAAGGCTGTATATTGTCACCCTGCTTACTTAACTTATATACTGAGTACATCATGCAAAATGCTGGGCTGGATGAAGCCCAGGCTGGAATCAAGATAGCTGGGAGAAATATCAATAACCTCAGATATGCAGATGTTACCACCCTTATGGCAGAAAGTGCAAAGAAATTAAAGAGCTTCTTGATGAAGGTAAAAGAGGAGAGTGAAAAACCTGGCTTAAAACTCAACATTCACAGTAACAAAGGTCATGACATCTGGTCCCATCACTTTATGACAAATACATGGGGAAACAATGGAAACAGTGGCAAACTTTTATTTTCTTAGGCTCCAAAATCACTGTGGCTGGTTACTGCAGCCATGAAATTAAAAGATGCTTGCTGCTTGGAAGAAAAGCAATGACAAACCTAGACAGCATATTTAAAAGCAGAGACATTACTTTGCCTACAAAGGTTCATATAGTCAAAGCTATGGTTCTTGCAGTAGTCATGTATGAATGTGGAAGCTGGACAATGAAGAATGCTGAGTGATGAAAAAATGATGACTTTGAACCGTGATGCTAGAAAAAACTCTAGAGAGTCCCTTGGACAGCAAGGAGAGCAAACCAGTCAATCCTAATGGAAATCAATCACTGGAAGGAGTGATGCTGATGCAGAAGCTGCGATACTTTGCCACCTAATGAGAAGAATCAGCTGATTAGAAAATACCCTGATGCTGGGAAAGATTGAAGGAAGGAAGAGAAGGGGATGACAGAAGATGGGATGGTTGCATGGCATCACCGACTCAATGGACACAAGTTTGAGCAAGCTCCGGGAATTGGTGAAGGCAAGGGAAGCCTGGTATACTGCGGTCTGTGGGGTCGCAAAGGATCAGATGTGATTGAGTGACTGAACAACAACAACCTTACAAAATTTTGCATTGATTTACTCCTTCTTCTGTCCATTTTGCTGTTTTGTCATGTATTTTATTTGCATATATTTTATAAGCCTTAACTGCATTGTCATTACTGAGATGCAGCTGATTAAAATTTTTATAATAGTTTCAGGTGAGCAGCAAAGGGACTCATCCATAAATATAGATCTATCCATTCTACCCCAAATTCCCCTCCCTTCCAGGCTGCCACATAATATTGAGAAGAGTTCCTGCTTATACAGTAGGTCTTTGTTGGTTATCAGTCTTTAAATATAGCAGTGCGCATATGTCCATCCCAAACTATCCTTTTCCTCCATCTTTCCCCCCGTCAACCATAACCTTTTTCGCTGCGTCTGTGAATCTCTTTCTCTTTTGTAAGTTCATTTGTATCGTTTCTTTTTAAGTTGCACACATAAGAGATGTCATATGATATTTCTCCTCTGTCTTCATTATCTTCATTACTTATTTAGTCACTTGCTTGTCTATTAAATAGACAAGCAATGACGGGACATTTCATATTTATTCACATATTTACCATCTTGATGCTCTTTAATCGCGTAGATCCCAGTTTCTGTCTGGTGCCATTTCAGCATGAGGAACAATGTTGTTGCTGTTGTTCAGTCACTAAGTCGTGTCTGACTCTTTGCGACCCAATGAACTGCAACACATCAGGCTTCCCTATCTTTCACTATCTCCCAGAGTTTTCTCCAACTCATGTCCATTGAGTAGGTGATGCCATCCAACCATCTCATCCTCTGTTACTCTCTTCTCTTCCTGCCTTCAGTCTTTCCCAGCATCAGGGTCTTTTCCAATGAGTCGACTCTTCACATCAGGTGGCCAAAGTAATGGAGCTTTATACAGTGTTGGTGAGATTACAAACTGGTACAATCAATTTGGAGAACATTTTAGCAATTTTTTTTAAGTTTATATATACCACTACCATATGACCCAGATATTCCATTCTTAGATATTTGCCTAAGTGAAATGAAAGCTTATGTGTATACACAGGCATGGCCATGACTGTTTATAGCAGCTTAAGTTATAATAGACAAAAAAAAAGAAATCCTCAAAACAAAATTGAGAATAAAAACCTGGAAAAACCTAAATTTCCACACTTAAAATGAAATACTACTATATAAACTATAAGACAAGCAACATTACAGTTAAATCTCAAAATAATCATGATTATGAAAGAAGTAACACAAAAATGAGTATTTTTTATGTTTCCATTTGTATAAAATTCTAGAAAATGCAATGTAACCTATATTACAAAAGTCTTAGCACTGGTTGCCTGGGAAAGAGTTGTGAGCAATGAGGGGAAGTCTGTGGGAAGGACTGCAAATTAGCCTGAGTGAATATTTGAGGATGATGGATATGTTCTGTATCTTCATTATTTTGATTCTTTCATAGGTGTTCACATGTGTTATTTATCAATATTTATCACTACTATTTATCAAATAGTATGTATTTTAAATATATATAGTACATTTTATGTCAGTGATACCTCAGTCAAGCTGTTAAAACAAAAAGGAAACCCTGAAGTTATGTAAACTAACAGTAAAATTCAGGAGGAAAAAATAATGGCAACAGATAAACATAAAGTAAAATTTGCTAACTGAAGCGATTAATAAAGTTGAAAGCAGGAAACAGCACCCATCTATATGACCATATCAAGGAAGACCTGAATGTTGATTGATAGTAGTAGTTATGGACTAATCAGGAAGGTTTTTAGGAAGAGAAAACAGAGAATTACAACAAGCCATGAGCTGGAAATCTTGGATTTGCTGTGGCAAAGTAGCTTACTACAAATACCACTGGAAAAAAATTATGTTTTGTTTTTGTTATATTCTATCTTAGAGCTATGTAAAAGTATTGTTTGTTACTTTAATTATTTAATTCTGAACATGATGTAGTTTATCATTCAATTTTAAGAATAAGTTATCTTAGGAGCGTGGTGACTAACTTACTCTTTATGTTCCTGCAGCAGCTCTGTCAAGGAATTCTAGGCAGCTCACATGTCCTTAGACCTATAGTTGTATGTCTAAAGATGGGCTTTATTTTTAGAAACATAGAAATAAACTAAATTACAAGACATCAGCTTTCTTAAAACTATTTTTTCAATTTGTAACTCTGAAAAAATTTTAGTCTTATTTTTCAAGAAAATATTTTTTAACAAAGATGAAAGTGTGAAATTCAGGGGCCTCCCTGGTGGCTAAGTGGGAAAGAATCTGCCTGCCAAGCAGGTGATGCAGGTTCAATCTCTGCACTGGGAAGATCTGCAGAAGGAAATAGCAAGTCTCTCTAGTATTCTTGCCTGGGAAATCCCATGGACAGAGGAGCCTGAGGGGTTATGGCGGGTTGCAGAAGAGTTGGACATGACTTAGCGACTAAGCAACAGCAAAAGTGAAAAATTCACACATAAAAACATATTCATTTTGCTTACTCTGAAGATAATTTGGGTTTTTTTCATTATCCAGAACTTTTTATGGAAAGAGAGACACCATTTCTCTCGTCTACATTCCAACATATAAAGTCAATCACCCAAACAGTGAGATACCCAATAATATATTACATAATATTTCTTTTAAGGATAAATAAGCAGCAAAACAGGGTAACTTGATAAGGATAACTAAAACATTGTGATTTAGAATACCTATTCAGTGATACAAACTACAGTAATCTCTCTTACAGTAATAAACCCTATGTATATGTGGGTTACACATCTGTGGATTCAACCAACTGAAAAATGAGAATAACTGAAAAAAAAAATTCCAGAAACTTCCAAAAAGCAAAACTTTAATTTGCCTTGTACAGGCAATTATTTTCATAACATTTACATTGTATTTAAAACTATTTATATAGCATTTATATTGTATTAGGTATTATAAATAATCAAAAGATGAATTAAAGTATATGGGAGGATGTGTATAGGTTATATGCACATACTACACAATTTTATATAAAGAACTTGAGTGTCTGTAGATTTTGGTATCTGTGAGAAGTCCTGGAACAAATTCCCAATGGATACCTAGGTAGGAGTATGTATGTGTGTATGTGTGTATTTATATACACAGAGAATGTGTTTATTATATGCATGTGTGCTTCATATGTTTGTATACATCAAGATATATAGTATATCAAGGTATATGTGTATACACATGCATATGTCATACGAGAATATACATACACACAAATGCATGCATATCAGAAGGCAAATCTGTATTCTGGTCACACATAGTTTAACAGACAGAAACATACTCATACACATATGCATGATTTAAGAGGTAAAAGCTTCTTTTCCTCCCTGTTAAACTACATGTGATCAGAGTAGGAACTTGCCTTCGTTTCTTGATGCGTTCCTGATGTTTCGTGCCACACAAGTTGTTAAAAATGCACAGGGTACCAATATTGATATTTTATTACTTCTTTTTGTTCTTTAAAAAGATTCCCATAATTAAAGTTTTTCCCTTAAATTTCCAAAGCAAAACATAAATATAATCTTACTGCTTATTCCTTGATTGAATACTAGCCCTCAAGCAGTCCTTCTATTTTCTATTTTAAATAAATACACCATATGAATTGAACAATCATGTACATTAGAAAAGCACATTCTTAAATTTGTATTTATCTCCACAGTTGCATCTTCTTTCCCAGCAGTCTTGTTCAGCAAAGGAATAGCAGACCTATTTCTGAGAGAATTGAAACTCTTCTGATGGTTGATTTTGTCTTGAGGGGTTTCATAGCAGCCAGAATATATAAAATATATGCTACACAAATACTGTGTGTATGTTTCTGTACTTAAATTAGTACTGTGTGTGTATGCATATAGATTAAGTTTGTTATTAGTATTTATTGTTAATATAGATTAAATCTATTAAATGTATTGTTATTAATATTTATTGCTATTAATAGTGGCAGAAAATAGACAACTTGCAGGTTTGGTTCAGAGGTGGGGCATGGATCGTTTCTGGAAAAAAAGTGACAAGTCAATATCAAAGATCTCATGGAAAGTAAACTAGGAAAATATCCTGGTGAAGGGAAGTATGTCTTCCTGCAGTGCTACAGGAATTTTAAAAGCAGGAAGAGAATTAGGCCTAAAATAGAGTTGACTAGTTACTGTTTTGTATTATGTTCTACAGAAGGACACTGAAAGGCCATTGGATGATGATGGCTCAGTGTGAGAGACAGAGTCCTTCTGTGGTCACCTGTAAAGAAGATTTTGTCTCCTAAAGTGCATAGCTAAAGTTACAAAGACAGATTTGAATGTTCAGTCAAGCCCAAGTTACTTAAAGTCAGGTCTCATTAGTTTCAGGTGTGCAACATAGTAATTCAACATTTTTATATACTATACTGCATTTAAAACTATAAAATATTACTATCCCTCCAATATATTCTAGGTCTTATTTATTTTATACATGGTAGATTATGCCTCTTAACACCCTGCCCCTATTTTCCCCCTCCCCCAGCCCTTCCCCCAACCGGTAACCACTAGTTTGTTCTCAAATCTGTGTGCTATCTGTCATGGATTGGATTTTAATGATGCTTGATCAAATGAGCCAAAATTTATGAAAGAATAAGCAGTAATTTCTTGAACATGGGTTTTTTTTCTCAAAACATGAACTTATTAGGTCTTAGAAGTTTAGAAATGTCCAAGTTCTCTATAGATATTAGAGGAAGGAATAAAGAAACTGAGAGAAATGAACATGATGGAATGGATATATAATAGCACAGTGGACTATATTCCTTGAGATGACTATATTGCAAATGTCTATCATATCAGCAACAGAGACCAACACTATGTCTCCAATAAGGCATTATTTCTTTAGGTAAACAATTAGCTGCTCTGAGGCAAATTATCTATATTGACTCCCTGCTATCCTGGAAATACCAGCCATTCATTTTGACAGAATTAGATAGCTATTCTAGGTATAAAAACTCCTTTACTTTCTGCAAATTCTTGACCACCACTAAGCAGAACGCCTGATTCACAAGTATGAGCAGGGGACATACTTTATGACAAAGATGATGTGGGCCCATGACCATGCTGGTTGTGGCACATTACATATTGTGCTTCTAGAATAGTAGAATGACCTTCAAAAATGAAGCTGAAGCTACAACATTTGAAAGAGTGGAGTGCCATCCTTCTGGACACGTGTATTTATTAGATCAGAGAAATATTTGTGATGTATTCCCAATAGGAAGGCTACATGGTCTCAGAAACTAAAATATGGATACTGGAGTGGCCCCTTTTGCTTTTACTCCCAATGACTCACTGGATTATTTTGCGCTTCTGTTTTTTTCAGTTTTGAATTCTTAGAGTGAATGGTCTTAATCCCCAAACAAGGTCTATGATTACCAGGGGATAGAGAAAAGGTCGCCCTGAACTACAAGCTAGAGCTGTTACAAAGTACAAAATCTACTTGGGCACCTCCTGGTTTTCTTTTTTCCCATCGTACCTGTGAATGGATGTGTGCAGGACGGAGAAGGATAGAATTTCCAAGGACAGAACAGCTTAGTCACAAAGGCTACTTCATGAGTGAACAGGAAGGACCTACTCAGGTGATCACCAAGGGTGAGGGGGATTTAGAATGGATGGTGTAGGAAGAAAAAGATGAGTACCAGGGACAGGACAGAGATAAACTGCAGAAAAACAGACATGTAGTTTATTACAATAAGCTTCCCTTCAGGAAGGAAGGCTCGAGAGAACCATGACAGAGCTGATCCCTGAATCTTTGTGGAGAAGCAGACCTTTAGCAACACTTGGAAGAAGTCATTATAATATTGAATAAATCTTATGATGAAACCGAAGTCACATTTGGAGTTATAATTTGCAATTTGTGTTAATCTGGTCCTTCAATACCAAAGCACTAAAAAGAAATTTAACATGTAAGAACTTTATTAGAGAAATTGCTTGTGAGAGAAAATGGGGATGGATCTGTGAAAAGCTGGGAGTTCTGTGTGACAACAGTACAAGTCTGATGCAAGAGAAAGAAAGATGGAAGGACAGTTGGCAGAGGTGTCCTAGTCTGTCATTTATGCTAAAGAAAATTTGGTTAATCTCTCAAGGAGAATGCAAGACAGACTCAGTCATAAGAGAAGGGTTCTTCTTGGAGTAGGTTTACCTGAATGTAATATCTTGTTGTGTTGGTTTCCATCAGCTAACAGGAAGTGAGGTTTTGATGCAAATGTGGCAATAGATTTCAAAGTTCAGAAGCCTTGTTACAAGCCTATCAGAGTAAATACTTTCAGATTTCATATTAGGATAATAAGTTTTTAATTGAGACTACCAAAATCCATAGATTTTAAGTGATTTTACTAAGATCACACAGATAAGGATTTACTCATCTTCTGAATCCTACTGATTTCCTAATTGTTTCATATCTACAAAACAATTTTTTTCATACATTTGTCACCCTTTATCAGGCACCAACAAGGGGTAGGGATTAAAAAAAAATTTGAGTTCCCATTAATTATAAACAACTGTACAACTGCCACTCTGTAGATACTAGCATGTTTCTCATAGATCTTTTCCCTTTTTTTGTTTCAATGATACTTATTTTCCAGGATTTTGCTATCTGTCCATCCATAAAGAAATATCTTAATAGGTCTATGAGTCTATACTTAAGTCATGAAGTTGTTCCACAGACTTGAAGTCATGATATCATGTTGTCTTAGAACTCTCAATGATGTGATATTTCTTTGCCTCTAAACTTTTGAAGAAGAGAAGAATAAGAGGAAAGTCAGAGTCATAGGAAAAGGGAATATACATTTGAATTTGTGAGCGTCTTGATTACGCCTGTTGTTCTGATGTAATTATTAAGCTTATCCATTTTGCTCTCAGAAGTATGTGATCATCCAGATATTAGATTAATATAATCTGTGCTCCAACTGTCTAGGTCATTTTGCTGCTAAAAATAATACTGTCATCTGAAACCACCTATCTAAAGGCCTCTGCTGAGGAGAATCAGATAAAGAATTTTACCATACCCAACACTAGTCATTTTTTGGACCAGTTTGAGTATCTGATCCACATGTGGATTATAGGCAGTGATCAGTGACCCTGAAAAAGAGCTCTACCCATTAGGCATCTCATCAGTGAACTAAGTCAAGCAATTTGAACAGGAGTTGCGAAGAGAATTGGTAAGAAGAAAACAGATACAAGAAAAGAACCTTATAAAAAGATACCTTATAAAAAGATACCTTATAAAAAGATACCTTACAGGATTTGAAGTAGTAACATAAGCTTAGTATTGTCACAGATTCTGGTTGACTCTGCTTCTAGTCCATAAGAATGCTTTTAGTAAAATCTATATTTCTCTAATATCAACTCAGATACCTATAATCATCTGCAGATGTTGAACCCAAAAGTTCTTACCAACACACCAAATCACAAATCCTCCTCTTCCTATTGTCCTGAAGCATCATAGTTGTCCCTTCTTTTCCCCTTAGTTGATTTATTTTCCAGGTGACCTCTCACTTTTAATGCAGATGGACTCTTCTGTGTACCCATGAAGGCCCTTCTATCTCTTGGTATACTGAAATATTTAGCCCTAAGTATTATGTTGCTCATATATGATTTTATTAGGCGAATTCTTCAGGTAATTTGGACATTTTTTTTTCTGCATTATACTCTAAGTTCTAAAGCATGCAGACTATGTATTTTCTCCATGTCCAACAAAGAACAATAAACAATAAAAACTATAGACTTGAAAAATTCTCCAGCTGTTCAGAAAAGGGAAGACAGCATTTGTGGAATCAAGACTTGGTTTTAAGTTCTAGATTTTCTACTTGCCACTGCGTTGGCTACTCGCCTTGGCTAGTTGTGAGAATTAAATGAGACTACATATAATTAAAAAGTTATTTAAAATGTGCAGTATTTCTTGCCTTTCATCAAAATGAAAACAGCACTGCAGTAAAACTCAGTTATTTGTTATACTGAGTGAACACATTCTAAGTCTGTTTCAGCAAGAACACTAAAAATTTTGGATTGAAATCAGTTTATACTATATTCTTCACTTAGCTGAATCCTTAAACAAAGAATATAGATCAAAATTCAAGCTAGTTTTGGTGGCTCATTCACCAATACAAGTCATTATTGTACTAGTTTGAATTTGATGATTGCTCAATGCTTGGCTTTTCAGCTCTGTCAGCAGGATATAAGAGTATCTTCAAAAGCTACCAAGGAGATGCTCCTCTGTCCATGGAATTCTCCAGGCAAGAATACTGGAGTGGGTAACCATCTCCAGGTGGCACTAGTGGTAAAGAACCCACCTACCAGTGCTGAAGACAAGAGAGGAAGGTTCGATCCCTGGGTCAGGAAGATCCCCTGGAGGACAGCATGGCAACCCAGTCCAGTATTCTTGCCTGGACAGAGGCAAGAATGGACAGAGGAGCCTGGCAGGCTACGGTCCACAGGGTCACAGAGTTGGACATGAATAAGCAACTTAACAGGCACATATACACTCACACAAGGAGAACACATCACGCTTTGTTTTAAATGAATGATTGGTTTCTCTGAGCCTGCCTTTTCCTTCTTTAATCACTAAAGAAGCAGCCACCAACATTTCCAGTCAATTACATTTTCTTCACTATTTCTAAAAGGTTAGAGACATTGCTCAAGACAGTGCATCCTCTATTCTACTCTGTACCTGTATCCATCCTTCTTCACTGCAGGTTAAAATAACAGTAGTCACACTTCCAAGATCTATCAATAATACTCTGCTTACTAATTGTGATAGGGTTTCCATTGCCTGCTGACCAGCAGGTGATTCAACTACAGAATTACATCCTCTATATGTACTTCCTAGAACCACTCCTGGTAACAAGCTTTTTAGATAATATTTCCTAGAAGCAGAGCCTAAGACAAGAATTTGGGCATAGATGATGCATTGAAGGAATGATCTTCAGTAAAACTTGTAAGAAGCAAGGGAAGCAGATAGACAACAGAAATGAGATGGGCAAAGATGTGTCCTCAAGCAGGCATTCTAGGCTTTTTCTATGGGATTGATAGAAATTTCTAGGGCACAGATCTCTACAAGAGTTGCATCCCCTGGAGCTAAGTGATCAGCCTGCATTGCTTTTCCGCTGCTCCCAGAACACAGGTAAAGGGGTAGGATGTATAAGTTTCTGGGCAAGGGTTCTGCCATTAACAGAGCGGTATTCTCCAGGGGAAAGGGGGCAGTTCTGGAGGTGTCTGCACTGGCCATTGAAGGAGAATCTGAGTTGGGGCACGAACAGGGTGCACTATAGGTAGACCATTAGCTTCATGCAGTTTACAGATGGGAAAGCTCAGATGTCAGCAACAGAGAGCTTCACTAACCTAAGCCACGCCTCACATGTTGGAGCTCACATTGAAGCCAGGCTTCTCTCACCAGAATGCCTGCTCTTAACCAACCTTGCACATTGTCTCACACAGGGAGACAAGGAGACTCACAAGGATTGAGGAGAAAAGGAAAGAGTGGGAAAAATGAGGACCAGTTCAGGGTGACAGTATGACCGGACTTTATTCTAGAAAGGGAGATGTCCGTGAGAGAAATCAAGGAAGTAAGATATAGAATCATGCTTAAAATAATTTTACTTCTGTCCTGTTTAAGTTATATTGATATCTCTGTAGAATAAGGAGGAACAAGGAGGAAAAAACCTAAAGAAAAAATGATGAAAGAAAGAAGATACAAAAGAGAGAAGGCATTTGAAATAAGCCTACTGAAAAATATATCTTGATTCCAACTATGAAAAAAAAATCTATATATACACATTTTAAAAACAGAATCACAACATAGCTATTTTTAAAGGGCACAAGGGAAGGGCATGGGCCCACCAATATAGCACAAGAATTATATAATTTCTGGTTTTCTCCATCAACAGAAAGTACAAATTCAAAGAAGTCTTTTAATTCTTTCAAAAGTTATTTTAAAAATTAATAAAAGGTATTGCAATGTACTTTATACATTGCAACTTTATTTATAAAGTTGGTTAAATAGTGTCTAAATAGTTATTTAGAGCTAACTTTAGTATCTGTATTTTCTTTCTCGAGAGAACATGTGAAAAAATATTTAATATTTCCAAGTATAGATACTAAAAAAGTTTTGAAGATATTATCCTTTGTCCCCATATATGTGGTCATCAGCACTCTTTTTATAATCCCTTAGCATTCTTAATCATACCTTCAGAAGCTTAAATTATTATTGAGCAATTTATTTAGCATTATGGCTTAATTCATGATTCTAAAATGAATATACTATCAACTTCTAGAAGTAAAATCACAAGTAACATCATAATCATCTAGGCCAAATAGAGCTTGAGCAATTTAAAATACCCAGGATTTGAAGGAATTAATAGATAAGAGGATAGATTCATTATGTGGTCAAGAGGTCATTTCATAAAAATATTTTAAATTAAAAAATTAAAAAACCTTTTGGTTTAAAACTGAGGATGAAATGGATTGGCAAGAATTAAAGCAGAAGCCTGAAAATTAAGCACCTGCTTGAAGGACTAATTAAAATTATCTTGAATGTATTGAAAGCTTTTCTCTTGGAATTTTTTGTCACCGGATGAAATGTTCTTTTATTGTTTTCTGAAGGAAAATATGCCCAAAAACCTAAATAATCTCTCTCTCTGAGAGAAACTTCAGATAAAATGTGGCATAAAGTTCAGTTTTATACCTCATTCATGTTCTTCTTATGCCAGTCCTAAACAGTGCAAGCAGCCCAAAGGGCTTCATTCTGAGAATTGCCTTGGGTCTACCATAAGTATCTCACGCAGAAATATCTAAAGACTACCCCCTTCAGTCTATGACTGAAGAATGATTTAGGAATCCCAGAAGTCCTATTCCTTTGCCTCAAGTTAGGATGCACTGATCCTGCAGATTTCCCCATAGGATCAGATAGTGCCCAGGCTTGAGCCAAGATGCTTTCCCTCATTTCCCTACAAGATTCACTTCGGGACACTTCAATAAACCACCTACATAAAAGTTCTGCTCTCTCTGTTTCTCTGATATCAGTCGATGATGCAGTGGGTCTCAAAGTTTAGTCTGTCCCAGAATCACTAGGAGGGCTTGCAAAAACATAGATTGCTGAGGCAGTAAGTCTGGAGTGGAACCTAAGAATCTGCATTTCTCAGAGTTCTCAAGTGCTGCTGCTATTGTGGCTTCAGTAGGTGGGAGGGCATGTCAGAGTTTGGAAAGGCAAAACTCCAGACTTTATCAATTAAGATCTTAGACATAGAAGTTAACCTGGATTTCTATACATGAGCAAGATCAAGGTTCTTGATGAAATTAGTGCTCAGTGGCCTCAATGTAAGAGAGACTGTGAAAGAGAAGGGAGAGACGAAACTGCACTCGCAGGAATGCAGAGCGCTGAGGCATTTATGGATGGAAGGCTCTAGGCTTTCATAAGTTAACACCTAGCACTCAGGGCTCCTTTCATTACTTCCACCAAAGAAAAGTTCATGGTCAGAGCTAGGAAGTCTTAACTTTGACTCTGTAGACACTCTCTTGACAACTGTTGATAGAGATCTGTAAGTTTTGGAGAGTCTCCATTGTATTATTTAATCCTTTTCATATGCAGTTATTACAAATATCTCCTCCCAGTCTACCACCTAGCTTAGAAGTTAATGCATCTCCATTTTGATAAGGAAATTTTTAATTTTGTTGTGTGTAAATGCATCATATTTTTCCTTAACTTATGCCAAAGGTCACAAATATATTCTAATGCCTTTGTTTTCCTTAGTTTTACACATTTTGGTCTTTCATTCATCTGAAGATTATTTAAACACCATTAGAGACAGGATAATAATTTTATTTTGATCTACTGACAAGCTGATTATAACAAACCATTTGCTCATTAGTCTCTTCTTACTGACTTGTGATGACAATTATATCATTTCCAAGTACTGAAATAATCTTTTTCAGGGATCTCTGTCCTTTGCATTAGACAATAAAAATATTTCTGCATCAATACCACACTTGAATTACTGTACTTCATAAAATGTGTCTCAACATCTGGTATCATCAATTCACTTTCTTTAGTTTATTTTTCAAAATATTTGTAACTAGTTATTTTTTTTAAAAAGGCTTTGTTTTACCTTGCATGTGAATTTGTTGATTAATTTTTCTTGTCCACAAGGTACTTTTATTCTCCTGCAAGCCAGAGTGATCATTATAGAAATAAAGAGACCAAAAGAATTGAATTGGGGTAATAATTGGAACCATAAAATGGAATAGAGCCAGGAGATGTTAGACTTTTGCCAGCAACCAAAATAAATTAGTATGCATCCAAAAGAGCAGCCTCTAGGAACCATAAAGTTGGGATATATACTAAGTTGGAACGAAAGTAATAGATGATCTCTAGAATACAGGGAGGGCTTCCCTTGTGGCTCAGCTGGTAAGGAATCCACATGCAGTGCAGGAGACCTGGGTTCGATCCCTGGGTTGGGAAGATCCCCTGGAGAAGGGAAAGGCTACCCACTCCACTATTCTGGCTTAGAGCATTCCATGGACTAGACGGTACTTGGGGTCACAGAGTCATCCCCAGTAAGACGGTAGGCACTGAAGCAGCTGTGAGGAGATACCCCACGTCCAAGGGCAAAGGCGAAGCCCCAGCAAGATGGTAGGAGGGGGGAATTAGCATTTAGAATCAAACCCCATTCCTGCCAGAGCTGCTCAGAGAGCTCAACAAACCTTATGTGCACCAGGACCCAGGGAACCCACAGACTTTGAGACAGAGCTGTGCTTGGGCATCTCCTGTGGAGGGAGCCTTGGAGGTCTGGCTACTGAGTCAGCCTTGGACTGCCACAGGGACAGGGCCTCTGGGTGCAGCAGACTTGGGTGTGGCATAAGCCCTCTTGGAGGAGGTCGCCATTAACCCCACCATAGAACTGCCAGAACTTACCCCGGACTGGGAAATAGACTCTTGGAGGGCACAACAGAACCTTGTGCCCCAGGACCCAGAGAAAGGAGCGGTGACCCCACAGGAGACTGTCCCGGACTTGGCTGTGGGTGTCCGGGAGTCTCCAGCAGAGGCGTGGATCGGTGGTGGTTGCAGTGTTGGGGCACTGAGGGTAGCAGTACATGCATGGGATTTTTTCCAGGGAGGTCACCACTGTCTTCATTACCTCCACCATAGTTTGGCCCCAGGTGAATAGCAGGGAGGGAACACAGCTCCACCCCTCAACAAAAATTGGATTAAAGATTTACTGAGCATGGCTCCACCCATCAGAGCAAGACCCAGTTTCCCCCTCAGTCAGTCTCTCCAATCAGGAAGCTTCCATAAGCCTCTTATCCTTCTCCATCTGAGGGCAGACAGACTGAAAACCACAACCACAGACAACTAACCAGTCTGATCACATGGCCCACAGCCTTGTCTAACTCAATGAAACTATGAGCCATGCCATGTAGATGGATGGGTCATGGTGGAGAGTTCTGACAAAAGGTCATCCACTGGAGAAGGGAATGGCAAACCACTTCAATATTCTTGCCTTCAGAACCCCATGAACAGTACAAAAAGGCCAAAGTTAGGATACTGAAAGATGAACTCCCCAGTCTGTAGGTGCCCAATACGCTACTGGAGATCAGTGGAGAAATAACTTCAGAAAGAATGAACAGATGGAGTCAAGGCAAAAACAACACCCAGTTGTGGATGTGACTGGTGATGGAAGCAAGGATCAATGCTGTAAAGAGCAATATTGCATAGGAACCTGGAATATTAGGTCCATGAATCACGGCAGATTGGAAGTGATCAAACAGGAGATGGCAAGAGTGAACATCGACATTTTAGGAATCAGTGAAATAAAATGGACTGAAATGGGTGAATTTAACTCAGATAACCATTATACCTACTATTGTGGGTAAGAATCCCTTAGAAGAAATGGAATAGCCATCATGCTCAATAAAAGAGTCAAAAATGCAGTACTTGGATGCAGTCTCAAAAATGACAGAATGATATCTATATGTTTCCAAGGCAAACCATTCAACATCACAGTAATCCAAGTCTATGCCCTGATCAGTAATGCTGAAGAAGCTGAAGTTGAACAGCTCTATGAAGAACTACAAGACCTTCTAGAACTAACACCCAAAAAAGATGTCCTTTTCATTACAGGGGACTGGAATGCAAAAGTAGGAAGTCAAGAAACACCTGGAGTAACAGGCAAATTTGGCCTTGGAGTACAGAATGAAGCAGGGCAAAAGTTAATAGAGTTTTGCCAAGAGAACGCACGGGTCATAACAAATACCCACTTTCAAGAACACAACAGAAGACTTTACACATGGACATCAACAGATGGCTAGCACCGAAACCAGATTGATTATATTCTTCGCAGCCAAAGATAGAGAAGCTCTATACAGTCAGCAAAAACAAGACCGGGAGCTGACTGTGGCTCAGATCATCAACTCCTTATTGGCAAATTCAGACTTAAATTGAATTAAGTAGGGGAAACTGCTAGACCATTCAGGTATGACCTAAATCAAATCCCTAACAATTAAACAGTGGAAGTGAGAAATAGATTTAAGGAACTAGATATGATAGAGAGAGTCCCTGATGAACTATGGACAAAGGTTCACGACATTGTACACGAGAGAGGTAGCAAGACCATCCTCCCCCAAAAAAGAAATGCAGAAAAGCAAAATGGCTCTCTGAGGAGGCCTTACAAATAGCTGTGAAAAGAAGAGAAGCAAAAAGCAAAGGAGAAAAGGAAAGCTATGCCCATTTGAATGCAGAGTTCCAAAGAATAGCAAGGAGAGAGATGAAAGCTTCCCTCAGTGATCAGTGATCAGCAAAGAAATAGAGGAAAACAATAGAATGGAAAAGACTAGAGATCTCTTCAAGAAAATTAGAGGTACCAAAGGTACATTTCATGCAAAAATGGGCTCAATAAAGGACAGAGATGATATGGACCTAATAGAAGCAGAAGATATAAAAAAGGGGTGGCAGGAATACACAGAAGAACCGTACAAAAAAGATCTTTATGACCCAGATAATCACGATGGTGTGATCACTCACCTAGAGCCAGACATCCTGGAATGTGAAGTCAAATGGGCCTTAGGAAGCATCACTATGAACAAAGTTAGTGGAGGTGATGGAATTCCAGTTGAGCTATTTCAAATCCTAAAGGATGATGCTGTGAAAATGCTGTACTCAATATGCCAGCAAATTTGGAAAACTCAGCAGTGGTCACAGGACTGGAAAAGGTCAGTTTTCATTCCAATCCCAAAGAAAGGCAATGCCAAAGAATACTCTAACTACTACACAATTGCTTTCATCTCACACGTTAGTAAAGTAATGCTCAAAATTCTCCAAGCCAGGCTTCAACAATATGTGAACTATGAAATTCCAGACATTCAAGCTGGTTTTAGAAAAGGTAGAGGAACCAGAGATCAAATTGCCAACATCTGCTGGATCATTGAAAAAGCAAGAGAGTTCCAGAAAAACATATGTTTCTGCTTATTGACTATGCCAAAGCCTTTGACTGTGTGGATCACAATAAACTGTGGAAAATTCTGAAAGAGATGGAAATATCAGACCACCTGACCTGCCTCTTGAGAAATCTGTATGCAGGTCAAGAAGCTGCAGTTAGAACTGGACATGGAACAACAGGCTGGTTCCAAATAGGTAAAGGAGTATGTTAAGGCTGTATATTGTCACCCTGCTTATTTAACTTATATGCAGAGTACATCATGAGAAACACTGGGCTGAAGTACACTGGAGAAACACTGAAGGAAGTTCAAGCTGGAATCAAGATAGCCAGGAGAAATATAAATAATCTCTGATAAGCATATGATACCACCCTTATGGCAGAAAGTGAAGAACTAAAGAGCCTCTTGATGAAAGTGAAAGAGAGTGAATAAGTTAGCTTAAAGCTCAATATTCAGAAAACAAAGAGCATGGAATCCAGTCCCATCATTTCATGTCAAATAGATTGGGAACAGTGGCAGACTTTTTTTGGGGGGGCAGGGGGGTTCCAAAATCACTGCACATGGTGACTGCAGCCATGAAATTAAACGATGCTTACTCCTTGGAAGAAAAGTTATGACCAAACTAGACAGCATATTAAAAAGCAGAGACATTACTTTGCCAACAAAGGTCCATCTAGTCAATGCTATGGTTTCTCCAGTAGTCATGTATGAATGTGAGAGTTGGACTATAAAGAAAGCTGAGGGCCAAAGAATTGATGCTTTTGAACTGTGGTGTTTGAGAAGACTCTTAAGAGTCCTGTGGACTGCAAGAAGATCCAACCAGTCCATCCTAAAGGAAATCATTCCTGAATATTCATTGGATGGGCTGCTGTTGAAGCTGAAACTTCAATACTTTGGCCACCTGATGTGAAGAGCTGACTCATTTGAAAAGACCCTGATGCTGGGAAAGACTGAAGGTGGGTGCAGAATGGGATAACAGAGGATGAGAAGGTTGGATGGTACCACAGGTTCAGTGGGCGTGAATTTGAGTAAACTCCAGGAGTTGGTGATGGATAGGGAAGCCTGGTGTGCTGCAGTCCATGGGGTCACAGATAGTTGGAAACAACTGAGTTACTGAACTGAACTGAGAATCCAGAGAAATAAGAGTCACCATCAGTATATCTGAGTGATGTGTTCATCTTTCTTTTGGAAGGACTAATTTGATTTCTCCATCCACTAACTATTCTTGTTCAGCTTCTTGCTTTTGCTGACCATACTTGCATTTTGTTTTATTTTTTCTCTTAAAGCTCTTGAATCTTATCTGCAGTACTGTACACTAATTTTTATCAATATATTATTTCAAATTCTTTGTACAGCAGGATACAAAGTAAGAAGATTTATGATTAAAAGATAAAGAGAATCAATATCTAACTCATTATAGAGAAGATTTTTAAATCTCCTAAATAACAAAGCTACAACTGAATAACTAGAGATATGTAGCATGTTTGAAGATGAGACCAGAATAATCAGGCATATTAATTATCACTCAAATTAATCTAAAAATATAGAAGTCACAACAGAATATTATGAATATTAAGAAAGCATTTGGAAGATCAATGTGAAACTTCTAGTCTGTGAATCTAAACACATACATGACCCGGTATTAAAGGTGACAAGCTCAGAGGATTTCACAAAGACCCCATGCTCCACAGATACAACCTCATGGAAGCATCAGTGTTCCTGTGAGAGAGGGACTTAAGTTTTCATCACTTACCACTGATACACCTAGGACCTGAAGAGACAAATTTGTTTATTGGAGAACTATCATTGGGAACTCCAGAAACCAAGATCTTCTGCAATTGATGCTTCCTCTGATGACTTCTTGAGCTTAAAAAATTGTAAAAATTCTTGATGCTGTAGCTCATCCATGTGAGCACCAGAAGCATCCACAAAGGAAACTAACTATATTTAATCAAAGAAGCAGTTGGAAGATACGAATATCTTCTCCAGTTACTGCCTGTTCTCCAGTAATTGGAAATAATGGCCTCAAAATACAAACTTATACAACAAGCCACATGAACAATGAATATGAACAATACCACCAGAGGCTGAAGAAAGCAAGGGCCAGATTTTCTTTGGGAGCCAGCAGAAGGAACAAGACTCCCTGGCCAATACCTTGATTTTGGCTCAGTGATGCCAATTTCAGATTTTTGTCATGTAGAACTATAAAACAGTAAATTTCTGTTATTTTAACTACCTATTTTGTGATAAACTGATATAGCAACCACAGAAAATTAATACAGGGTGTCCCTGAATAATTAAGGATAGTCTCCAGTCTCAAAGTTCTAAACATACTTTTTTCCCCATATAAGTAATATTTATCCTTTTTCTATGTTGATTAATATTCACAAGTCCCAGGAATTATGATGTGAATGTCTTTTGGTATACAATTTTTCAGGCTACTACAGTAGTTAAAATTATGTTTTGGAAATTGTCTCACATTTGTTATTGGGACTGTCCTTGTCTGGTTATGATATCAAGGTTTTAGTAACTTCCTGAATTTCTGAAATTTACTAATAACTACCTTGTCTATGAATAGGTATATTAATTTACGAGTAATCTGGAAAAAAAAAAACAAATTTGCAAATTTGACAATGAAATTTCACTTTAGCCCTATCCAACTGAAAAAAAAAAAAAAATAGACAATTTAATAATACCAAAGTAGTCAAGAATTTGAGGGAGTGAAAATCTTACTGGACTACTGATGAAGTGAAAATTACTGTTGTGCATGTTACGTCACTTCAGTGATGTCTGACTCTGTGCGATCCCATGGACTGTGGCCGCCAGGCTCCTCTGTCCATGGGATTCTCCAGGCAAGAGTACTGGGGTGGGTTTTTATTACCTACTCCAGGTATCTTCCTGACCCAAGGATCAAACCTGCGTCTCTTGCATATCTTGCAATGGCAAATGGGTTCTTTACCACTAATACCACCTGGAAAGTCCCTATAAATTTCTACAGTTATTTTTAAAACAACTTGACAACTCTTATAAGATTAAATATGTAAATAACTTTGACACATCACTTTCATTTATTGCATAGTGCTGTAGAGATACTTATGTTCAAAGAGTCAGACTCAAGGGTATTTATTGCAGTATTATTTTTGTAACACAGACTTGGAGGCAGCAGAGTTGTCCACTTAGCAAAGTAAATGATGAAAGTATTTTACATGCATTCCAAATATATCTATTACATATAAAAATACAACTTTGAATATATATATGTATATACACACACACACACACATGTATAGGTGATATAATGTTAAAATAAAAATTAAAGACGTTGAGATTTGCATCATATGTCTATGTAAGGAAGCAGGGAAGGAAAAGTTATGGAATGTGAAGTCACAGATAAGGTACTGTATTAGTCAGGGTTCTCCAGAGAAACAAAAGCAATAGCATATCTATCTGTCCATCTATCTAGCTCGCTCTCTATCTTTCTATCCCCTTATCTATCTATCGATCTCTATCATCTAATAAGAATTATTATAAGAATTTGGGTCACATAATTATAGAAGATGAGATGTCTTAAGAAGTGTAGTTAGCAAGCTGGAAATTCTGAAGCATCATTAGCTCCAGTTTAGTTTAAGCCCAAAGCATTATAAGACTAATATTTCAGCTCAAATACAGTCAGGGAGAGAGTTTTTTTTTTTTTTTTTAACTCAGCCTTTTTATTCCATTCAGGCCATCCACTCAGAGATCCATTCACATTGGGGAGAAAAAATAAAAATCTTTTTTTACTCAGTCTACCAACTTAAATGTTACTCTCATTCAGAAAAGCCCTCATAGATACATCCAGAAATAATGTTTAACCAAATATCTGGGCATCCTCTGGCCCAGTCAAGTTGACACATAAAACTAACCATCACAGGAAAAAATTTTAAAAAATAAAATGAAGTGGATGAGACAGTGATATGTATGTGTAGCGATAGAATGCAAATATGCTGTAAAAACAAAAACTAGACAAACAAAAGCCAAATATATGGGGAAATAAAAAGAGGGATGCATGTGATGTTTCTTCCAAAGTTAGGTAGAGCAGGGATTCAGAGAAAAAAGTGAAGCCAGTAATGTTATATAACTTGCCACTTAATAGTGGGAAGTATATTCAACCCCATCTTGATTATCTATTAGTGAATTTTATGAGACTTGAGTACCATATCTTTCCTTGTAGTAATAATTTACGAGATATAGCCCAATGGAACTTATCTAAGAACTGCCGACTGAGGAAAGATGAATGTTATTTTATAGAATGATCAATCTTTGCTTTTTTATTCTTTTTATCATGATTAGAAATATTGCAGTGCAGTCTAATGAATATCCCCACTCCCAAATAATTAATTATCCCTCTGTACTCCAGTCTTATACTCTTTTTTTCCCCCCGTCTACTTGTAGTAAGACATATGGGAAATGCATTTTCTATTTTTACAATAAAACTAAAATTGCTCTTTCTTCACCTCACCCAACATCAGATGGTATATTTGAGGGGAAGAGGGATAGTACTGTGATTTTTTTTTAATGTATTTTTTTTCCTAATAAATCATCTCTACTTCCAAGATCACCCTAGGATAAAAAGTGCCAGTATAGCTTTGTTCTCTTTAGCCGCTTCCTAGGAAAGATGTTACATTTTGTGAAATTTTACAGGCTCTTATATGGTATTTTCTTGGCCTGGTAATTTGCATTAATGGATATTCAAGAAACCAATTTATACAGCTCACTGATGTAAGTTATAACAAAGTCTGGAGACATATGAGGACACATTTTCAGTAGGCTTTTGAAAATGTGCTGACACATTTTAGGAGTGCATCTGTTTTGCTTGCAAAAACTCACATTTATGTGTGCAACATGAGAAACTGAATGCACAAACAGGTGGTTTTAAATGGTTTTAAATACTCAAGCAGAATTTAAATGGAGACACTCACAACCTTATTGGAGCCTATTGAAAACTCTTCCAAATTTCACATTTAATCCAGTGGCAAATGTCTTGGTATTTCTGATATTCATGGCTTTATTCTTTCATTTGAAATAGCTCTAGATAAGAAGACTTATAGATAGCTTTCTGACTTCATAAATGATGCACTGTGTGAAATTGATTAAGCTGTAAATCTTTATACTTTAGTGTGGCATATACTAACTAAAAATAATACATCAGTCTCGGGGGAAAATTGGATATATGTAGAAAACTATAAATAATTTATAAAATTATACATTATAAATGCAACATTAGGTCTTTACATACCCAGGTGAATATTAAATGCACACATATGGTAGCTTACAGTGAATAATGCTGGATTCATGATCTCTGAAAAAGATTTAGCTTCGAGATCAGGGACCAGGCTTGATCACTCAGAACTTTTGTGTGGCAGAAGTGTTATAACAGTGAGAAGGACAGAGAAATCTTCTGACATAGACATCAGAAGGAAGAAGGAGAGTGCCCCCACCCTAGCTAATCTTATCAAGACCTTACATACTTTAATCAGACCCACTCCCACAACATACATATTAAATTAACAGGATTAGAACTAACTAACTAACAATAGAAAGGTCTTAGCAGACTCACTCCCACCTAAGATAACAGGATTAGTCAGAAGTTTCTTGCTAAGAAGGAGAAATATGTCCTTGAGCAAGATATTGTTGTTATATAATCATTAGTATAGAGTTTAAGGAAAAACATACCCTTGAGCAAGATGAGTTGTTTTGTTGTGTAATCATTAGCTCTGGGCTTAAAGAAAATAAAGTCTTATGCACTAAGACAAAGGAAGGTAGAAAAAAATGGTTTGTCCGTTTCTCCTCCTAGAGAGCCCTGGACCCCTTCCTCCTTGTGGGCCCTGGACTCCTTATCAACCTACCTAAGAATTAGCTCTCTCACATACACACATATATATGTAGCAAACACTTAAGATTCTACAGTGAATCATATATTGTGCTAACCAATAGAAATTAAAAACAAACAACAAACAAACAAATGAAAAACTAATAATAGCTCTGGCATCAAGGCATTTTAGCCTCTTATAAAGAAAGTTATTCAAATAGATCTTTTGAGAATTTCCAGTAAAGTGATTGATATATGTAGAATACATCGAGAGTCACAAACAAGAATATCATTTTAGAGAAAAGAGGGCAGTCAAGACGTTAAGATGGAATTTTCTGGTTGTCCAGTAGTTAGGACACCATGCTCTCACTGGTGAGGGCCCAGATTCAATCCCTGGTTATGGAATTAAAATTCCACAAGCTATGCAGCGTGGCCAAAAAGAAGTCAAACTGAGTTTGAACTGAATTTTAAAATACATATATGTGTATGCATATATCTACACATATTACAAATGAGAAGAAATACCATTCATACAGAGGGAAAGTAGTAAATGAAGGCAACATTAGGCATGAAAGGAAGGACTGTATCTGAGATTGGTTAAAATGATAAAATTTATAAGACCAAGTGAGAGAAAGGAATGAGTCGATGACATCTCCAGATTTCTGAGTTGGGTTATTATATGGATGGTAATGCCACTGACATTCAGTTCAGTTCAGTTCAGTCGCTCAGTTATGTCTGACTGTTTGTGATCCCATGAACCACAGCACGCCAGGCTTCCCTGTCCATCATCAACTCCCAGAGTCCACACAAACCTATGTCCATAAAGTTGCTGATGCCATCCAACAATCTCATCCTCTGTCGTCCCCTTCTCTTCCTGCCCTCAATCTTTCCTAGTATCAGGGTCTTTTCAAATGAGTCAGTTCTTTGCATCAGGTGGCCAAAGTACTGGAGTTTCAGCTTCAACATCAGTCCTTCCAATGAACACCCAGGACTGATCTCCTTTAGGATGGACTGGTTGGATCTCCTTGCAGTCCAAAGGACTCTCAAGAGTCTTCTTCAACACCACAGTTCAAAAGCATCAATTCTTTGGCTCTCAGCTTTCTTTACAGTCCAACTCTCACATCCATACATGACCACCAGAAAAACCATAGCCTTGACCATTTGGACCTTTGTTGACAATGTCTCTGCTTTTTAATATGCTGTCTAGATTGGTCATACCTTTCCTTCTAGTTAAGGAATATATAAGATTCAGTAGCTTGGCATTAAAGGAGGCAGTGATTTTTGCTCTAGACTAAGACAAGATGGTGACTTCAGCCATGAAATTAAAAGACACTTACTCCTTGGAAGGAAAGCCCTACAAGAGGGCTTGTGGACGACCCAGGTCTGCTGCAATAAGAGCCCTGTCCCCACGGCAGGTCACTGCTGATCCATGCCTCCTCAGGAGACACTCGAACACTCAAAGCAGGTCTGGCTTAGTCTCTGGAGGGCCTTTGGGTAATGGTGTGCAAAAAGTTTTGTTTGAGCCCTCCGAGCATCTCTGGCAGATATGGGATTTCATTCTAAATGCAATTTCACCCCTCCTACCATCTTCTTGGGGCTTCTCCTTTGTCCTTGGTCATAGGGTACCTTTTTGTGGTAGGATCCAACATTCTCCTCTCAGTGTTTGTTCAGCACTGATTTGCAGTTTTGGCATTCTCACAGGAGAAGATGCACATCCTTCTATTCCACCATCTTGGATTCAAGATATCCTTTTCATCATAGGGAACTGGAATATGCTCAAAATTCATTGCTCAAAATTCATCTTGCTCAAAATTCTCTAAACAAGGCTTCAAGAGTACTTGAACCAAGAACTTCTAGATGTTCAAGTTGCATCTAGAAAAGGCAGAGGAACCAGAATTCAAATTGCCAACATCACTTGGATCATAGAAAAGCAAGAGAACTCCAGAAATACATCTACATCTGCTTAATTAACTATGCCAAAGCCTTTGACCGTGTGGATCACAACAAACTGTGGAAAATTCTTGAAGAGATAGGAATACCAGACCACCCTACCTGCCTCCTGAGAAACCTGTATGCAAATCAAGAAGCAACAGTTAGAACTGGACATGGAACAGTGGACTGGTTCCTAATTGGGAAAGGAGGATTATTATTTAACTTATATGCAGAGTACATCATGTGAAATGCCAGGCTGGATGAAGCCCAAGCTGGAATCAAGATTGCCGGGAGAAATATAAATAACCTCAGATGTGCAGATGACACCACCCTTATGGCAGAAAGTGAAGAGGAACTGAAGAGCCTCTTAATAAAAGTGAAAGAGAAGAGTGAAAAGGCTGACTTAAAAATCAGCATTTAAAAAACTGAGATCATAGCATCTGGTCCCATCACTTCATGGCAAATAGATGCGGAAACAGTGACAGACTTTATTTTGGGGGCTCCAAAATCCCTACAGATGGTGACTGCAGCCAAGAAATTAAAATACTCTTGCTCCTTGGAAGAAAAGTTATGACCAACCTAGACAGCATATTAAAAAGCAGAGACATTACTTTGCCAACAAAGATCTGTCTTTTCAAAGCTATGGTAGTTTTTCCAGTAGTCATGTATGGATTTGAGTGTTGGACCATAAAGAAAGCTGAGGGCCAAAGAATTGATGCTTTTGAACTGTGGCATTGGAGAAGGCTCTTGAGAGTCCTTTGGACTGCAAGGAGCTCCAACCAGTCAATCCTGAAGGAAATCAGTCCTGAATATTCGTTGGAAGGACTGATGCTGAAGCTCCAATACTTTGGTCACCTGATGCAAAGAACTGACTCATTAGAAAAGACCCCTGATGCTGGGAAGGATTGAGGGCAGAAGGAGAAGGGGGGGGGACGACAGAGGATGAGATGGTTGGATGGCATCACTGACTGGATGGACATGAGTTTGAGCAAGCACTGGGAGCTGGCTGATGGACAGGGAAGCCTAGTGTACTACAGTCCCTTGGGTCACAAAGAGCTGGACACAACTGAGCAACTGAACTGAACTGAGGCAATTAGAGATGGGATTGGAGCTTAGATAAGCTAAAACTATAATCATCATGACTTCTTGAACAGAAATATATATCAGAATCACTTAGCTTGTTTTCCCCACTTACAGAGAACATGGCCCCAATCCAAATCTGCTGACCTAGATTTGTTGGAGAGAGACACACATTTCCATTTTGAAAATTTCCTTCTGTGTTTCAATATACCCTTTAAATTTAGATCCCCTTATCTGAGTGATGGTTGAAGTCACTTGTATAGAGCATGCTTCCAATAGGAAGACCAAGAACTGCCCCCAGGTGTTGCCAGATTAAGGTAATGGCAAATAAATAGAATTACTGAAGAGAAGAGAAGAGGGAAGATTTAGAGGTAAGAAGATAATTAGGATGAAGACTAATATATGCTGATTTCAAGATATTTTTAACATATTCCAGTGCTACAAAGCTCAAATTAAAGAATTCAGTCTATATTGAATTGGACAATTAGAAGTCCACTAAAAATTTTCCCAGTCTGAGTCTGTGAAGTAACATTCAAAGGGGAACAAATATTAGATGCACTTAACTTGGGCAGAAAGGGAAATGTGTGTGGCGGGAGGAGGGGGGGTGGGGGTGGGGAATAGGGTGGAAGGGGACCAGGATCAAGGGAAAATTCCTAAATATGAATAAGTCTTCAGCATGTTTGTAGCCTTCGGGATTTAATCAGTAGACAGAGCTAAAAATAAAGGAGAAGAAAACCAATTGATGCAGTAAGATTTAACAAGAGTGTTTGAGGAGAAATGGTTATTTAAAAAGTTCTACCATGAAATAAAGTCTGTGCAGATATTCACTGAGATTATTGTATTTGGCTCTGTAGATGGTAGTATGTCCCAAAACCTGTTAGATGGCATCCCTGCCTTCTATGTGATTAAGAGTGTTAACACTGATTCTGACCAGAAAACAAAGGATGCATATAGTCTGATGTCTAATTTAAGTGATAAAGTTATGCCTTGACTAGATTATAGATGTGGTTTGATGAGAAATGTCCCAGGTCTCCAGAAATCAGATACAGATACAGACTATAGTGAATATAAATTTACACCTCTTTTTGAAATATCTTCATTTTGTTCAAGTCAAATACTAGCATGCATATATATATATATATGTATATATATATATATATATATATATATATATATATATATCTTGAAAAAGAGTTCTATTTCTCATGGCACCTGCCATTTGGTAGATCTGATTAGCATAATATCATTTGGATGCATTCATATATTCATGGCACAGCAGGCTGAACAGACAAAGAGAAGTGTTTGAATTGCTTTTCATTGAAAATTTTCTATCAGTGTGAATGTCAGAGTGAATGAATCTTTACAAACCATATTAGCAGTTAGACCAACTAGAAGTAAAGTAAATCAAGTGGCATATATCCTAGCCTAATATAAAAGAAATACTATTTGTTTCTGAATGAGTGCTTTATATTAATTTGTACTGAAAGGTAGAAAAGCAAAACTCCTGTTTTATTTCTGAGAGGACTTTGTCACAGACAAAATATAAGAATGTATCTAATTTCAAAATTTTGTGGTTATTTTACATTTCATGTACATATGTCTTGCCTCCCCATCTAAGTTGTAAAATCTGTGATGGCAAGGAGTATGTTTTTGAAAGTAGGTGTTTGACTGAGAGCTCTTTGAGGACTCTTAGTCATTGTTATATCTGTTTACTAATTACCTTAGCTGGTGCATAGACCTCTATGCTGCATCCAGGAAGAATATGAACAAATGGCATAATTAATACCGAAGTGGGTTGCCATTCCCTTCTCCAGGGGATCAAACCTGGGTCTTTTGCATTGCAGACAGATTCTTTACCATCTGAGCCATCAGGGAAGCCCTAGTTTATATATACATTGACATAATTGTTGCTAATTTAAACACTATTTCCTGATGTACCCTCAGTTTTGGCATTAATGTTTCCATGGAGAAAAAGTAAAGAATTACAGCAACCTGAGAGGCATTGTATATTTGTGGACATCTACTTTTTTTTTTAAATAAAGGTAGAACAGTGTAAAATAAATATGTAAAAGCATTGACATGACATTTGGATCTTCTTAACCAAGCTGAGTGACAACTTAAAACCATAAAGGTAAATGAACATATTGTGAAAGCTACTGATATTTTCTCTTTCATATCTTAGTTTGAGTCTTTGTAAAAGTTTTTAGATTCTATGGAAACCTGGGAATTGTCTTCTCTTTAGTTTGTGTCTGGGAAACATCACAGCTGTTCATTAACATATGAATTTAGTAGAGTTTCAAAATTTGCCAATCATTGTTATCTCTGAGCATATTCTTTGTTGTGAAGGGAAGTGAGTCGTTATTTTATTTATCTGAAGATTGTACTGTGTTGTCAGTAAGATAAGCAAAGTGTCAGAAATAATCATACCAAATGCTGTCTACCACAATAGCATCCAATTATGCTTTACGTGTCTCTCATGGAGAAAAGAAGTGAAGGAATTTTTAAATTACTTACCAGGACTTGATGAGATGAACACTTTAATGCAAGTTGCTTAAACTCTTGAGTAAGATTATTGGAGTTACTAATAAGATAGATTTCAAACCTGTTATATGTTATAGCACATAGATTCCAGGAAAATTCCTAAAAGGTAGAAAAGTTTACTTGAGCTTTCAAAGTCTAAAGAGTTCACATTAATTTGGGCAAAACAAGACATAAATAAATATAAAACAGCTAACATTTGTCTGTGTGGATTTTCATATCTTAGAGGTTAAGAAATGGGCCTCCTTGATGAAAATGTCAACAACTCCCTGAGGAGGTACGTCTGTGCTCGCCTCTTCCTTCCTTTCCACAGTTGTCTCTGATTTTGTTGTTGCTGTTGTTCCTTCTACCACGACTAGAGATGGTCTAATTTAAGTTCAGGGATGGCTATAGGAATACGTTCTGGTAAGCATAACAAAACTACACAGAGCTCTTACCTAAAGATCTGTTTGCAGATAGATCCGAAGCCAAACAGAACAGCAGCATTTTTATGTTTTTTCCATTCTCTTCCATGGGGAAGTTCCATTATGCCAAGGCAAATGCAGTCTCTTAGAAAAGTAAGTGTAACAGAGAGTTAAAGGAATGTAAGTGAGAAGGGAGTAAAATACCTATTTTAATACAAGATTTTTATTTCAAAAAGATATCACTAGAGGGAAAAGGAAAATGATGAAAGGAATTTATTTCCCATTAAATACATTTATACATTCAGTGTATATTTCCTCTGGCAATCTGAAATATATGGCTGTCTTTTAGCTTTTAGTTTATAATTCATTAACCTCATTCTAACAGTATAAAATCTGTGAATAGTATGGTCTGAACACATCACACCCCTCAAAGCCCACTACAGGTCATCATTTCCTGCAGAATAAAAAGCAAATTCATTAGTCTGAATTCATTAGCCTGAAAGTTTATATGTTCTCACTTGCATTTCTGGTAGGACCTTCATGCCGCATGCTCACCTAGATATGATTACTCTCCACAACGGGTAGGTTGAGCCTCAGGATATATTTTCAAGAATCTTGCAGTCTAGTTCTTAAACATTTTTAGCTTGACGTAAGCCACAGTGGGGGTAATTTATACCATGAAAATCAACAAATGCAACAAACGTTTGTTTGGTTTTTTTGCTTCATGTTGTTAAATTGAAAGTGCCACTCATTAAATATTTGGTAACATACCGCTGCTCAATTCTTCAAACACCTATGCACTTTTCTGGCTATCTGCCTGTGGTGGTCTGTTTTGTCTCTGGATGCTGCCTTTCTGCTTTTGCATCTGCATGTGTCTGTCCTTTCCCAAGATCTCACTTAATTGTTCTATTTCTGGCTTGTATTCTCTTTTTTTGAGAATTGTTTTCTGTGTTTTGGATTGCTGTACATCTGTGTCAATGCAGCCCAAGTTCTATGCTGTCATCAATCCTTCCTAATACGTGAGTGCTAACATTTGGATCACAAAGAATTACCCTTCTTCTGTGATGGTTTAAAGTTCAGCAATTAAAATAATTAGATTTATCAAGGCACTCTTACTACTCTTCTGTTCATATTTGCTAATGCCTAAACATGTGTGTGTGCTGAGTCACTTCAATAGTGTCAAACTCTTTGTGACCCTATGGTCGATAGCCCACCAGGCTCCTCTGTTCATGGGATTCTCCATGCAAGAATACTGGAAAGGGTTACCTTTTCCTTCTCCAGGGAATCTTCCCAAACCAGGAATCAAACCCACATTTCTTATGGCTCCTGGTTTGGCAGGTGGGTTCTTTACCTCTAACACTACCCGGGAAGACCCCTAAACATGTGTAGGCTAAAGCAAACTGTAAAAATTCTAATCTAGTGAGAACATATCTTTTCTAAGTATGAAACTATGTCTCACCTTCCAGATTCTTTTTATAAAGTTCACTGTGTTGATGTAGGGGGGAGGAATTTACTCAGGTAAATAATTTCTGGTTTGAATGCTACCAGAAAGACACTTCTTTTCTCTCCTTAGCACTAAATCATTTTGTTTAGACCTATCTCCTATTGGCTTCTAGGAAAGCTACTTAGTAGCATCAAGGGGATATTAACAGACAAGCTTAGATTGTTTTCTTTTAAAGTTTAAATTTACATATTCACCATCAAGTAAACTTAAATAACAAACAGATAAATGTATTTCTCAACTTATATTTTTGAGTGTCTAAATTTAATTGATAAAAAACTAATTCATTTTTAAAATTTTTTTTCCTCTTATTTGTATACTCTGTACTTGGTACTGGAGACATAGCGAGGGCATAAGAAAGTCCCTTTGCTCATATGGATTCCATTATGATGGATGAGAGACACAAATGTCAAGTGAAAAAATATGTAAACACAATGATAAGTGCTATTGAGAAAAATAAAGCAGGATAAGAGGATTAAGGACATTCAGTAATTAGATACAGAGTAATTTCATTCTAAAAGTAATCTTCATAATAACCTATTCTTTAATATCCTGTGTAACATGCAGTTTCAATCTGTTAACACCTTTTTGCTAAAGCCTTCTACAAATGTATCAGTATGCTTTGCTAGTCTACATAGCTGCCATTTATCAGTGTTGCCAGAATTCTTTATATGTAGTCTAACATCTAATCTGATATTCAATATTTAAGTATTATTATTTATGTTTTGAGGATTTGAAAAGTAAAGTATTTTTTAATGTTCATTAGGTTGCCTATTAATCAGCATACTGAACCACCATTCAAAATTAATATGATTATGTATGTTATTATGTTCTATATCTAGATAATGAATTTCATCAAATTAAGAAAGAAGATTTTTAGTCACTCAGTTGTTTCTGACTCTTTGTGACCCCATGAACTCTAGACCACCAGACTTCTCTGTCCATGGAATTCTCCAGGCAGGAATACTAGAGTGGGTTGCCATTCCCTTCTCTAGGGGATCTTCCAGACCCAAAGAAGGGCCCAATTAAAACACACACATTGCAAATGTGATGATCAACTAAAAATGCAAGGTATGTGGTAGGATAATATTTCAATATATTTATTGATGTGCATTTTCCCTCAGAGACTTCCCTGGTGGCTCAGACAGTAAAGTGTCTGCCTACAATGTGGGAGACCCAGGTTCATCCCTGGGTTGGGAGGATCTCCTGGAGAAGAAAATGGCACCCCACTCCAGTATTCTAGCCTGGAAAATCCCATGGATGGAGGAGCCTGGTGGACTACAGTCCACGGAGTCAATTTTTCCTCATCTGTATTTTTTTAAACCTATGACCTTCCCTTGCTCCCTTAGGTAAATCATAAATTTTCTGTCTTCTTAAGGAGATTTTCTTATGGCTAAATACAGTTAAATTAAGTTTGTTATTTTTGATGTTCAAATTTGAAGGTCTGTGTATATGGTATCAAGATGGTTTTACACTCTTCCTGACTAAGTAATCCCAGAAAGTTTGAAAGTTCTATCTAGTATCAGAGGTGAAAGTGAAAGAGGAGAGTGAAAAAGTTAGCTTAAAGCTCAACATTCAGAAAACAAAGAGCATGGAATCCAGTCCCATCACTTCATGGGAAATAGATGGGGAAACAGTGGAAACAGTGGCTTACTTTATTTTTCTGGGCTCCAAAATCACTGTAGATGGTGACTGCAGTCATGAAATTAAAAGATGCTTACTCCTTGGAAGGAAAGTTATGACCCACATAGACAACATATTAAAAAGCAGAGACATTACTTTGCTGACAAAGGTCCGTCTAGTCAAGGCTATGGTTTTCCAGTGGTCATGTATGGATGTGAGAGTTGAACTGTAAAGAAAGCTGAGTGCCGAAGAATTGATGCTTTTGAACTGTGGTATTGGAGAAGACTCTTGAGAGTCCCTTGAACTGCAGGGAGATCCAACCAGTCCATCCTAAAGGAGATCAGTTCTGGGTGTTCATTGGAGGGACTGAGGTTGAAGCTGAAACTCCATTACTTTGGCCACCTGATGCGAACAGCTGACTCATTTGAAAAGACCCTGATGCTGGGAAAGATTGAGGGCAGGAGAAGGGGATGACAGAGGATGAGATGGTTGGATGGCATCACCGACTCAATGGACATGGGTTTGCCTGGACTCCGGGAGTTGATGATGGACCGGGAGGCCTGGTGTGCTGCGGTTCATGGGGTCACAAAGAGTTGGACATGGCTGAGAGACTGAACTGAACTGAATTTTAGAGGGACCCTATATCCTACTCTTAGCTAAAATCTGAAGGTGCAGCAACCACTCAACTCCCCCATGTCATGAAATGGCAGTGTACTAGACAGCCTCAATTTTATCTGCCACTTTGTTTCCTTGTACGCTGCAGTTCAGTATTAAAAAGATGGTTAAGATGCTCAAGCTACCTGAAATAGTTCCAAGAAACCTTCAGTGTGGTCCAAAGTGGTTGAAAGAGAGCTGAACCAAGAAAGAGCTTGCATTCAGGAACAAGGAACAACACATCAGCAACCCTGAAGACTAGGTGGAGACAGAGATATGTTATGAAAACCAGCATATAGAGATGAAGCAATTCAAGGAAAAGTCATTCTACCCAATGCCTTCGTGTTGGGCTTCACCCTACAGGTTTACCAGCCCTGTACTTGACCAGTGTAGGGACAGAATAAAGAGCCCAGAATTACCACAAGAGATAACAATGAGTTAGTGGCTAGGGAGATCTTACATGTCTGAAGCAAGGTCCTGGAGTGACACCCACCATGCAGCAGATGGAGGCAGGATGTGGTAGCAGTCTTCACTACTGTGGGAGAGTGAAGTTACCGCTTATATGGGGAACGGACATCAAATTGGCCCATCAGTTAACAGAGAAATAAGCAAAGGGGCACACCCCTCATCGCCTCTTTGATAAGCTATCTTGGTGGAGAAATTCTTATCTAAAGATTAGAGCAGTCTCCTAGCTGGGGCCTGGGACAAGTATGTGAGAGGGTCAGTCACTTGAGTAAAGTGTAGGTGAAGCAGGCACTGGTTCAGCAAGGATGTATGTATGTATGTGAAAGTCGCTCAGTCATGTCAGACTCTTTGCTACCCCATGGGCTGTAGCCCAATAGGCAACTCCATCCGTGGGATTTTCCAGGCAAGAATACTGGAGTGGATTGCTATTTACTTCTCCAGGGGATCTTCCTGACCCAGGGATAGAACCCAGGTCTCCTGCATTGCAGGCAGACTCTTTAACCATCTGAGCCACTCAAGGGATACAGATAGGAAGAAAACAGCCATCTTGGGTGGCCTGATCATGGACTTAGGGCTGCAAAGACTATCTGGATATACATGCCTCTCAGTGAAAATTGTTGGGAGTGTGGGTGCTGGTGGTATTCTGGACAAACCTGTGGTAAAACTGGACAGAACCAGTTTTCAAACACCTGATGGAATGAAGCCATGAAATAGGACACTGAATAGCATTTTTGAAGTGTAATGTCACTTTTCTTGCCAATTTAGTTTGGACAAAGATTGTAGCCATTTTCAGAAGGAATGTAATTTTAGAATTAAAATATTCTAAATTATTTTGAGAGGTAGAAACCACTCTCTCGACATTAAAAAATAGGGACTCATAAAAATATCCTATAGCAGAAAATAAAACATTTTATTATTGGTAACTGTGATAAGTAAAAAGAAAATTAAAAGAAAAGAAAAAGAGTAGTATCTCCAGCTTTTGGATTGTAGTACCTGATGGGAATCCCAAGATACTGTTTCTCTAAAATTTGGGAAAGGAACAGTGTCAAGTATAAAAATCAAATGCTAGACTTGAATTGTCTTAATTTTATGTAGGATATAACACAGGGGATTTAGAAGTGGACAAAAAAGAGAAAATTGTAAAAAGAAAAATTGCTGACCAGTATCTGTATATTATCAAGGGGTGCCAATTGCTAAAAAATTAATGAAAAAAATATCATCATCCAAAATCATTCTGTTTTAGTGGCATTTATGTATTTCCTGTTTTACTAATGATTGAGTGTATTTGTCATTTTCTTAAATAATTAAAGGTAACAAAGCAATACTCTGTGCATTCGTGCTCATCACACACTTCTCTTTCTTTTTCCCTAGTTATAAACTGTTTTATCTAATCATTGGCATTAGACAGAATTGGGTCCTAGAAAACAAAATGCTTATTTAAATAAGATAATTTAGCCATTTATTCCTAAAGTTTAATGTTCTAAAAAGGTAATTATAAGCACAAATTTCAGAGACCTTTATTGTATAAGTTGAAGTTGTATAATTTGATTTGAAACAATTTTGTCATGTGTGTTCCTTTTTACATGAAAAAAAAGAATGTCACTGTCTTTTAGTCTTCAATTTCCAATGTTGTTTTTAAGAGTGGCAATCCCTTGCAAAATGTAAGTCTCAAGCTACACTGCAAGAATCTATTTTTATAGAAGGAAATATCCTTCTGTATGATCCTCAAATGAAAAGCTGTCATCCGTCTTCTGAATAGGCTTTATCCCTCCTTCAATGGCTAGTTTTTGAAACTGCTGATGACTAGAAGCAATTCTTTATAACTCGCTAAATAAAGACATCAGTCTATCAGCAAAAAACAGTACATGAGCTGGAAGGGGCAGCTGTCTCCAAGGGAGTGGGGGATGGGGAAGAAGAGCACTTACCAGCTTAGTTAAAAGCTGCTCAGTGTTACTATCAAGTGTGTGTCAATGTGATGTGTCCTTACAATTTAAAATGCTGCTTCAAGCAAAAGTTTTTTCTTCTTTTTTCTTAATTTATGCTATATTAACCTAAGTATATAAATTCTTCTGTGCAAAAGATTCATACCCTACCATCAAAGGTAATTAAAGTCGGAAAGGAAACTTCAAAGCCAGAATGAGAACTGAATCTTAAAATGATCAGTTCATTTTAGGATTAAAGAAAAAGCGTTATTCAGAATTCCTTAGAGAAAAGCAAAGGTGAAGCAAAAAAGTCCATAGTACCTCATCCACATATCTCACCCTCTCACACCCTGACGTTGCCTCGTTATTGTACTCTTTTTGTGAAATAGGATATATTATAATAAGAATCGTTGAAAAGGTACAGTGTGATATGCTATTCAAAAGTGGTTGGATAGAGTAAGAATTTATCATTCATGTAGCTTATATATTTTCTTTATAGAATCCCCTCATTTTTCCCACTGCTTATTGGAAAGGTTTAAGGATCTTCTTTTTCTTCCCCATATTTTGAAAAATCATAAAAATGTTCCTTGGTATAGATCTTTTAAAAAAATCTGTTTTTGCTGGGCGTTTTAGTTTAGCTTGTATAATATGTAACTCATGTTCTCTAGTCCTAGGATATGTATTAACATTATTTCATTGGACATTTCTTCTCTTCCATTTTTCTCTTTCTCTCTGTTGGCTCTGTTAGATGGGTCTCCTAGTAGTCGACTTGTTTCTTCCCACCATTCACTATCTCTCTGTCTTTCTCTTTCTCTCCCTTCTGCCTGTCTGTCTCTCTCTCTCTCTCTCTCACACACACACAATCTTTTCTTTTAACCCTGGTTATGAAATAAAGTATTAGTAAGATATTTGATAGCATGGTCCTTTTCCACTCTTCCCCTTACTTTTTGTGGTGTGCTATAGATAGATGGATAGATAGAGATAAATTTTAAGCAGAAAACTTAAATGATTTTCTTTTATCATTCTATGATAAGGTGTTTATTTCTTGAGTTCATATTAATTTATCAGAACTCCTAATCAAATGCTGTAAATTTGTTGACTTTCCTTGTCAATTTCCTATGTCATTCTCTTTTTGTTCTCTTTTTCCAGAAAGTTTTCTTAACTTATTTTAAAAATTATGTTGAATTTTTAGTTTCTGCTTTTGTATTTTTAACTTTGAGAAGAGCTTTCTGCTGTTCTCTGATTTTAGACCTTTTTTCTGTTATAACTTGCTTTTATTTCATAACTGTAAGATCACTTTGTGAACTGTGTGTCAGTTCCACCTTATCTATCATTTCTATTGTCTACTTGTTGATTTTGCTTTTTGTTGTTTGACTTGATTTGTTTATACCGTTCTCTGATTTTCATTCTAGATAATGCAATGTCTATTCTGTTAATGTTTGAGAGTAAATCACTAAAAGTTAATGATATAAGGTCCATGTATAGATACATGCATCAGAGAACTTTTAAACTGTCACATTTAGTGTGGTATAACTGTTTGGAGGGCTCCCCTGGTGGCTCAGTGGTAAAAAAAAATCTGCCTGCAGTACTGGAGACATCGGTTCAATCCCTGAGTCGGGAAGATCTCCTGAAGAAGAAAATGGCAACCCGCTTCAGTGTTCTTGCCTAGGAAATCCCATGGAGAGAGGATCCTGGCAGGCTACAGTCATGGGATTGCAAAAAAGGCAGATATGAGTTAGTAACTCAAAGCAAAACAGCAGCAATAACTGTTGGTGGGGGAGGCAGGGATGATCTTGTCATTGTATAAAGAGAATTAACACATATGAATATTGGGTATGGCTTTTTCTTGGTACGTTTATTTTCTCCATATATGAGTGCTCCTTTCTGCTGGCCAGTGTTCTAACCTGTCTACCAGAGCTCTGTAAACACAGTAAGGAAAGTGAATGAGAGGAGGGGATAGATTTAGCACTTGAATCGGTACTGTAGCCATTATTTGCCAGGCAGCATATGTGTGTGTACTTACATACCTATATATTTAAATATAAGATACAAATGAAGAATACCAACCTGAAGCATGTGAATATAAAATACCTGAATCTAGACCAGTGTGGTCATTTTCTAAAGCTATGCTTTCCTTACACAATGTGACTACATCTTTTTTGCCAGCTGAAGAGGAAGTATAATAACTATTCTGAAAAATTGCTGGCCTCCTAGAAGTATTTCCACTATATGAATGTGCATTAGAATCAACTGGAGGGTGTTCATTTACTATTTACTAATATTTGACTATTCTCCAAACCATGTCTATTAAGTCAGAATGAAGCTCTGAGACCAGGTATTATCATTTTTATTTTACACATTATTCTGATGCAGCTGAACCAGTGAGAAGCATACTGTAATAAATAACTAATAATAAAGCCCTTTTAAAAATAAATTATCAGATATATCACAGCAGTAAGAAAGCAATACATTAGAAACATTTCCTTCTTCCAAACTCTAATTCTTTAAAATGGAATTCTTCTAGTAAGTGTTAATTTCTGTGCCAAAAAACCAGAGTGAAAAAGGAGTCAAAAATACAAAGTTTATTTATCTCCAGTGAAGAGCTCTGAAAAGCACCGTAGTGGAGAATTGTGAGGCTGAGTTTATCAACTCAGGCATTGGTCAGTGTAACCAAAGTAATGAAAAAAGAGGATTTGTAACCTAGGACATTGGCCCCATGACCAGGCAATCTAAATTATTGTTCATAGGATATCAGGAAAACATGCATGTATATTTTAGGTTAGCAGTCAATAACTAAAGTCAATAGACAAGTATTTTTCTAATTTGCTTAATCCTTAATATTACTTGGTATATTTGTTAAAAGTATTTCTGAGCCTAGTAAAATTCACTACACCTCATAATTTAGACTCTAAGTAATATTAATGAATATATGTATTTTTAGCAAATGCTTCCTGATTTCTTTTTTACAGGTTTTCCTATTAAATGGTAGTGATACAGAATTCTATTGTTTCCTATTGACCAATCGTGATAAGGTCTTCCCTGGTAGCTCAGCTGGTAAAGAATCCACCTGCAATGCATGAGACCCTGGTTTGATTCCTGGATTGGGAAGATCACCTGGAGAAGAGCTAGGCTACCCACTCCAATATTTATGGGCTTCCCTGGTGGCTCAGATAGTAAAGAATTAACCTGCAATGTGAGAGACCTGACGTAGATCCCTGGATTGGGAAGACCCCCTGGAGGAGGGCATGGCAACCCACTCCAGTGTTCTTGCCTGGAGAATCCCTATGGACAGAGGAGTCTGGCGGGCTACAGTCCATGGGGTCGCAAAGAGTTGGACATGACTGAGCAAACAAGCACACAATCATATGATGAAATTATTGTATTAGGCAAAACTTACAGTAGCAGAAGACATTTATCAGTTGTCACAATCAATAGGCAGACCGAAAAAAAAGACCATTACAATGCAAGCCCATTATGGAAACATGATTAACCTAACAATACAAAATAATTACATACAATTTGGAGGGTTAAATAGAGTGATGTGATAAATGGAACTGCACATATGCACATATTTTCATCTCTCCATCCAGTCTATATCTTTTGGCTCATGTATTTAATCCATTTACGTTTAAGGTAATTGTCAATATGTATGTTCCTATTACCATTTTCTTAATTGTTTTTATATAGATCTTTTTATATAGGTCTTTTCCTTCTCTTGTGTTTCCTCCTTAGAGAAGTTCCTTTAGCATTTTTCTGTAAAGCGGGTTGGGTGGTGCAGAATTTTCTTAACTTTAAACTTGTCTGAAAAGCTTTTGATTTCTCCATCAAATCTGAATGAGAATCTTGCTGGGTAAAATATTCTTGGTTGTAGGTTCTTCTGTTTCATCACTTTAAATATATAATGCCTCTCCTTTCTGACTTTCAGAGTTTCTGTAATCAGTCGATAACCTTATGGAAGTTTCCTTGTACTTTGTCATTTTTCCCTTATTGCTTTTATTATTTAACTGTGTCTTTAATTTTTGTCTGTTTGATTACTGTGTGCCTCAGTGTGTTCCTCCTTGGGTTTATCCTGACTGAGACTCTGTGCTTCCTGGACTTAGCTGACCATTTCCTTTCCCATGTTAAGGAATTTTTCAGCTACTATCTCTTCAATATTTTCTCAGATCATTCCTCTGTCTCATCTTCTTCTGGGACCCCATAATGTTAATGTTGGTGTGTTTAATGTCCCAGAGGTCTCTCTCAGACTGTCTTCTTTTTAATTTTTTTTTTCATTCTTTTTTTTTTTTTTTCTTTCTATAAACTGTTCTGTGGCAGTGATTTCCACCATCCTGTCTTCCTGGTCATTTATCCATTCTTCTGCCTCCGTTATTCTGCTATTGATTCCTTCTACTATATTGTTCATCTCTGTTTGTTCTTTAGTTCTTCTAGGTCTTTGGTAAACAATTCTTCCATCTCTACTGTTTTCCTGGGATCTTGGATCATCTTCACTATCATTTTTCTAAATTATTTTTCTGGAAGGTTACCTATTTCCACTTCATTTAATTGTTTTTTCTGGGGTGTTATCTCATCTCTTCATCTGGAATATAACTCTGATTTTTCATCATGATTAACTTTCTGTAGTGTGGTTTTTGTTCTAGCCACTCTGGGATTGTGATTCTTCTTGCTTCTTCTGGCTGGGCCCTTCCAGGGCTGTTGCTCCCAGTGCCCCCGTCGCTGCACTGAGCCACTGCAGACCCACCCAGTGGGTATGGGATTTGTTTTTATGGCAATTGTGCCCCTCCTACCATCTCATCGCAGCTTCGTTTTTGTCTTTGGACATAAGGTCTTTTTTCTTGGCGGTTCCAGTGCCCTCCTGTGGGTGGTTGTTCAGCAGCCAGTTGCTCTTTTGGTTCTCTTGCAGGAGGAGATGAGCACATCTTTCTCCTCTGCCATCTTGAACTAGATGTCTGCCTATGACTTTTAGCAATAGGTGTATTTGGATAACCATGTGCTAGACACTCAACTTCATAATGTCAGGGAATTGTGCTTCTTATTTTCTTTTTCATTTTGGGGTTTACTTTCCATGCTGCCTGACACTGAGGAACTCAGTGCATTATTATGGTAACTTTCCCACAGTCGTGTAAATTGCCTGCTAATGGGTAAGTTTATATTTAAGTGTAAACCAGTTATATTTACTCTCTAACTGAAATATTTGGAATTAACCTTCTCTTAATTATCATTTTATGAATTCAATTTAGACTTTATTGCTGCTTTAGTTATTTTTCTCCAAGTCTTTCATTCTGTGGACTGAGTATGATTCTTCCTAACTACATTACTTTTCCCTCATGTTGTGGAAGTTTTACATCTTAGTTGTATTGCATTCAAATTTAACTTGAAGTTTAAAAAAGAACTGCAACATAAATATCTGTATCTGTTTCTTTAATTATGAGCATTGAAATTGTATCCTGTTTTAAAATATCTTGTAGGATAAAATTAGAAAATTACTATCATTTGTCTTGCTAAATTTCCTAAATTAAATGCCCCAAGAATGAGTGGATTTTAATCACAAGTATTATTTTTATTATTTCTCTATGTGACAGGCATTTTTCTTATTTTAGCTTTACCTCTATTGAGAATATCTTATACAAAGAATTATCTCTTGTTATTCTTTCCACCTGATAAATCCATAGGAATACTTCTCTGAACAATTAGTACTTATATCTAACTGATCCATGATGGAATCTATGTGTAATTTGGAAAGAGTTTTTAGTACTTTACTCATTTAGAAGATGGAAAACAAACAGTATATTCTCTCTGTAGCTGTTCTAATTCCATATTTATTTTGTTGACCATTTATTCTTCAAAATATGATTACTTATACATTGTTTTTATGTGATTAAAAAATTTAAGTGATTGCAAACATAATCTGGACTGGTAAAATGGAATTAGTTTTGGTGTCGGTATGGACACTAGTATGCAACAATTTATATATGTTTAGAAGACAGAGGATTCAAAGAATCAAGAATTTTCAAGTTTGCCAACTTGTACTATCTTATCTAAAAGAAAGTCAGAAACCAAGAGTTTCAGCTAAATATGATTGGCTCCACATTGTACAGAGAATGAAATCCTTCTGACTGACTTCTGACTTCTAACTTTGACTGTGAGAACAGTCTTAGAATTCAGGATAATTTTATCTGAAATCAAGTTCCCACCAAATTTGCCTTCTCTTTGCTGACAACTGATATCATTTTCTTAGTGACTGCTTTTCCTAAGTTTTCTGATTAGAATGTTTCACTTCTTCCATCTATTTAACAGTGCTCATTTAAACAAGTCTAGCTAAAATTCTGGGTCCTCGCAAATGCCTTCTATGAATACATTATTTGTAGATGATCTTATTCTCCTCCAAACTCTGATGACATGTGTCCAAACAAGAATTTAACTCATTTTTAATTAAAAACATTATTGAGGTAAATATAGATTTACATATAGTTATAATAAATAATAAAGAAAGAGCACACCAAGAACTGTTTTGATAACAAACCCCTGATCTTATTCAAAGTTCCTTAATTTTACTTGCATTTATTTGTGTGTGTATGTGTCTTGATATTGCTTGTCTCTGATGTTGCTTACTACTTATACACCATCTTTCTCTCTACATATAGGTGAGAGCACTTGGGACCAAGGGTTATGCTGTAATTTTATTAGGTGACTGACACTGAATTCAAGCACATTACTTTATAGACAGAATTCATGTAATCAATGATATTGATTGGTTGATTGGTCAGATAAATGGGCTGAGTATTTTCCTTCATTTCTCTATTTGATTGAGCTTTGGAGACAGTTCAGTTCAGTTCAGTTCAGTCACTCAGTCGTGTCCGACTCTTTGCGACTCCATGAACTGCAGCACACCAGTCCTCCCTGTCCATCATCAACTCCTGGAGTTCACCCAAGGCCCACTCAAAGCCATGTCCATTGAGTCAGTGATGCCATCCAACCATCTCATCCTCTGCCGTCCCCTTCTCCTCCTGCCCTCAATCCCTCCCAGCATCAGGATCTTTTCAAATGAGTCAGCTCTCTGCATCAGTTGGCCAAAGTATTGGAGTTTCAGCTTCGACATCAGTCCCTCCAATGAAGACCCAGGACTGATCTCCTTTAGGATGGACTGGTTGGATCTCCTTGCAGTCCAAGGGACTCTCAAGAGTCTTCTCCAACACCACAGTTCAAAAGCATCAATTCTTCGGCACTCAGCTTTCTTTATAGTCTGACTCTCATATCCATTCATGACTCCTGGAAAAACCATAGCCTTGATTAGACGGACCTTTGTTGGCAACGTAATGTCTCTGCTTTTTAATATGCTGTCTAGGTTGGTCATAACTTTCCTTCCAAGGAGTAAATGTCTTTTACTTTCATGGCTTCAATCACCATCTGCAGTGATTTTGGAGCCCAGAAAAATAAAGTCAGCCACTGTTTCTACTGTCTCCCCATCTATTTCCCATGAAGTGATAGGACCAGATGCCATGATCTTAGTTTTCTGAATGTTGAGCTTTAAGCCAACTTTTTCACTCTCCTCTTTCACTTTCATCAATAATATTTTACTCAATTATTTAATTGTTATAGGCAGATAATATTACATTCTATATTCACAAAAGTTCCTCTTCACTTTAGTTTCTCTCTTTAGTTCCTCTTCACTTTCTGCCATAAGGGTGATGTCACCTGCATATCTGAGGTTATTGGTATTTCTCCCAACAGAAGACACTATTATTCTGTCAGTGATCTTCAGCTATATACACTACAAAGCTATAAAAATCACCAAGGATATTTTGAATAATACCTTCTCTCAAATTGGAATTCCTTGCTTAGTAGACGTGGGGTTGGTCTGGAGAACTGTGGTTCTCTAGGTTTGTCTGATGAGAATCTGGCTTTAAAAGTAGAGCCCTAAGTCATCGGATTTTCACCAGAATACTCTTTAGAAATTGAAAAACCAGAAGGAAATCCTAGTGAGCTTATTTCTAGGATGTGATAAAGGTCAGTTCAGCTCATTTCAGTCACTCAGTTGTGTCCAGCTCTTTGTGACCCCATGGACTGCCGCACACTAGGCCTCCTTGTCTATCACCAACTCCCGGAGTTTGCTCTAACTCACGTCCATTGAGTCGGTGATTCCATCCATCCATCTCTCCTCTGCCGTCCCCTTCTCCTCCCTCCTTCAAAGACCCAGCATCAGGGTCTTTTCCAATGAGCCAGTTCTTCACATCAGTTGGCCAAAATATTGGAGTTTCAGCTTTAGCATCAGTCCTTCCAATGAATATTCAGGACTGATCTCCTTTAGGATGGACTGGCTGGATCTCCTTGCAGTCCAAGGGACTCTCAAGAGTCTTCTCCAACACCATAGTTTAAAAGCATCAGTTTTTCAGTGCTCAGCTTTCTTTATAGTCCAACTCTCATATCCATACATGACTACTGGAAAAACCATAGGTTTGACTAGACAGATCTTTGTTGGCAAAGTAGTCTCTGCTTTTTGATATGCTGTCTATGTTGGTCATAACTTTTCTTCCCAGGAACAAGTGTCTTTTAATTTCATGACTGCATTTACCATATGCAGTGATTTTTGGAGCCCCCCAAAATAAAGTCTGCCAGTTTCCACTGTTAAATGTAGGATGGCATAAATGAACTGTGTGACACATGAAGGATTACAGTATTACAGAATTTTTTTAGTATCTTGAGTTTATCACAGTATCTTGAGTATATTCACTAATCTGAAAAAGAACACACCATGTCTGCAAAAATTTGAAACTTGTGCATTAATTTACACATGCTATGGCATTTTCCTTTGGTTTATTTTCTTCTCTTTCATTACACTGGTACAACGAACATCATGTTCCTACAACCGGAGATTATGAAATCTAAATTTAAAAATTAAAAGTAAAATTTTCGTAAACATATTAAAGAACTCACTAAATTTCAAGCTTAAACTATGTATTGATAAGAAGTAAATTATTGAAAATAATTTTTAAAACTGGGTTATTTTGTAGCATAAAAATTAAAATATCATCAACATATGTTTAGAGCTCTTTGTAGCCTACAGATAGTCATAATTATTATGCTATCTTGCATTTACAAATATTAAATTATTTTGACATTATTAACAATTATTTATGCAGGCAAAGATAAAGATGTAAAGCAGAACAAAAAAATAAGTGTTTGAAACATATTAATTGTATTTTAATTATTATTATATGAGTATGTAAAGCATACAATTTACTGTATCATTCAATTTAGTATGTAACTATACATTGTTGTATAAAAGCATACACTATACGTGTTATATATATTTATAGTATTATATCCTTTTTTCTTTCTTATTGCCTTTTATTTTATTTTTGTAACTTAAAATTTTTATTTTGTATTGGGGTATAGACTCTGATATTGAGAAATATTGAGGGCAGGAAGAGAAGGGAGCAACAGAACATCCTTCTGGTTGGATGGCATCTGGTTGGATGGTTGGATGGCATCATCAAGTCAGTGGACATGCGTTTGAGCAAAGTCTGGGAGACAGTGAAAGACAGGCAAGCCTGGCGTGCTGCCGTCCGTGTGGTCACGGAGTCGGACTCGGCTGAGTGCCTAAACAGCAGCAGCATAGCCAGTTACCAGCACTGTGGTAGTTTGAGGTGAACGACACAGGGACGCAGCCATGCATATACATGCATCCCCCTCCCCCAGACTCTCCTCCATCAGGCTGCCACAAAACGCTGAGCAGAGTTCCATGTGCTATACAATAGGTCTTTGTTGATTATCCATATTAAATATAGCAGGATGTACATGACCTTCTCAAAGTTCGTAATTATTCTTTCCCCCTCGCAACCGTAAGTTCATTTTCTAAGCCTGTGAGTCTACTTACCTACATGTTTTGTAGGTAAGTTCGTTTATATCATTTCTTTTTAGGGTCCACGTATAAGGGATGTCATATGATATTTCTCCTTCCATGTCTGACTTACTTCCCTCAGGATGACCCTCTCAGGGTCCATCCATGTTGCTGCAAATGGCATTATTTCATTCTTTTTAATCTCTGAGTAATATTGCATTGTATATATGTGCCATTTCTTTATCTATTCCTCTGTCAATGGGCATTTAGATTGCTTCCATGTCTTGGGTATTATAAACAGCGCTGCAATGACATTGGGTGCATGTATCCTTTTGGATCATGTTTTTCTTCAAGTATACACTGAGGAGATTATTTTAAAATTGCTTGCTTAGAAGTATTATATAAAAGATATCTAAATTAGGTACAGTAATTATCCTTATAAGGATAATGATTAATATATGTAATTATAGTAGTACCTGATTCTGTAAGATGGAAAATTTGAAATCTTTGCTAAAGGGTTCCCTAGATCAAATTTGAAAAATCCATAATAGAAATAAAAGAGACTGTAATACTTATTAAGGGACTTTTAACTGAAATTTGATATATAATTACATATACTTAAGTTATTCTAGGAAGTCAAGAACAAAGAGTGGTATAATATAAATATAAGAATCATTTATCTATATAAAAGTTTTATGTTATTTTATTTAACTGAGAAATGTAAACACATTTTTTTTCAATGTTTCTGAAACCAGACTCTAAGCAGGTCAACAGAAGGATTAGTTTCAGTGTGGGGAGAAAAGAGATACTTCCTTTGAATTGTTTGAGTAAAGTTAAAATAGGACATCTTGTTCTCTGAAATGATAACCTTTTGTGAATATAGAATGTAATATTATCTGCCTATAACAATTAAATAATTGAGTAAAATATTATTGGATTGGCCAAAAAGTTCATATGGGTTTTCCTGTACCATCTTATCAAAAACCCAAATGAAGTTTTTGGCCAACCCAATAGTGTGGAATCATGATGAATTAATAAATTGCCCATAAAATATACAAGGCACAGTATAAGGAAAATAGACTATTTGTTAGTTTACAAATAATCACTTTTGAAATTTTACAAATATTGAAAAATATCACATAGAAAATTATTGATACGATTATATTTCAGATTTTATATATAAAAATAATAAAAAAAGAATCTAATGGTAGGGGATATATTTTTATTGAAAGTTAATTTTAAAGAATTATTTTAATAAATATGAAAAGTTTACTCTTATTATATAAATTAGCAAGTAGTACAAACAATAGAAATAAAATTACAAATGATAACATCTATTAACAAAATAGGTTACTATTGCCAGTAATCAGTATATAAAAATTCAAGCAGTTTTGAGGTACTATTTAAAAACTGCTGGATTGCATGTATATTATCTATAGTGAAACAGATCACCAGCCCAGGTGGGATGCATGAGACAAGTGCTCGGGCCTGGTGCACTGGGAAGACCCAGAGGAATCGGGTGGAGAGGGAGGTGGGAGGGGGGATCGGGATGGGAAATACATGTAACTCCATGGCTGATTCATGTCAATGTATGACAAAACCCACTGCAATGTTGTGAAGTAATTAGCCTCCAACTAATAAAAATAAAGGGAAAAAAAACTGCTGGATTACCCCCAACACTAATTAACAGATATTTATACCAGTAGACCACTGAATTTGATAAAATAGTTTATTCATTGCTTGAAACAATATGCCAAAATATTTTCAATGATTATGTTTGTATTGATTAAGTGTGCAATTCTATGGAACTTATCTCAGAGAAATAAATACTTTTTTTTCAAGAGATTAAAAAGTCTCTTGCATGAATTAATTTGCTTCATAAATAAATAAAAACAACCTAAATATCCTAAAACTGTTGAAAAACTAGATTGTATTGCTTTGAATTCATGGTATATTGGACAGTAATTAAAATTAAAATCATAAAACCAATTCTAAAGCATGAAAATATGTACTAGATAACATGAAAAATAATCACAAGGCAAAATTGGAACTATGATTATAAAAAGTTAGTATACCCTCACATATGCACATATTAGTTTTCATTTTATGTTGTGGGCTTACATTTCTACCTTTTTTACAAAATTATAAAAATCATATCACTGTAAAAAATAATGTATTGTTATTACATTTTCACCATCAAGGGGAAAAAAGTGCTATTTCAGAAAACTGAACAAAAACAAAATCTTTCAATAAAGCAGGTATATAACCTAGTTAAATTTCCTTAAAATTGTTAGAAAACCTACATCATAATAAAATTTAAAAGGAAAGATAACAGATGTTAACTTTATTTCTTGGCTGCATGATTTAATAAGGTAATCTTTTTATACAATAAATTAATGTCATAAAAGATGTAGACTGCAGATGTATTGTTGATTAAGTACAGTAAATGTCAAACAGAATGGAAATAGTTAGCAAAGGAAATCATTGTGTATACAAAAATCATGCATGTATAATTTCCACACACATAGTTAAATAAAAAAAAAAATCAATTAAGAGCAAACTCTGTTTAACATTTACTCTGTAGTGGAATAATGTACAGAAAATATCTGTCCTGAAAGAAAAACATTTTTAAAGTTTAATGTCATTGCAGGCATTAGATTTTGAAAAGATAGGAGAATGCTTTTTAATGAATGTGAAGTAATATTTCAAGGGAAAACTATTCTCTAATAGAAAGTTACTATTCATAGAAACTAATTATAAGAGGATTTCACTAATTTTAAAGGTGTCTGACCAAGGTGAAAAATTAACAATGAATCATATTGCCATTGGCTGATCATCTGGTGATGTGCCAACACTACATCAAGTGTGTGCCTAAGAACTCATGGAGCTTATTGACTCACTTGCCACAGATGCATTCACCACAAGATTGCTGGGTGTGTGCTTGTAGAATATCAAATTATTAAATGATATATTTAAAAGACCTAAATTTCAGTGAATTTTTTTTCTTTCTCACTAAGATATTCATAATTCTTTAAGGTGACAAGTAATTACTCAGTGGTTAAGTGACAGGCTAATTAGCTAATGCTGCATTTGTACTTTCAGAATTCAAAGAAAATGTAAATGAATCAGTCATTAATAAAAATAAATTTTGATTGGATTGGTTTCCTTGAGATTAAAAATGTTTTTTTCCAAAATTTTTTCATCAACAGAAAATATAAAAATTTTGACCATTTAAGTTTTCTAGTATTTATCCAGATATTTTATGTGAATATCTAATTGACTTCATATCTTCATAGCTTAGGTGAGATTTGGTAATGTTTTGGCAAAATGTACTACTTATGAATCAATATGGGAAAAAATAGCAAAGCATTTCTAAAACATACTTCATTTTTGAAGTAAAGAAATCTAACTTTCTATATTGGTGCTATATCTTGTTCAGAAAAATCCTTGCATATTTTTAACAGCATGTATATATCTATAGTGAAACAGATCACCAGCCCAGGCGGGATGCATGAGACAAGTGCTCGGGCCTGGTGCACTGGGAAGACTCAGAGGAGTCGGGTGGAGAGGGAGGTGGGAGGGGGGATCGGGATGGGGAATACATGTAACTTCATGGCTGATTCATGTCAATGTATGACAAAAACCACTGCAATGTTGTGAACTAATTAGCCTCCAACTAATTAAAAATAAAATAAAATAAAAAATAAAAAAATATCAAAGCCTTAAAAAAAAATAAAAATAAAAAGGCTCAAAACAAGCACAAGGTTTTTCACTTCAAAACAGAAAAATCCTAAATTAGCACTTTTCCATAATATACAAAGAAATTGATTAGTGTTAAATAAATGGGATTTCTACAGGGAACAGTCCACATATATCAAAAAACAAGAGAAACAATTTTTATGTTGATATTTAAAGTTTGACAAGCTTCTTAAATTTCATTTAGCATCATTTCCTAAATGATGTTTGATAAATGATGTATATGCTTTAAGTAATATTTTTTGCCAAGTTTTTTTCATTAAAGATATTTTCTACATGGCTACCTTTTTTGAGAGAGAAAGATTCTTGTTTGAAGAATAAGAGTGATACCTTAAACCTCCAATATTTGTAAAGGAACATTGTCAGATTTTTGTTTGCCAGAGGTTTTCCAATTGTGAGTGTGTGTGCATTTTTATTTTTTCCTGTTTAGTTATAGCTTTATTATACAACACTTCTGGTGTTTGTACCAATAGGCTATATCTATGTATTTTAATTATGGTAAAATATAATAACCTAAGATTTACCATTTTAATCATTCTTAAATGTACAATTCAGTGGCATTATGTACATTCACATTGTTATACAACCATCACCACTATTTCCAGAACTTTCTCATCATCCCAAACAGAAACTCTGTGCCTATTAAACAGTAACTCCTCTCTCCCTTTCCCCTCAGCTCCTGCCAATCTCTATTCTACTTGTCTCTACCTCTTTTGTGTGTGTGTGTTTTCTAACAAAGGAGAACAAAATCTCAGTCAGTATACTTGGTGTGGTGTCTGTTATTTTTATCCAGATTTATATATGTATATATGCTTCTTTTTTCTGCTAAGAGAAGATAGTAACCTGATATAGTCAAAAGAAAATTCATATATAGGATCTACTGAGACTACTTGTTACAGCGGTTCAACACTACAGGTTGATTAACTTGTTATGCATATATTATACTTATTTAATTTACATTTAAGAATGTTTTCCAAATTAGCTCTCAAGATAGAATTTTCTTTTACTGATGTCTTTTTTCATAGCTCTTTGCAATCTCTAAAAATCATTCTGTCTTCTTATATTCTGCTTGTGAGATTATTTCTAATGTACCTCCTGGGAAATATTTTCTTTGAAATTGACAGCACTTAATGAAAAATATATACATATTCATAATTAAAAGGAAGATACTGAAAAATGTTGCTTGTATATAATCACTCTGAGCAGAAGAATTATTTTGAACATGAAAGAAATCATTAACTGTAAATAATCCAGGGATCAAAGTTCTGAGGTCGGGGGAGAAAGAAAAGTGGGCTAGAGGACAGACTCTCCACCTTGTGTGGGCTGAATGAAGGGCTATCTGAAACACAAGTCCAGAGAAGAAAAAGAAGCACAATTATGCCAACACCAAAACTTCCTTCAGGATAGGCCAGGAAGCATTAAAAGAAGCTGCATGAGCCATTATTAGTAGTGGAAGGGAGCATGATTTTTGATTAACTGATTTTTCCTTTAACATATTAATGATACAGAACTTTTCTCTAAATATGGCTAACATTTTAATGAAGGAAAATAAATATAAGGTTTCAGAAATTCACTTTTCTTCACAAGGACTCTCACTTGAGTTAAAAAAAAAAAGATTTTTTTTTTTAAATACATTTTTGGTCATACAAATTACATTGTAGATTTAGGATTTTTGAAACATCATTAGTCTCAATCATGTCACAAATATCCATACTATAACTGTGTGCATTTAAAATTGGGCTCAATTTATGAAAGTTAGCATTGTATACATATTTTTCTCTATCTGATGTACTTTTGGACATATATATGTACATTTTGGGTTATATATTATACATTTATATATTAGAATTTTATAAAAAAGCACCCGTGTTAATTGTTAAGACATTTCTCTATTTTGAGAAATGCCATTGTGTCAGTTAGGGGTATGTTTATTTTCTGGACACAAGTTTAAAACTTTTTGAAGTTAGCAACAATATATTAAAGTTTTTGTATCACTCAGTTTTTATAACCTTTAGAAATATGCAATTAGAAAAATGAAGGGATGAACAAATTGCAAGATCATAGAAAGCTAGATAATATTTTTTTTAAAGTTAGTTATTGTCTTTTAAGTTGACAGTATTTAGGATAAAGACTATGATGAATAACAAAATATGGGAACGTATGTTTTTCAGAGTAGTAGTGGGAATGAGATATATTGAAAAAAGTTAACTATTTTCTTTTGTCTTTTTCACAACCAGTTGAAATATTGAGAATCTATAAATTAAAAATATGAAGCATGATAGCAAAGTTAACTAGGTTTAGAAGAATCAAGAATATGTCCTCAAAATTATTTTATTGAGATGATACTTAAGAGCTACATTGAGAGATAAATGTAGGAATAAAAGTGCATAGCTACCTAGAACTTCCAAAACAAACTAGATGCATTCATAAAGTCTCATCATACAAATGGTTTGATGTTATGGGCAAGAACCCAGATCTACTCCACTGATATATCTAGTTCTCAACCATTTTTGTTATCCATTTGTTCCTGTGAAGAAGTAGAAAGAGCATTGTGTTTGAAGTAAGAAAAATATATTTAATTCTAACTTTACTGTTTATTAGCATTCTGACTGTGAGCCATTTAAAGAACTAATTTGAGCTGTGGATTGACCACACTGCCAAGAATGAAAATAATAATGCATAATCACAAGTTTATTGTGATAATTAAATTAAGTCATACATGAAATTACAGTGATGAGTAATTATCAAGTGTTCAATCATGAAATGTTTTTATTTTCTTTTACCTCTAAGACTCAGAAAAATATTTGAGTACCTAGGTCTATAGATGGACTGACCTGGGAATAATTTAATTTAAAGTCAGAGGATTTTCCCAATTTTACATGGGAATTTATGAATTTTGGTTCTTTTTTGGCCTGTGATGGATTCTTAACCACAAAAGTGGGACTTGAAAGTGTACTCTTATTTCCACTGGTTGTGAATTGCCCCCCAAAGTTGTATAATGTGAAAATTCGTACTCTTTATATTCCATCTCTCACTGATAAAATAAGTAGTACATTATAGCAAAATGACTTCTAGTTAGAATATAGTCCTTATTTTTTTCCAGTATACAATTTTTGTAGTTTTTGTGATCCTTTGCCTTTGAACATTGATTGCAAGCAAAATGTTGCAACCATAGTAAAAATTGAGGCTTGAGATTTACCTATTATACTTAGATTGCATTATCATCATCATTGAATAAATTTTTAGAGCTATGGGATATTAAAACTTTAATTTGGGTAACCATTTTGCAATATCTCTCCTCCAATCTTGACAAGTTTACTTCAAATCCTAAATAAAATAAATGCAGAGGTGGAATAGACGCAGTAATAACAGGTGTCATTTCTGTCTCTATCGTGTATATCCAGAATCGGTACATGCTAAGGCTCTGCCAGCAGCAGTAGGAAAAATTAGACTTAAAGAACTTAAATTTTAAGGAAGAGAAATATAGATGTAAACTCTATATTGTACGTATAACATCTTTCAGACAAGGTGTTATTACTGTAGTATATTTGGAAGTTGATATAAACTGTACTGCTTGTTCTAAAAGGTAAGAGATTTAAATTTTCTTTTAAAAAGAAAATTGATTTATAAGAAAGAGAAAAATGCCACTGCTTGCTTGTTTTGAGATATCAAACTGATATTATTCTCATTTTCATAAGAGCAACGAAATATTTTACCTAGTATTCTTCAAAATACAATTTACAAATATATGCACTTTAGTAATAAAGCCGTAATTGTTTAGTGTATTTGTATACTTTCTTTTTGAGTACTTTCCCCATATTTGTTGTTCAGTTACTGATCTGAGACAAATACAAATACAAATATTCCTTTATATTTTATTAAATGCAGACTTACATCTGAAATGTATTCTGCCCTCCTTCAGCAAATGTCTGCCATTCAGAAACTAACATTATAAAGATGTTATTGGCATACCATAGTTTGCAGTTGGAATAAACATTTAGCTGAGTCTTTAGCCATTACCAATAATTTTGTGTTATTATCTTTCAGTAGCATAGAATAGAAACTCAGTAGCAAAAGGGTATTTTTTTTATTTCTGATTAAATTTATCACTGACATGAAGCAAAAGCTTTGTATGGTTTCTTATATAAATTGTACTATTTTATAGAAGGGTTTTGTGTGTCACAGAATGAAGTAAAGTAGCGATGCTTTTTAAGTGGCATATTATTCATTTTGAGATATTGTGTCATTTTCTCTCAAGAATAACTTTAGGGGGCACTGTGCTGCCAGTAGAGAACTCTTCCCCAGACAGCAGATCATATTGTTTTCTTTCTTTGCATATGAAAATATCTAATTTTTTTTAAGAAATCATGCCAAAAATATTAAACTTTCTTAAATTTGTGTTTTCCAATACAACACTGCCTAGAAAAGCAATTTTGAAAGTTGTCAGAGAACACTGAATATTGATTGCAAGCAAAATGTTGCTTCCAGAAAAAAAAAGTTACTTTTCAATAGTTACTTGGAGCTAAAGTTTGCTATCTCCAATTGCTCTGCTTTAGGAAACTAACAGTCCCAAACAACATACACAGGAAAAACAGAAAAAAAGCATCTCACCTGAGAGCAAAAAGGGTGTGGTAAAGCTATTTATAGTAATAATTGTCTGTACCATAACTGGAAAAAAAAAAATGTGCTAGTTGTCTGTAGAAAAATGTCGCTAGCAAGAACCAATATTCAAGATGTAGAGAATTTTATTTTTAATAAAATTTAGTTAACAGGAAAGTCAAGATGAAAAGAGAAACAACAGTGACAACAATAAACATAAAATGGTACCAGTACATACTCATTTGGTATTTTCAATCACTTAGCCCTATAAACCTCTCCTCCATCCCCACTTTCATCAATCATCTCTGACATCTGTATTATATTCTGAAACCAAAGCAGATCTTTTGTCATATGGAGAGATCAAAGCAAAGACTTTTGAAGAAACAATGCATCCTGTTAACAGAAACTCTTTCCCTTTGCTTGCATCTTTCAGATTGTCTGATTGTAATAAATTAATTCAGTTGCTTCTGCTAGAGCTACCTGGACGCTTTCTGTAGTCTACATCCAAACTATACAACATTACCTAACATAGTTATATATTTTTATTTTAGATATTTCAGAACCAATTAAAATGTTTGTCCTTCATATTACAAATGTATCTACTATCTCTTCTTCCTACATTTTCAGCTGATATTTGACATTAATGCCTATGACATATGCATGGGTACCATAGTAAAGATGGAGAATTGATTGATTTAGAAGAGAAACTATCTTTTTTATTATCTTTTTTCACATATCTTAATTCCCCAGGAAATATATGCTTAGATATGATGGTCACATGAAAAGGAAAGCAAATGAGTCTGAAGAAATCACAAATATTGAAATAGAAGTATATTAAACAACAGTGAGAAGTTTTTTTAAATGCTGATTTCAGGGAAACAGATGAACACTTGTGCTACTGGTAAAAAAGAGTTTAGTATATGTAATGCATCTTTTCACGAGTGCTGATTTGACATCTAGTATATTTCAACTGTTACCTTATTATTCTACTACACTTTTTTAAAGCCTATTAACTCTGCATTGGTGTGATAGTACAAAGAGTAGAAATAGGAAAATAATATGCATTTAACAAATATTTAGATATCATCACATACATAAGACATATGAGAGTGAATATCTAGCAGTTTTCTTAAGAAAAAAGTGAATAGATCTAAGAAAAATTGTAGGTGGACTTCTCTACTAGAGAATAGAAATGGTGAATAAATTAAAGATTCTAGTCAGTTCCTGATTATATCTTTAATTAAATGCTAAAAAGTTTATGTAAGTAGCTATCTTAACTTTAAGCCTGCATTTTTTGAATCATTGGTACATCAAGTGAATTGCTTTCTTCTTTCAATTCTGTATTAATGCAATTATGGGGGAAATTATTTGTTATAACGATATTTAAGAACATGTGAGGATCTCAAAATGCATTGCTTTTGAATGTCAAATATGTTTAGGGTTTCAGAATAGTTTTTCTCTAGCTGTATTTTCAAGCATTCTTATTCTCTTAGGACTTAAACGAATGGGGAGAATTAAGAAGAGTAGAAGAAAGAATATCAGATAATCCTAGATTTTATATCTTTATCAGTGCTCATTGGAAGAATTTTAAGAGATTAGCAACAGGCTAAGTGGATTTCTTACTTCCTCCTGTGAAATTTAATAATGTTCTTTATCTCCTGTTTATGACTTTGATGAAGTTCAACAAAATTCATAGAATAATTCCTTGAAACTCTTTGCCATTTCCTTCTCACATAGGTATGCTCTTCATGAAAAATGTACCATGATTTTTTTTTTCCATGAACTTCAGTAAAATAAAAGCTAGTGGTTAAGCACATAGAATGATGGCTACAGTATAGATTTTGTGATCCTCAGTGGAAATTGTTAATATTTCAGAAATCACAATCATAAGTTTGCTCTGCTTTTCACTTTCTGTAGTGGAATTTCTGATAATGTCTCATACCTTTAGAGGCAAACACTACTAAGGAGTTTCTATATCACAGAGTACATGAATATGCTCTAAAATATGGTTTCGTTTCATAGTAAACAATATACTATACCATCTTTTTTGAATATCTGTTTGACCGTTCAGGTTTTAATTAAATAAGCATTTCCCCCCATATTAAAGTTTATAGTTTTCTTTTTTTAAACTGGAGAACTATAATATTTTCTATAAGTTTTTATTGTTTTTTAAAAAATTAAACTATAAAGAATATATTTATCTACTTATTTAAATATGTTTTTTTCAATGATTAAATTTTCTTTTAACAATTATACATTGAATTAGTGTAAAGAATAGAATTGTCATATAATAATATGCACATATTCATAAATGCATACATCAGTAAAATGCAAAATTGATATATGAATTAGCTTAATTAAATATTTTGTAACCTTGAGTAAGAAAAATATTCAATATCAAATATTTTTATGAAGACTATATGGAAATTCTAAAATTTACTTGCAGAGTTAACTGAAAACATTTTGCTCATCTATAATTATTAAGAGCATTTCCCAAAATATACTTAGATTTGTGGCAATCCAGAAACATTTTAAGAGCGAAGTAGAATGGTTATTTGTGGATTTGGAAGGATATTTTTATGTATAGAAAAAACAATCATCCCTGCTAAGAATATCTGTAGAAAAATCCTTTTTGAACTAAATTTTGTTGGTTTTCTTTTTTTTTTTAATTGTTTATACGCAAGTAGACAAATAGCAACCAAAGTCTCCTCCAGGACATTTCATTTGCCTTTTTTTCTAATATGCTAATTTTTAGTTCTTGTTGGTGTCATCTAAAGTCTTCTATTGAGAGTGTACTTTGGAACCAAAAACATCAGAGTCTCCTGGGATCTTGCTAGAAATAAAAACCATTAGGCCTTGTTTCAGACCTTCAGAATGTGCATTTTCAAGGATACCTAGATGATCTCTATGCGTCATTTTTAGAAGCACTAGTAAAGGATAATGAAGTCTTGGAATAAAATTTAGAAGCAATAACCAAAAAGGCCAGGATAGAATGAAGGAACCCAGGAAAATGTTGCTAACCCTTACCTTTTTTTTTTTTTTTTTTTACTCTTGGATCATCTGGCTTTATTTACATTCAATGCCAATATACTCTCTTTTTTTCTAGTGCTCTCCTCGTTTATCTCCAGACTCTCCAACCCCTGTTATAATCAAAAGTATAATGTATAAATATGAAATTCTCAGTAAGAAGTCATTACACAATGAAAAGTATTTAAAGAATGGATATGTCACCCCTTAGACTTCAAAACACACAAAAAAAGGCAGTGGCTGCTTATTTGATGGCTCCTTTAAAGAGCACTAATGGAGTCACCTCCGTCCTGCAAAGCCTCTGACAGCCACTCATAGCGTGAAAGCTGAGTTCCTCGTCTGTGTGTTTCTGATTTTTTAGTTGAGCTATAACCATAAGGATGCCCTGCTTCATGGGAAATAAAGCTGTGACTTTTTTATGGCTTTTTTCCTTCATTGGGAAATTTTAATTTATCATAAAAACTAACCAGGAATTTAAAAAAAAAAAAAAAGAAAAAAAAATGGTTGAGCTGCTGTACTTGAATAAAGAGAAACTAATGCTTTGGAGGAAATGAGAACATTGTATATCTTTTCTTCCTACACCATAATATGTATGAAGAAATACATGAATAAACACACGTAGTTCCTAAAATTTATACTTTACATATTATCTTTTTTCCCTTGAGTGCCCTTTTATTATATAACATTGAGTGTATTATTTTAAGTATAAAATGGCAATTATAATAAGTACAAATTTTAAATTATTTTATGATATTCTTACTTCAGATCTGTATGCTGTCTCTGTATCAACTATATAACTCTGTCTTTGCTGCAGGAAAAGAACTATGGACAATGTGAAAATAAATGGGCATGGCTATGTTTGAATAAAACTTTATTTACAAAATGAAGTAGAAAGTTTGATTTGGCCCATGCTAATGTCCTTTCTCGGAGAAAGCAATGGCACCCCACTCCAGTACTCTTGCCTGGAAAATCCCATAGACGGAGGAGCCTGGTAGGCTGTGGTCCGTGGGGTCGCTAAGAGTCGAACACGACTGGGCGACTTCACTTTCACTTTTCACTTTCATGCATTGGAGAAGGAGATGGCAGCCCACTCCAGTGTTCTTGCCTGGAGAATCCCAGGGACGGGGGAGCCTGGTGGGCTGCCGTGCATGGGGTCGCACAGAGTTGGATAGGCTGAAGCGACTTAGCAGCAGCAGCAGTAGAATGCCCTTTCTATTTTTATTTACAAATATAAATTGTAAAGTAAATAAGCTTATTCGAAGTTCTAAATTAGTACTTTCCTATGCAAAACAGACTTAAAAAGAAAGTAATATATATTTGTCCAGTTTTCAGGAAAAACACTCATTATTCCTAGTTTCTTCAGTGGTGGTGGTGGTGGTTTAGACGCTAAGTCATGTCCAACTCTTGTGCACCCTTGACTATAGCCCTCCAGGTTCCTCTGTCTATGGGATTCTCCAGGCAATAATACTGGAGTGGGTTGCAATTTCTTTATCCAGAGAATCTTCCAAACCCAGGAATTGAACCCAGTGTCCTAAACTGCAGGCAGATTGTTTACCACCTGAGCTACAATGGGAAGCCGCTGTTTTTTTCAGACTATCATTTAAATAAAACTAGATAATTCCCAAGCCTCCGGTAACCTGGATTGTGCAGCTTAGACTTAAGTGTCTCATGAGTTTAAATAAGGCAATATTTACAACTTTTCATTCCATGGGCAATTCCCTTTTATTTGGTTCAGATGGAAGGGGATTGACTGGGAGGTTGCTGGGCTTGACATGTGCTCTTATACCAACTAGTTCCAAAGGAAGAATACTGAAAGAGACTTCCTATGTATCTATGGAATAATATTTCCACCTTAATTTTTGTCTTTCCTCTCAACAATTTATAAAATATTGACTATTTTTAGCTCTTTCAGACTAGGTTTCTTTGCATATGTATTAGGTATTTGTTGGTTACAATGTTAGATTACGATGTTTCTGCTGTCTGTATTGGTATATTTAACAAACCTCACATTCTCGAAGATTTACCAAAAAGGAAAGCCAGATATATATATACATATATATGTATGTGCATGCATACATGCACACACTCTGAACATTTCAGAAAATTGCATTTCATTCCAGAAAGAATCTTCAATCTCTTTTTAGGGCAAGGGATGTATCCCAATGTAAAGTCTGTTTTTAGTACTAGTAGTAGTAGTAGACTGTTTTAACTTTCTATTTTAATTGTTATTTTAATTAGTACATAACATTTTGAAGAATGGCAAGGGTTACTGATATGAATGAATTAAAGTTATATTATTTTCCTTGCAGATTAATATGATTTAAGATTAAATCTGAAATCTAATGGAAATCTATGTCATAATCTACCATTTTTATCATTATTTTTATTAACATCAGTGTCTTGTACACTTGGTTGACTCTAAAATGGTAATGAATAAAAGCATGCTCATTCTCCAGATCTACTTAGATATTGGGATACACAAACAAAAATTACTGTTAAGACACAATGTCTTTCACATAGAAACAGATAAGAAGGAGGAAAAAAATGCTTCCACAGTCAGTTATATTGAATTAATCCACCTAAAGCTCCTACGTTTCAAAAGAATTTCTATGCATTTAGAAAGCCTTTAACATTTCTGGCTTCCTTGGAGGTTCTAAAGAGCTATGTGGTAGCAATAAAAAGCTCTTTACCACAGGGATTCCTACAATTAAGAAAAGCAGAGATTGTAAAAGTTTGCTAGTTTTGAAATATTAGCTTGCCTCCTACTTAAATCCAAACAAAAGCACACTATGGCTCTAGGTCAGCCCAATACAGACAAACCCTGAACTCTGATTTGCCCCATACAAGGAACTATAATGGAGTGGAAGCAGCAGCTACTTAATATATGGGTTAAAATTGCCCGTGACTGAAGTGAGCACATCAATCAAAAGTTTTGGCATGTAGTGAGCCAGACAAACCAGTGTGGTGAGCCTGAGGGCAGGAAAAGCCTCTGTTCTGTATTCAACAGTTTTCAAATTACCATGACATCCCTTTGCATACACCACCCGACTTCCAGCAGGTGGATTTTTGAGGCATTGTGCTTGGAACACAAAGATGGATCAACTAAGAGCATTTGAGATTGCTTCCTGTTTTATGTTGTGACAACTTGGGTTACATAAAGCCTTCCAGATTCTTACCGTTTTTAAGTGTTGGGGAAGGAATAAATACAGACATCCAAGAACAGAAAGTTCAGCAATTAGAGATAAAATAGAAACATCTGTCCGTTCTGATTTATGTTTTAAATAAAAATTATACATTCACTTGAACCATCTCAACATAAGTGCAATTTGTTAAATGATTTCATTCAATGTCCTATTATATCTAGTTGTCTTTATCAATTTTAATTAATTTTTAAATATCTTGAAAACTGAAAAAGAACCTTTCTATTTATCTAAATAGAAATTTTATACAAGCATGTCCAGGAGGAAAGTGTAACACACAGTTATTGCAGGATACCTCCCATCTTTCACCCATTTCAGTTATTAATCTCAGAGTGAATTCTGCCCACAGCTCTATATAACTACTTTCCACTAAATCTCTGAGAAGAAATGATGGAAAATCTAAGAGCAAAATTTGCTTCGATGAGGGTATAGATGTGCAGAAATATGATCAAATAATTGTACCCACTTTCTAACTCATTTTTCACTATGACATAATATAAACATATAAGATATTCTGTTTTTTTAAATACCATACCCATTGTTAATTTTATTATTTGTATAAAATAACTCAGTTCTGAGTTAGTAGTAATAATATTTTAAGATATTATTACTACTTAAATATTTAAGATATTATAATTGCAGAGCAATAGAGACTCATGTCAAACCGGAAAGCAAACAAAATAACCTGATAGACAGAAAATATATGCTATAAAATATTTTAGTTACAGACTCAGAAAGAAACTGAATTAGTGAATAAAAATGGTAAGAAGTGCTATGTTAATGCTATAAGACTGGCAAGTGAATGAGTTATTAACTTCAATAATTGTGAAGGGACCTTGGATAAAAGAAAATTCAAAGAAAGAAAAACACTTTTGTTTGGTCATTTTACCCACTGATTTGGCGAGTTGAGACAACTATGAAGTTAACATCTAAATGTTATAATATCTGTGTTTCTGTGGTCAAATGATAATTTTCTTGTATAGCCTCTATTTCCTTGTCCTTTAATTATCAAATATAATAATTGAAATATGCATGTTCATAACAGGGGCAGAATGAATATAATTTATTTTAATAAGAGAGATAAAATAAGTTTTTAAAGATATATTTAAAGTACTTTGGTTATATTCACTGTGTAACCTCTCTACCATACTATTTCATATATGGAATGATGGAATAAGCTAGTTGTTTCCTGTAGCATAATGCAAAGTACACCAAGTATTTAGCATAATAATTCTTATATTATCTAACAGTATGTTATTCCAACAGCATCACTTTTATGGTTTGACTTAAATATATACAAAAGATACAATTATAATACAAACACATTTACCTTGAAAAAATTAACATTATAATGAAAAACTGAAGTTTTGCAAACCTTACAGTGAGTAAAAAATGAAGTATATCCAAGAGAATGTTTACACAAATGTCCCAACAAATGGTACAAAAATATTCATAGCCCCATTGTCTGTATGGCAAAACACTGAGGATAAGGTAAATTTTCACTTTCAGGATAATACATTGATCCATTATAGTATATTTACAAAGTAGAATATTACACAATAGCGAAAATGAGCCACAGCTTCAAGCAATAACATGAATGAAGCTTGGAAGCATATTACTGACTAAGAAAAAAAAAAGTAAGTTTAAGGAATCAATATTCAATAAAGTACAACTAAATATATATTACTTAGGGAGAAAACTAGAAAGAAAATAGAAATGAAGTTTAAATACAGGTGCCAGAATTTGAGGAGACAGTAGAGGTGAAGAACATGCAGGCAGATATAAGTTTTTGGTAATATTACAGTTCTCTAGTTAAATAAATACCATAAAATATGACCTGGCAAAGGACAATTGATAATAGTGTTTAAGAACCAGAAATTATTATTAGTCTATTCTGTGTACTTTAGATCCTCAGTAAGAGAGAATAACAATGTATCAGTAAGCTTGGGCTGCCCGTAACAAAATACCACAGACCTTAAACAACAGATATTTATGTTCTCAAGATTCTGGAGGCTTAGAAGTCCATGATGAAAGAGTCAGCAGACCTGTTTGTAGCAGTTCTGTCTGCTTTCTGTGTCATCATGTGACATCTTCTCTGTGTGAGCAGAGAAGCCCTCAGATGTCTCCTTCTCTTTTTATAAAAACACTTGTACTGTCTGGTTAGGACTCCAACTTTCTGACTCATGTAACATTATTTACCTACCTAACACTTCCATTTTAAATACAGTAACTTTGGAGTTTGGGGCATGAACAGTTAAATTTTGGGGAAACAATTCAGTCCATAACTCTGCACAATGGTGATACAATACTATTACATTCAAATGTATCTTTATAAATAAAATAACTTAAGAACCAAATACTATAAGTATAAAATATATTCAACACTTAAATAGAAGCACATTATATTTATAACAAAATGCAGCATTTTACATATTTAGAAATGCTTTCTGAAAAAAAATTTTTTTTAACTCAGTTTCATTCCAGTTTCTAAAGAAAATACCCGGTATGCAAGAGGAATGATGATTTGGTAATACTGTAAAATAATGTGATTTTTAAAAACTAAAGATATAAAATTATATATCTAATTAATGGTGCTTTCAGTTAGGTTACTGTGCTTAATGATGCATGCTCTCAAAAAAAAAGTCTTGATTTGAAAAAAATAGGAAATTCAAACATATCCAAGACTTGTAAATAAGACTATAGCTTGCTAAGAGCCTCATTTTGAAATAAAAACAAAAATCAGTATTATACTAAAGTTCTATCTTGGCTTCATTATTTAACTGATTTTCCTTGGAAAGTTATTTGAGGGAAATTGTTGAATGATAATGTAAGTTTTCTTCGTTTGGATGAAACAAAGTTTCATACTTGGTAAATACAACTGATACTTGAAAGTATTCACTCCTAGGGGTCTTTCTTCTATGACAAAGAGTAGTATGAAGTCAATGCTTCTATTTGTATTCAAATGTACCTGTTTTGCAGTACTGAAAAATCTCCAAATGATGTATAAAATCATATTTTCATAAAATTTTACAAATTTAAAAATTTGATGCCTTTGTGATCCTATGTGTTTATCAGAATACAATTGTAATTCTACAATTTAGAATTAAAATACTATATTATTCTTTTAAAATTTGTTTCTCATCAGCAAAAGCTATTTAGAAATTTACATAGGATATTTTTGTCTACACTGTGAGTTTCATCTTTAGGTTCCAGATGTACTTTAGCCAGGCTGCACATTTATATATTTTTACAGACCTGTGAACACGTATACTCATCTCTGAAATTTGCAGTTTATCAATCTAGTCATCTTTCTTCTATTTCCTTTTTAATTATACCTTTAAAAATGTAAATGACCGTGGCAGACTATTTGGCCAGTCTTACAACCTTGTAATTCTGAGTCACAACGTAGGATTGCTCTGACTGTTCTTCTGCTACTCCCTTGTATAACATTACTTATGCAAATATGGAGGGAAAAAACAAAAGCTATACGTTTAGAGGATTGCTCATATTTTTGTTTGGTTTTTAAATCATTTCCCTGAATTTACTTGGTGCATCTATTTCACGGAAGTCTTAGTGAGGTCAGTGAGGATTCAAAGTGTGTGAATATTTGGATCCGTGCTAGCTTATGCGGGGCTTCTCTAGATTGGTATCCATAGAAGCCTGCTGAAGGACTGCTAGGAGCAGCAACAAAAGCTCATTACTGCTGGAGCTCCAGTCCAGGGCACGGCAAGACCTGGGCTGCATGCTGTATCCCGCCAACGTCTGCACAAGTGAGGCTTCCAAACGGGGGGAGAGAGAAATGCAGGGGATGACAATGACTGAATGAATAATCAAGACCGAAAGAACCCATAGGGCGGACAATATGTTTGCAAGGTGAGAGCCAGGTTGAGAATAGCCTTGACATTTTATTAATAA